>NC_133325.1:802572205-802890538 GCF_042186555.1 Aquarana catesbeiana
TGTATTCTGTCTGTACAGGAAAATTCTGGTTTTTTTGGCAAGAAATATTCACCCGGCCGGGATCTGACCTTCTCCTCCCCATCAGACGTCATCTCACCCTCAACCATACAGATATAAGGAGATGTGAGCAGGTTTCATGGTTCTATCAGAAATCTCCTGGAGACTGGAAAGGAATAGCTGAACACACGTATTGTAAGCTGTCTGAGTCCAGATATTTCCCCAATAAAAGGATATTAGAGAATGGAAGTCTGATCATATCCAATGTGACTCTGGAGAATGACGGGAGATACGTTGTGGAAATGCGCAACTCTACACTAAGTATTATACAGGTAGATTTTTACTTCGTCCATGTAGAAGGTAAGTCCATCCAATCCCCACCTCCAGTCCTAGCAGTGTCCTCCCCGCTCCGTGTCTTTATATCCATACTAGACATGTGTAGAACCAAAACATTTGTTTGGTTTTGTTTTGATTCTTTATTTACATTTTTACACAATTAAATTTGTTTAGTTAACCGTTAGTTGACCAGCGCACACCGATTTACGTCGGAAAAATGGCACTGGTAGGCAAAAGGGCGTGCAGGTACATCCTGTTTAAGAAGCAGTGTCGGGGGAGCGCCGCGGTCTCCATGACCACGGGTACCATGGTCTTGATGTCCACCGGGTACCTGCAAACGTGTCATGGAGAGGAAGAATGGGGAGATGCTTTTGTCATCGGGAGCAGTGATCGTTGTCATGTGAATCATGTGAAGCCCCTCCCTCCCACAGTTAGAATCACTCCCTAGGACACACTTAACCCCTTCATTGCCCCCTAGTGGTTAATCCCTTACCTGCCAGTGTCATTTACACAGTAATCAGTGCATTTTTATAGCACTGATCGCTGTATAAGTGACAATGGTCCCAATATAGTGTCAAAAGTGTCCGATGTGTCCGCCGCAATGTTGCAGTCCCGATAAAAATCACAGATTGCCGCCATTACTAATAAAAAAAGTAAATAAAAATGCCATAAATCTATCCCCTATTTTGTAGACGCTATAGCTTTTGCGCAAACCAATCAATAAACGCTTATTGTGTTTTTTTTTAGTTTTTTACCAAAAATATGTAGAAGAATACATATCGGCCTAAACTGAGGACAAAAAATGTTTTTATATATATTTCTGGGGGATATTTATTATAGCAAAAAGTAAAAAATATTGTGTTTTTTTCAAAATTGTCTTTTTTTTGTTTATAACGCAAAAAATAAAAACCGCAGAGGTGATCAAATACCACCAAAAGAAAGCTCTATTTGTGGGAAAAAAAAGATGCCAATTTTGTTTGGGTACAGCATCGCACAACCGCGCAATTGTCAGTTAAAGCGACACAGTGCTGAATCGCAAAAAGTGCTCTGGTCAGGAAGGGGATAAAATCTTCCGAGGCTGAAGAGGTTAAATTCGTTTTATCCGTTTAATTCATTTTCGGAATTTGTCTTATTTATTCGTATTCAACTCGATTTGGATCTACTCTAAAAGTTTTCGAATCAATTTCAAACAGTTTTCAAATTTGAATCGTTTTCAAATTTCCAAAGAGAATAATATAAAATAGAAAAAATATAATAGAGTAAAACAGAACAGAATAGGATAGAAAATAAAAGAACAGAATAGAATGGAGTAGAATAGAATGAAATAGATTATAACCATCTTCTGAAAATTGAATAGAAAATAGAATTAAAAAAAAAATAGAATAGAAATAATATAACCATTTTCCAAAATTCAAATAGAATCAATTTGAAATTGAATAAAAAAGAATAGAGTAGAATAGAATAGAAAATAACACAATAGTATAGGGAAAAAAAACAGAATAGAGTGAATATAACCATCTTCCTATTCTAATATATTCTTTTCTATTCTATTCAAATTCAAATTGATTCTATTTGAATTTTGGGAAATGGTTATATTCTCCTTTTTATTGTATTCTTTTTCTATTTGTTTGTTCTATTCTTTTCTATTCCATTCTATTCTTGGAGTTCAGTTTACTGGGATGGAGCTGATTCATCAACATTGGAGGGCAGAGCTTATTCCAACAGCAGCCAATCAGGTTTCACCTTGCAATTAAAAACTCTGAATGATCACTGTGGGTAGCCCCCCCCGTGCTCATTTTCCTCTCTCACCATGAGGATCCCATGCAGCTGATCTGGATGGTGGGAATTCTGCTGATGGGTGACAATGGCGGATCTCCAGCTGGAAACACAGATGGGGTGTGAAGATCTCATCCTTCACCTGAGTGGGGAAATCTTCACCCCTCCCCCCTGTACAATGTTGGAGGTTTCCCAGCATGGAGCATTTACAGCTCCGGAGACTCTTCATCCCAGAGGAATCCACCAAGAACAACTGGGCGGGGTCTTCCCCCCTCATGTCTCATGTCATCCTGCCCCCCTCCATGTCACACTGCCCCCTTCATGTCACACTGCCCCCCTTCATTTCACACTGGCCCCCCTCATGTCACACCGCCTCCCCTCCTGTCATGCTGCTCCTCCCTCTTGTCACTTTGCTCCCCCCTCATGTCACACTGCTCCCCCCTCATGTCACACTGTCTCCCCTCCTGTCATGCTGCTCCTCCCTCTTGTCACTCTGCTCCCCCCTCATGTCACACTGCTCCCCCCTCATGTCACACTGCTCCTCCCTAATGTCACACTGCTCCTCCCCTCATGTCACACTGCTCCTCCCCTCATGTCATGCTGCTCCCCCTCATGTCACACTGCTCCTCCCTCATGTCACACTGCTCCTCCCCTCATGTCACACTGCTCCTCCCCTCATGTCATGCTGCTCCCCCTCATGTCACACTGCCCCCCCCTCATGTCACAATCCCTCCCCTCCTGTCACACTGCCCCTCTTCATGTCACATTGCACCCCATGTCACACTACTCCCCCCTCATGTCACACTGCCCCCTTATGTCACACTGCTCCCCAGTCATGACACACTGCTCCCCACTCATGTCACACTGCTCCCCCATGTCACACTGCCCCCTCCTGTCACACTGTCCCCTCTTCTTCTTGTACTATTAACTGCTTTTTTAGGGCTTGTTCGTATGAACAGCAGGGACTGACAGTCCTCTGAAAAGAAATCCATGCTCAGATCACTTTTCAAAAGCATTTGACAGGCAATGGAGAGGCAATATGTTGCCCTCTCACCACCTGTATTAACCCTCTAAATGCAGCTTTACCACATGCCATGCACACAGTTGTGGGGTGTTTGCACTGTACCCTTATTCACCTGGGGGTATACTCCCAGCCACAGTGTGTACACCCCTGCTGCTGCTGCTGCCTCTATAGCAAAAGGGAGAGCAGTTGGGGTTGGTAAAAACAATTCAACCCCATGGTTTTATGGCCCCCCAACATCACATGTGAACAAGCCCTTGGTTCACATCTGTGAGGCTGCGTGTAGGGTAGCCCATTCATTGCAATAGGCTGCTACACCCACAGAAATGCAGGGAAAGGAGTCCCTGACTCTTTTTTAAAAATTGCACCACAAACTAGGGATGGGCCGAACACCTCCCTGTTCAGTTCACAGCAGAACTTCAAAACAGGGGAAATGTTTTAACCCAATATTTTTTTTAAATTATAATTTTTTCAGGAACAGTGATTTTAATGATGCTTAAAGTGCAGCAATAAAAAATAAAACATTATTTTAAATGTAGTGCCTGGGTGTCCCCTTAATGTGCTTGTAAAGTGGTGCATCTGTAGCATGTATAAAACATTCTACAGCAAAAATGACATTTCTAAAGAAATAAAAATGAGTCAAATCGCAATTGATAAGACTTGAAAAAAAATAAAGAAAAAATTGTGTGGGGTCCCCCCAAAATCCATACCAGAAGCTTATCTGAGCATGCAGCCCAGCAGATTAGTAAAGGGGAATGAGTGAATGCACTCCGAACCATACCAGGCCAAATGCCCTCAACATAAGGGGGTGGGTGCTTTTTAGCGGGGGGGTTTTCCTCCCACCTCAAAGCACCTTGTCCCCATGTTGATAGGGACAAGGGCTTCTTCCTGACAACCCTGGGCTGCAGTTGTTGGGAGCTGCGGGTGGGGGCTTACGGGACAAGAGGGGGCAGTGTGAAAGGAGGGGGGCAGTATGACAGGAGAAGGATACAGTGTAAAAGAATCCAGAGGCAGTGTGACAAGAGGTGGGAGGCAGTGTGACAGGAGGGGGAGGCAGTGTGACAGGAGGGAGAAGCAGTGTGACAGGAGGGGAGAGGCAGTGTGACAGGAGAGAGAGGTAGTGTGAGAGGAGGAAGAAGCAGTGTGACAGGAGGGGGAGGCAGTGTGACAGGAGGGAGAAGCAGTGTGACATGAGAGAGAGACAGTGTGACAGGAGGGGGAAGGCAGTTTGGCAGGAGGGGAGAGGCAGTGTGACAGGAGGGGGAGGCAGTGTGGCAGGAGGGGAGAGGCAGTGTGACAGGAGGGGAGAGGCAGTGTGACAGAAGAGAGAGGCAGTGTGACAGGAGGGGAGAGGCAGCATGACAGGAGGAGGGAGGGAGTGTGACAGGAGGGAGAAGCAGTGTGACAGGAGAGAGAGAGGCAGTGTGACAGGAGAGAGAAGCAGCATGACAGGAGGGAGAAGCAGTGTGCCAGGAGGGGAGAGGCAGTGTGACAGGAGAGAGAGGCAGTGTGACAGGAGAGAGAGGCAGTGTGACAGGAGAGAGAGGCAGTGTGACAGGAGGGAGAAGCAACATGACAGGAGGGAGAAGCAGTGTGCCAGGAGGGGAGAGGCAGTGTGACATGAGGGGGGGAGGCAGTGTGACAGAAGGGAGAAGCAGTGTGCCAGGAGGGGAGAGGCAGTGTGACATGAGGGGGGAGGCAGTGTGACAGAAGAGAGAGGCAGTGTGACAGGAGGGGAGAGGCAGCATGACAGGAGGGGAGAGGCAGCATGACAGGAGGAGGGAGGGAGTGTGAAAGGAGGGAGAGGCAGTGTGACATTAGAGAGAGGCAGTGTGACAGGAGGGGAGAGGCAGTGTGACAGGAGGGGAGAGGAAGTGTGACAGGAGGGGGAGAGGCAGTGTGACAGGAGGGAGAGAGGCAGTGTGACAGGAGGGAAGAGGCAGTGTGACAGGAGGGAGAAGCAGCATGACAGGAGGGAGAAGCAGTGTGCCTGGAGGGGAGAGGCAGTGTGACAGGAGGGAGAGGCAGTGTGACAGGAGAGAGAAGCAGTGTGATAGGAGGGGGTGGCAGTGTGACAGGAGGGAGAGGCATTGTGAAAGAAGGAACAAGCATTGTGACAGGAGGGAGAGGCAGTGTGACAGGAGATGAGAGGCAGTGTGAGAGAGGGGGGGCAGTGTGACAGGAGGGGAGAGGCAGTGTGACAGAAGAGAGAGGCAGTGTGACAGGAGGGGAGAGGCAGCATGACAGGAGGAGGGAGGGAGTGTGACAGGAGGGAGAAGCAGTGTGACATGAGAGAGAGGCAGTGTGACAGGAGGGGTGAGGCAGTGTAACAGGAGGGGGAGGCAGTGTGACAGGAGGGAGAAGCAGTGTGACAGGAGAGAGAGAGGCAGTGTGACAGGAGGGAGAAGCAGTGTGACAGGAGGTAGAGGCAGTGTGACAGGAGTGAGAAGCAGTGTGACAGGAGTGAGAAGCAGTGTGACAGGAGTGAGAAGCAGTGTGACAGGAGGGGAGAGGCAGTATAACAGGAGAGAGAGGCAGTGTGACAGGAGGGAGAAGCAGCATGACAGGAGGGAGAAGCAGTTAACAGGAGGTAGAGGCAGTGTGACAGTAGTGAGAAGCAGTGTGCCAGGAGGGGAGAGGCAGTGTGACATGAGGGGGGAGGCAGTGTGACAGAAGAGAGAGGCAGTGTGACAGGAGGGGAGAGGCAGCATGACAGGAGGAGGTAGGGAGTGTGAAAGGAGGGAGAGGCAGTGTGACATGAGAGAGAGGCAGTGTGACAGGAGGGGAGAGGCAGTGTGACAGGAGGGGAGAGGCAGTGTGACAGGAGGGGGAGAGGCAGTGTGACAGGAGGGAGAGAGGCAGTGTGACAGGAGGGAGAAGAAGTGCAACAGGAGGGAAGAGGCAGTGTGACAGGAGGGAGAAGCAGCGTGACATTAAGGAGGAGCAGTGTGCCTGGAGGGGAGAGGCAGTCTGACAAGAGGGAGAGGCAGTGTGATAGGAGGGTGGAGGCAATGTGACAGGAGAGAGAGGCAGTGTGATAGGAGGGAGAAGCAGCATGACAGGAGGGAGAAGCAGTGTGTCTGGAGGGGAGAGGCAGAGTGACAGGAGGGAGAGGCAGTGTGACAGGAGAGAGAGGCAGTGTGATAGGAGGGGGTGGCAGTGTGACAGGAGGAAGAGGCATTGTGAAAGGAGGAACAAGCATTGTGACAGGAGGGAGAGGCAGTGTGACAGGAGATGAGAGGCAGTGTGAGAGAGGGGGGCAGTGTGACAGGAGGGGAGAGGCAGTGTGACAGAAAAGAGAGGCAGTGTGACAGGAGGGGAGAGGCAGCATGACAGGAGGAGGGAGGGAGTGTGACAGGAGGGAGAAGCAGTGTGACATGAGAGAGGCAGTGTGACAGGAGGGGAGAGGCAGTGTGACAAGAGGGGGAGGCAGTGTGACAGGAGGGAGAAGCAGTGTGACATGAGAGAGAGGCAGTGTGACAGGAGGGGAGAGGCAGTGACAAGAGGGGGAGGCAGTGTGACAAAAGGGAGAAGCAGTGTGCCCAGAGGGAAGAGGCAGTGTGCCCGGAGGGGAAAGGCAGTGTGACAGGAGAGAGAGGCAGTGTGACAGGAGAGAGAGGCAGTGTGCCCGGAGGGGAGAGGCAGTGTGACAGGAGGGGGAGGCAGTGTGACAGGAGGGAGAGGCATTGTGACAGGAGGAAGAAGGATTGTGACAGGAGGGAGAATCAGTGTGACAGGAGGGGAGAGGCAGTGTGAGAGGAGGGGGAGGCAGTGTGAAAGGAGGGAGAAGCAGTGTGACATGAGAGAGAGGCAGTGTGACAGGAGAGAGAGGCTGTGTTACAGGAGGACGAACCATTAGGACAGGAGGGAGAGGCAGAGTGACAGGAGGGGAGAGGCAGTGTGAGAGGAGGGGGTGCAGTGTGACAGGAGGGGAGAGGCAGTGTGACAGAAGAGAGAGGCAGTGTGACAGGAGGGGAGAGGCAGCATGACAGGAGGAGGGAGGTAGTGTGACAGGAGGGATTAGCAGTGTGACATGAGAAAGAGGCAGTGTGACAGGAAGGGGGAGGCAGTGTGACAGGAGGGAGAAGCAGTGTGACAGGAGAGAGAGGCAGTGTGACAGGAGTAGGGATGAGCTTCGTGTTCGAGTCGAACCCATGTTCGACTCGAACATCGGCTGTTCGATCGTTCGCCGAATTGCGAACGATATGGGCCGTTCGCGCCAAATTCGTGTGGCGCGTCACGGCCCATAATTCACTGCGGCATCGCAGTGCATTGCTTGCTGATGATTGGCCAAGCATGCACTATGACCCGCATGCTTGGCCAATCACAGCGCCGCCTTAACAGAGAGCCATAATTGGCCAAAGCCAAGGAGGCTTTGGCCAATTATGGCTCAGGGGATTTAGTACACGCCCCACACTATATAAGGCCACCTGCACGGCGGCCCTGTGCAGTGTGTTCCGGTGTGCTTAGAGAGAGAGAGAGACAGTGTCATTTCATTTGAGTTAGCTAGATTAGGTAGGACAGTCAGTCAGTTAGCTGCACTTAAAGTGTATTGTGTATATATATGCATCCCAGGTGTTGCATATATATATATATATATATATATATACACTGTATTCAGTTTAGCTAGATCCGTTCCTGTTATCTTCTAGACTATTTACATTTAGTGCAGTGCGTCCTGCTCACAGTGTTCAGCTAGATCCGTTCCTGTTATATTCCTACTGACAGGCAGGCTTGTCTTGTTACAGTATTTTGAAGAAAATTACTGGTGTTCTTTTGATCCTATTAGTGCCACAGTCAGGCAGCTAGACTATTTACATTTAGTGCAGTGCGTCCTGCTCACAGTGTTCAGCTAGATCCGTTCCTGTTATATTCCTACTGACAGGCAGGCTTGTCTTGTTACAGTATTTTGAAGAAAATTACTGGTGTTCTTTTGATCCTATTAGTGCCACAGTCAGGCAGCTAGACTATTTACAGTTAGTGCAGTGCGTCCTGCCCACAGTGTTCTGCTAAACCTACAAGTAAGTGGGGTGCGTCCTGCTCACAGTGTTCAGCTAAACCTACAAGTTAGTGGGGTGCGTCCACCTCACAGTGTTCAGCTAAACCTACAAGCTAGTGTGGTGCGTCCTGCTCACAGTGTTCAGCTAGATCCGTTTCTGTTATCTTCTTACTGACAGGCAGGCTTGTCTTGTTACAGTAAATACAGCTACCTGAAGAAAATTGCTGGTGTTCTTTTGATCCTATTAGTACCACAGTCAGGCAGCTAGACTATTTACAGTTAGTGCAGTGCGTCCTGCTCACAGTGTTCTGCTAAACCTACAAGTTAGTGGGGTGCGTGCTGCTCACAGTGTTCAGCAAAACCTACAAGTTAGTGGGGTGCATCCACCTCACAGTGTTCAGCTAAACCTACAAGCTAGTGGGGTGCGTCCTGCTCACAGTGTTCAGCTAGATCTGTTCCTGTTATCTTCTTACTGACAAGCAGGCTTGTCTTGTTACAGTATTTTAAAGAAAATTACTGATGTTCTTTTGATCCTATTAGTACCACAGTCAGGCAGCTAGACTATTTACAGTTAGTGCAGTGCGTCCTGCTCACAGTGTTCTGCTAAACCTACAAGTTAGTGGGGTGCGTCCTGCTCACAGTGTTCAGCTAAACCTACAAGTTAGTGGGGTGCGTCCACCTCACAGTGTTCAGCTAAACCTACAAGCTAGTGTGGTGCATCCTGCTCACAGTGTTCAGCTAGATCCGTTTCTGTTATCTTCTTACTGACAGGCAGGCTTGTCTTGTTACAGTAAATACAGCTACCTGAAGAAAATTGCTGGTGTTCTTTTGATCCTATTAGTACCACAGTCAGGCAGCTAGACTATTTACAGTTAGTGCAGTGCATCCTGCTCACAGTGTTCTGCTAAACCTACAAGTTAGTGGGGTGCGTGCTGCTCACAGTGTTCAGCAAAACCTACAAGTTAGTGGGGTGCGTCCACCTCACAGTGTTCAGCTAAACCTACAAGCTAGTGGGGTGCGTCCTGCTCACAGTGTTCAGCTAGATCCGTTCCTGTTATCTTCTTACTGACAGGCAGGCTTGTCTTGTTACAGTATTTTAAATAAAATTGCTGGTGTTCTTTTGATCCTATTAGTACCACAGTCAGGCAGCTAGACTATTTACAGTTAGTGCAGTGCGTCTTGCTCACAGTGTTCTGCTAAACCTACAAGTTAGTGGGGTGCGTCTTGCTCACAGTGTTCAGCTAAAGTTACCTGTAGAAGGTTGGTGGTGTTCTCATACTACAGGTAGGCAGTTGATTTTGCTAGCTGCAGTATCAGTACATATATATATATATATATATATATATATATATATATATATATATCCCAGCTTAGTGCAGCTACAGGCCATTAGTATGTCTGGAAGGCCAAGAAGGAGAGGCAGACAGTCACAAGCCAATAAGAGAGGGCAAGCAGGCTCTGTGTCTAGTGCTGGTCGTGGAGACGGTGCATCCTCATCAGCACGTGGCCATGGGACACGCTTGGCCTTTTTTTCGGCAGCTGGCCATGTTGAGCCGCAACATGCGGAAGACTTGGTCGAGTGGATGACCAAACCGTCCTCATCCTCCTCATCCTCTCTCACCCATGCCCAGGGTACTTTGTCTGGCAAAGCAGCGGCCTCTTCCCTCGGCTCAATGTCATCAGTGACTCCTTCCCTAGCCCCACCATGTCCTCCTGAGGAGTCCCTCGAACTGTTTGACCACAGTGTTGGGTACATGCTCCAGGAGGATGCCCAGCGTTTGGAAGGCTCTGATGATGATACTGAGCTCGATGAAGGCAGTAACACGAGCACGGACAGAGGGGGTGCCCAAGAAGGACAGCAATCTGGCAGTCATGCTCCCCCTGCTGCAGCATACTGCCAGGTTTGCTCCAGTGATGAGGAGGGAGGGGATGATGAGGTCACTGACTCAACGTGGGTGCCTGATAGGAGAGAAGAGGAGGAGGAGGAGGAGGAGGCGGCACATCACCAACGAGGCAGGATGCCCTCCAGGGGCCAGCCTAAGGGCAGCACATTGACTGCATCACACCCCAAAGCTCCACATGTGCAGGGCGCTGCAGTCTCTGCGCGTTATTCAAAAAGTTCTTTGGTGTGGGCCTTTTTTGAGACGAGTGCATCAGATCGCACCGCTGCTATTTGCAACATATGTCTCAAGCGTATCTCGCGTGGCCAAAACATCTCCCGCTTGGGTACCACATGCTTGACCAGACATATGTTGACCTGCCATGCAGTTCGTTGGCAAGCGTATCTAAAAGACCCACACCAAAGAACAAAGAGGACCTCTGCTTGCTCCTCATCAGCTGAGATTTCCAACCCCACTAAACCTTCAGTCCTCTCTGAGACCTGCACTGAGAGGAATGAAGGTGTAGAATTAGGTGTGTCACAGCCACGTACTTGTGGGCAATCTGATTTTGGTACACCGACGTCAGATTGTACCAGGCAAATTTCCCTGCCCCAGCTGCTGCACCGCCGAAAGAAGTTTGCTCCCAGCCATCCACATGCCCAGCGGTTGAATGCTAGCTTGGCAAAATTGCTAGCACTTCAACTGCTGCCTTTTCAGTTGGTAGACTCTGCCCCCTTCCGTGAGTTTGTGGAATGTGCAGTTCCTCAGTGGCAGGTACCCAAACGCCACTTTTTCTCACGGAAGGCGATTCCGGCTCTCTACCAGCATGTGGAAGGCAATGTCCATGCCTCGCTGGACAGGGCGGTCAGCGGTAAGGTGCATATTACCGCTGACTCATGGTCCAGCAGGCATGGACAGGGACGTTACCTAAGTTTCACGGCGCATTGGGTGACTCTGCTGGCAGCTGGGAAGGATGCAGGACAAGGTGCAGTAGTGTTGGAGGTTGTTCCACCACCACGCCTCCAAAATGCTAATGATTGTGACACACCTCTCTCCTCCACCCCCTCCTCTTCTTCTTCCTCCATGGCCTCTTCCTCGGAACCAGCGGTGCTCCGTAGTCGTTCAAGGGGCTACGCAAGTACGCAGGCCAAAAGATGCCATGCGGTGCTTGAGCTGGTGTGCTTGGGGGACAGGAGCCACACTGGGGCAGAGGTTCTGTCAGCTATGCAGGGGCAGGTTCAGAGGTGGTTGACGCCACGCCAACTTAAGGCAGGAATGGTGGTTTGCGACAATGGCACCAACCTCCTCTCTGCCCTCCGACAGGGACAAATGACCCATGTGCCCTGTTTGGCTCACGTCCTTAACTTGGTGGTGCAGCGGTTCTTGGGCAGGTACCCGGGCTTACAGGATGTCCTGAGGCAGGCCAGGAAAGTCTGTGTGCATTTCCGCCGGTCATATGATGCCAGTGCTCGGCTGACGGACCTCCAAAAGGAGTTTAACCTGCCCAAGAACCGCCTAATCTGTGACATGCCCACCAGGTGGAACTCAACGTTGGCCATGCTGCAGCGGCTGCACACGCAGCAGAGGGCCATCAATGAGTACCTGTGCGACTATGGCACCAGGACAGGGTCAGGGGAGCTTGGTTTTTTTTCCCCATGCCAGTGGGCCATGATCAGGGATGCATGCACTGTCCTGTCACCATTTGAGGAGGCCACGAGGATGGTGAGCAGTGACAGTGCATGCATCAGTGACACTGTCCCCCTTGTCCACCTGTTGGAGCACACGCTGCGTGGAATAATGGACAGGGCACTTGAGGCAGAACAGAGGCAGGAAGAGGAGGACTTCCTTAGCTCTCAAGGCCCCCTTTATCCAGACAGTGTTCCTGCGTGCCCGCCGATCACACAGGAAGAGGACGAGGAGGAAGAGGAGGAGGAGGAGGAGGAGGAAGATTGTGTCAGTATGGAGGTGGAGCCTGGCACTCAGCATCAGCAGCAGTCTTTAAGGGATCAGTCCCAAGAAACACATGGACTTGTACGTGGCTGGGAGGAGGTGGCTGCGGACCATGTCGTCCTTAGTGACCCAGAGGACTCCGGACCGAATGCCTCAGCAAACCTACGCTGCATGGCCTCCCTGATCCTGCAAAGCCTGCGTAAGGATCCTCGTATTTTGTGGTATCAAGGAGAAGGACCAATACTGGCTGGCAACCCTCCTTGATCCACGTTACAAGGGTAAGGTTGCGGACCTTATCTTGCCATCGCAGAGGGAGCAGAGGATGAAACATCTTCGGGAGGCCTTGCAGAAAGGTCTGTGCAACGCGTTCCCAGAGACTGGGAGGTTACAAACTCCTGTTTCTGGACAACGTGTTGCTGAGGCTTCGGTCAGTCAAAGAAGGAGCGGTGGAGAAGGTGGCCGTCTGACCGATGCGTTCAGACAATTTTTTGGTCCGCAGCCCCAAGGTATGATTGGTTCCAGCAACCATCGCCAGCGTCTGTTTTACATGGTGCAGGAATACCTAGGGGCAAGATCAGACTTGGACACCTTTCCCACCGAAAATCCTCTGGGTTACTGGGTCTTGAGGATGGATCACTGGCCAGAGCTTGCACAGTATGCAATTGAGCTACTGGCCTGTCCTGCATCCAGCGTTCTTTCGGAACGCACATTCAGTGCTGCTGGAGGCGTGGTAACCAATCACAGGGTGCGTCTGTCCACTGACTCGGTCGATCGACTGACCTTCATAAAAATGAATGAGTCTTGGATCACCACCAGCTACCAAGCACCTGATGCTGATGTAACCAAATAATTTTTTTTGAAATCTCAGATCCCTTCAAAGACTGCCTATGCTGATGCTGAGTGACTATTCCTGAGTAATTATCCTCTTCCTCCTCAATCATCACGCTGATAGCTTGTAAGAGCATTTTTGGTTCTGGGCGCCACCACCAGTGCCTAAGGCACAATTTTTCAGCCCCTGTTTAACAGGGGCGTGTAATTACAATTTTTGATGTAATACTTTGCAGCAGGGCTCGTTCCTGCATTCCAACTAGAGTGTCTGTGAGGGGTTGCAGTGTTGTGGCACCAGCACCAGTGCCTAAGGCCCAATTTTTCAGCCCTTGTTTAACAGGGGCGTGTAATTACAATTTTTGATGCAATGCTTTGCAGCAGGGCTCGTTCCTGCATTTCAACTAGAGTGTCTGTGAGGGGTTGCAGTGTTGTGGCACCAGCACCAGTGCCTAAGGCCCAATTTTTCAGCCCTTGTTTAACAGGGGCGTGTAATTACAATTTTTGATGCAATACTTTGCAGCAGGGCTCGTTCCTGCATTCCAACTAGAGTGTCTGTGAGGGGTTGCAGTGTTGTGGCACCAGCACCAGTGCCTAAGGCCTAATTTTTCAGCTCCTGTTCAACAGGGGCATGTAATTACAATTCTTGATCTAATATTTCACAGCAGAGCCCTGTGAGGGCTTACAGTGTTGTGGCCACAGGAACACCTAAGGCCCAAATTTCTGCTGAGTATATAGGGCAGGACCCTACTTTCAAACAACTAACTTACAAACGACTCCTACTTGCAAACGGAAGGAGACTACAGGAAGTGAGAATAAATCTACCCCTAGGAAGGGAAATTCTCTCCTGTAAGAGTTAATATGGGAAAAACATTTCTCCTTTCCACTGATGCTTTCCAATCCATTGGGACAAAAAGTGAGGTGAAATCTTCTGAAGAGGAGGAAAGACAGCAAAACAAATGTCACAGGGGTGATAACCCTTCCCTATGTTTTCCAAAAAGCTTAAAAAAGATTTTTTGGCTGGAGCTAAACACGTTAAAAATGTACCCGTTCAAAATTACAAAGAGATTCTACTTAACAACAAACCTACAGCCTGTATACTGCTGTTCAGAGTATATAGGGCCTGGTGGCCCCACACCTTTCCTTATTTTAATTTGGGTGCGGGGTTCCCCTTAATATCCATACAAGACCCAAAGGGCCTGGTAATGGACTGGGGGGTACCCATGCCGTTTGTCTCACTGATTTTCATCCATATTGCCAGGAGTCAGGACCCGACATTACATTAAACCCGCAAGCAGTTTTAAATGAGATTTTTTCCTTTAAAAATGACATTTGGTGCAGGGACTGTTCTAAACACGGGAAACACACGTCACTTTACAGACATACTATAGACACCCCTCAGATACGATATTTAAAGGAATATTTCACTTTTTTTTTTTTTACTTTAAGCATCATTAAAATCACTGCTCCCGAAAAAACGGCCGTTTTTAAAAGTTTTTTTTGCATTGATACATGTCCCCTGGGGTAGGACCCGGGTCCCCAAACCCTTTTTAGGACAATACCATGCAAATTAGCCTTTAAAATGAGCACTTTTGATTTCGAACGTTCGAGTCCCATAGACGTCAATGGGGTTCTAACGTTCGTGCGAACTGCCTCTGTTCGTTCTGGTGCGAACCGAACCGGGGGGTGTTCGGCTCATCCCTAGACAGGAGGGAGAAGCAGTGTGACAGGAGGGAAGAGGCAGCGTGAAAGGAGGGGTGAGGCAGTGTGACAGGAGAGAGAGGCAGTGTGACAGGAGGGAGAAGCAGCATAACAGGAGGGAGAAGCAGTGTGCCAGAAGGGGAGAGGCAGTATGACAGGAGGGGAGAGGAACTGTGACAGGAGGGGGGGCAGTGTGACAGAAGAGAGAGGCAGCGTGAAAGTAGGAGGGAGGGAGGGAGTGTGACAGGATGGAGAGGTAGTGTGACAAGAGAGAGAGGAAGTGTGACAGGAGGGGAGAGGCAGTGTGACAGGAGGGAGAAGCAATGTGCCAGGAGGGGAGAGGCAGTGTGATAGGAGGGGAGAGGCAGTGTGACAGGAGAGAGAGGCAGTGTGACAGGAGAGAGAGGCAGTGTGACAGGAGGGAGAAGCAGCATGACAGGAGGGAGAAGCATTGTGCCCGGAGGGGAGAGGCAGTGTGATAGGAGGGAGAGGCAGTGTGACAGGAGAGAGAGGCAGTGTGACAGGAGGGGGGAGGCAGTGTGACATGAGAGAGAGGCAGTGTGACAGGAGAGAGAGGCTGTGTTACAGGAGGAAGAAGCATTGTGACAGGAGGGAGAGGCAATGAGACAGGAAGGGAGAGGCAGTGTGACAGGAGGGAGAAGCAGTGTAAAAGGAGAGAGAGAGGCAGTGTGACAGGAGAGAGAGGCAGTGTGACAGGATGGGAGAGGCAGTGTGACAGGAGGGGGGAGGTAGTGTGACAGGAGAGAGAGGTAGTGTGACAGGAAGAGAGAGGCAGTGTGACAGGAGGAAGAAGCAGTGTGACAGGACGGGGGAGGCAGTGTGACAGGAGGAAGAAGCAGTGTGACAGGAGGGGAGAGGGGGGAGAGGCAGTGTGAAAGGAGGAGTGGGGGAGTGTGACAGGAGGGGAGAAGCAGTGTGACAGGAGAGAGAGGCAGTGTGACAGGAGGGGGGAGGCAGTGTGACAGGAGGTAGAGGCAGTGTGACAGGAGAGGGGAGGCAGTGTGACAGGAGGAAGAAACAGTGTGACAGGAGGTGAGAGGGGGAGAGGCAGTGTGACAGGAGGGGTGAGGCAGTGTGACAGGACGGGGGAGGCAGTGTGACAGGAGGAAGAAGCAGTGTGACAGGAGGGGAGAGGGCGGAGAGGCAGTCTGCACGGAGGGGAGAGGCAGTGTGACAGAAGGGAGGGAGTGTGACAGGAGGGAGAAGCAGTGTGACATGAGAGAGAGGCAGTGTGACAGGAGGGGAGAGGCAGTGTAACAGGAGGGGGGAGGCAGTGTGACAGGAGGGAGAAGCAGTGTGACAGGAGAGATAGAGGCAGTGTGACAGGAGGGAGAAGCAGTGTGACAGGAGGTAGAGGCAGTGTGACAGGAGTGAGAAGCAGTTTGACAGGAGTGAGAAGCAGTGTGACAGGAGGGGAGAGGCAGTATAACAGGAGAGAGAGGCAGTGTGACAGGAGGGAGAAGCAGCATGACAGGAGGGAGAAGCAGTGTGACAGGAGGTAGAGGCAGTGTGACAGTAGTGAGAAGCAGTGTGACAGGAGGGGAGAGGCAGTGTAACAGGAGAGAGAGGCAGTGTGACAGGAGGGAGAAGCAGCATGACAGGAGGGAGAAGCAGTGTGCCAGGAGGGGAGAGGCAGTGTGACAAGAGGGGAGAGGAAGTGTGACAGGAGGGGGAGGCAGTGTGACAGAATAGAGAGGCAGCGTGACAGGAGGGGAGAGGCAGTGTGACAGTAGGAGGGAGGGAGTGTTACAGGAGGGAGAGGCAGTGTGACATGAGGAAGAAGCAGTGTAAAAGGAAGGGGGCAGTGTGAGAGGAGGGGGGAGGCAGTGTGACAGGAGGGGAGAAGCAGTGTGACATGAGAGAAAGACAGTGTGACTGGAGGGAGAGGCATTGTGACAGGAGGGGGAGGCAGTGTGACAGGAGGTAGAAGCAGTGTGACAGAAGAGAAAGAGGAAGGGTGACAGGAGGGAGAAGCTGTGTGACAGGAAGGGAGAAGCAGTGTGACAGGAAGGGAGAAGCAGTGTGACAGGAAGGGAGAGGCAGTGTGACAGGAGGGAGAAGTAGTGTGACAGGAGAGAGAGACAGTGTGACAGGAGAGAGAAGCAGTGTGACAGGAAAGAGAAGCAGTGTGACAGGAGGGGGGAGGCAGTGTGACAGGAGGGGGGAGGCAGTGTGACAGGAGGGAGAATCAGTGTGACAGGAGGGGGGAAGAAGTGTGACAGGAGGAAGAAGCAGTGTGACAGGAGGGGGGAGGCAGTGTGACAGGAGGTAGAGGCAGTGTGACAGGAGGAGGGAGGCAGTGTGACAGGAGGGAGAAGCAGGGTGACAGGAGGGGAGAGGCAGTGTGACAGGAGAGAGAGGCAGTGGGACAGGAGGAAGAAGCAGTGTGACAGGAGGGGGAGGCAGTGTGACAGGAGGAGGGAGGCAGTGTGACAGGAGGAAGAAGCAGTGTGACAGGAGGGGAGAGGGGGGAGAGGCAGTGTGACAGGAGGGGTGAGGCAGTGTGACAGAAGAGAAAGGCAGTGTGACAGGAGGGGGGGAGGCAGTGTGACAGAAGAGAGAGGCAGCGTGACAGGAGGGGAGAGGCAGCGTGACAGGAGGAGGAAGGGAGTGTGACAGGAGGGAGAGGCAGTGTGACAGGAGAGAGAAACAGTGTGACAGGAGGGGAGAGGCAGTGTGACAGGAGGGAGAAACAGTGTGACAGGAGGGAGAAGCAGTGTGACAGGAGGGAGAAGCAGTGTGACAGGAGAGAGGCAGTGTGACAGGAGGGGGAAGCAGTGTGACAGGAGGGGGGAGAGGCAGTGTGACAGTAGGGGTGAGGCAGTGTGACAGGAGAGAGAGGCATTGTGACAGGAAGTGGGAGGCAGTGTGACAGGAGGGGGAGGCAGTGTGACAGGAGGGAGAGGCATTGTGAAAGAAGGAAGAAGCATTGTGACAGGAGGGAGAGGCAGTGTGACAGGAGATGAGAGGCAGTGTGAGAGAGGGGGGGCAGTGTGACAGGAGGGGAGAGGCAGTGTGACAGAAGAGAGAGGCAGTGTGACAGGAGGGGAGAGGCAGCCTGACAGGAGGGAGAAGCAGTGTGACATGAGAGAGAGGCAATGTGACAGGAGGGGAGAGGCAGTGTGACAAGAGGAGGAGGCAGTGTGACAGGAGGGAGAAGCAGTGTGACATGAGAGAGAGGCAGTGTGACAGGAGGGGAGAGGCAGTGTGACAAGAGGGGGAGGCAGTGTGACAGGAGGGAGAAGCAGTGTGCCCGGAGGGAAGAGGCAGTGTGCCCGGAGGGAAGAGGCAGTGTGCCCGGAGGGGAAAGGCAGTGTGACAGGAGGGAGAGGCAGTGTGACAGGAGGAAGAAGGATTGTGACAGGAGGGAGAATCAGTGTGACAGGAGGGGAGAGGCAGTGTGAGAGGAGGGGGAGGCAGTGTGACAGGAGGGAGAAGCAGTGTGACAGGAGAGAGAGGCTGTGTTACAGGAGGACGAAGCATTAGGACAGGAGGGAGAGGCAGTGTGACAGGAGGGGAGAGACAGCATGACAGGAGGAGGGAGGGAGTGTGACAGGAGGGAGAAGCAGTGTGACATGAGAAAGAGGCAGTGTGACAGGAAGGGGGAGGCAGTGTGACAGGAGGGAGAAGCAGTGTGACAGGAGAGAGAGGCAGTGTGACAGGAGGGAGAAGCAGTGTGACAGGAGGGAAGAGGCAGCGTGAAAGGAGGGGTGAGGCAGTGTGACAGGAGAGAGAAGCAGCATGACAGGAGGGAGAAGCAGCATGACAGGAGGGAGAAGCAGTGTGCCAGAAGGGGAGAGGCAGTATGACAGGAGGGGAGAGGAAGTGTGACAGGAGGGGGGGCAGTGTGACAGAAGAGAGAGGCAGCGTGACAGGAGGGGAGAGGCAGCGTGAAAGTAGGAGGGAGGGAGTGTGACAGGATGGAGAGGTAGTGTGACAAGAGAGAGAGGAAGTGTTACAGGAGGGGAGAGGCAGTGTGACAGGAGGGAGAAGCAATGTGCCAGGAGGGGAGAGGCAGTGTGATAGGAGGGGAGAGGCAGTGTGACAGGAGAGAGAGGCAGTGTGACAGGAGAGAGAGGCAGTGTGACAGGAGGGAGAAGCAGCATGACAGGAGGGAGAAGCAGTGTGCCCGGAGGGGAGATGCAGTGTGACAGGAGGGAGAGGCAGTGTGACAGGAGAGAGAAGCAGTGTGACAGGAGGGGGGAGGCAGTGTGACATGAGAAAGAGGCAGTGTGACAGGAGAGAGAGGCTGTGTTACAGGAGGAAGAAGCATTGTGACAGGAGGGAGAGGCAATGAGACAGGAAGGGAGAGGCAGTGTGACAGGAGGGAGAAGCAGTGTAAAAGGAGAGAGAGAGGCAGTGTGACAGGAGAGAGAGGCATTGTGACAGGATGGGAGATGCAGTGTGACAGGAGGGGGGAGGCTGTGTGACAGGAGAGAGAGGCAGTGTGACAGGAAGAGAGAGGCAGTGTGACAGGAGGAAGAAGCAGTGTGACAGGAGGGGGGAGGCAGTGTGACAGGAGGAAGAAGCAGTGTGACAGGAGGGGAGAGGGGGGAGAGGCAGTGTGAAAGGAGGAGTGGGGCAGTGTGACAGGAGGGGAGAGGCAGTGTGACAGGAGAGAGAGGCAGTGTGACAGGAGGGGGGAAGCAGTGTGACAGGAGGTAGAGGCAGTGTGACAGGAGGAGGGAGGCAGTGTGACAGGAGGAAGAAGCAGTGTGACAGGAGGGGAGAGGGGGGAGAGGCAGTGTGACAGGAGGGGTGAGGCAGTGTGACAGGACGGGGGAGGCAGTGTGACAGGAGGAAGAAGCAGTGTCACAGGAGGGGAGAGGGCGGAGAGGCAGTCTGCACAGAGGGGAGAGGCAGTGTGACAGGAGGGAGGGAGTGTGACAGGAGGGAGAAGCAGTGTGACATGAGTGAGAGGCAGTGTGACAGGAGGGGAGAGGCAGTGTAACAGGAGGGGGGAGGCAGTGTGACAGGAGGGAGAAGCAGTGTGACAGGAGAGAGAGAGGCAGTGTGACAGGAGGGAGAAGCAGTGTGATAGGAGGTAGAGGCAGTGTGACTGGAGTGAGAAGCAGTGTGACAGGAGTGAGAAGCAGTGTGACAGGAGGGGAGAGGCAGTATAACAGGAGAGAGAGGCAGTGTGACTGTCAGAGAGGTTACCTGGTTGGGCACCGGTGCGCGTTGGCGCTCGTGCCTCTGTGCTTGCTGGGGCGCGTGTCCCTGGGGATGCTGGCGTGTCTGGGCTGACCGGCCGTGGTGTGCGGGGTGGCGTCCGGGCGTTATACGCTAACGCGCGTTCGCCTGTGAGCATTACCATTGGCATGTCCGGTAGTGTGGGCGTGCACGCCGGCGTCGGGGGTGCGCTCGGGCACGTGCGGTGGTGCGGCGTGCTTTGGCGAATCGGAGCGTGCACGTGCGCTGCGTTTTGGCGCCAATCAGCCTATTTAAGCCTGCCACTACCCTGATCCGGTGCTGCCTGATCAAACAGCTCTGTGTCTTACTCCGTGAACATCTTGTGTTCCTGTATCTCCGTAGTGTTTACCCGTTGTGACCCGGCTTGCCTTTGGACCTCCCTTGATTGCTGCCTGAACCCGACCCCGGCTTGTCTGACCTTGTTTCTGCCTTCTCCTTTGTACCGTTGCTGCCAGCCCATTGCCGACCTCTGCCAGTGTGTGACCAGCCTGATTAGCTCCTGCTCAGCATCCGCTCCCTCCAGCCCTGAAGCTCTACCGGTTGCTTGCCAGACCATCTTGCTCCAGGACCCTAACTTCAGGCCCTCATACCATTCCGCATTTGTGGGCCTCCTGTCTACTCTACCAGGGTCCCCGAATCGGATACGTAAGGGAGCCTACCCTCTGCCCAAGCGGACTCACCTGTCTGGTAAGTGTGGGACCTGACAGTATCAGGCAGCCATGACTGAGTCCGGGCAGGGGGCCTCCCCCATGGATGAACTGTGCAGACATCTAGCGGGTCTTACCCAAGCTGTCAAAAGCCTACAGGAGGGCTATACCAGATTGGAAGGACAGGTCCAGGCCCTCTCCGCCCCTCCTCCGGGAACAGCAACTGCTAATCCGGCCTCAGCACCTTCTGTAGTTATGCTTCCACCAGAGCCACGGGTACCTACGCCCGAAAAGTTTTCCGGAGATCGTAGCAAGTTCCGGGCGTTCCGTAACGCATGTGAACTATACTTTGCATTACAACCCCGTACGTTCTCCTTGGAGGCTACCAAAGTGGGGTTCGTCATATCCTTGTTAACCGGCGAGCCTCAGACCTGGGCCCATCATCTGCTGGAGCAAAAGGCCCAATCTCTTGATTCTCTGAGTGACTTTTTCTTAGCCATGTCTCAGCTGTATGAAGACCCTCAGCTAACAGCCACGGCAGAAGCCGCTTTGCATTCCCTTCAACAAGGCCGCAGAGCGGCCGAAGATTACGCCGTGGAATTTAGGCGTTGGAGCTCCGATACGGAGTGGAATGACGCAGCCTTGCGTCACCAGTATCGGCTGGGGCTGTCGGACCCCCTAAAGGATGAATTAGCACGGGTGGGGGTACCTCAGAGTCTTGAAGAATTAATCAACTTGTCAATTGACCGCCGCCTCAGAGAGAAACGCTCTGAGAGATCTGCTGGCCACCCACGCCTCACCTGGATGTTGCCCAGGGCCCCTAGTGCCCCGAACCAAGCTCCGCTTGTCCAGCCTACTCCAGCCCAGGAACCCCCTGAGCCCATGCAGTTGGGACTGCTCCGTCCCTCTCTGACCCTAGAGGAGAAGACACGCAGACGCACACTCAATCTGTGCCTGTATTGTGGGGAGCCCGGACACTTTGCAAAAGCATGCCCCAATAAAAGACGTAAGTGCCTGCCGTCCTCCTCGTTGTGTGCACCTGTCTTACCCAGTGTCGGTAACCACCTAACATTTTCCATTATATTACAGCTACCTGGAAGGAACATCCCAGCACCGGTCATCATTGATTCGGGAGCATGTAGTGGATTCATTGACCGGACTTTCGTCGAAAAACATCACATCCCTACTCAAACTAAAGCCCAGGGACTGGCAGTTTTCTTAGCGGACGGCTCCACCCTCCGCTCCGGACCTGTTACCCAGGAAACGGTTCCCCTATTGGCCACCATTGGCCCGGAACATCAGGAACTTCTACGCCTAGATGTCATCTCCTCTCCCCTCTTCCCAATTATCCTAGGAATATCTTGGCTACAGGCTCACAATCCCACTATCAACTGGTCTACGGGCAAGATCCAGTTCTCTTCTGAATATTGCAAACATTGCTTACGGGGGACTCCTTTAACTTCCTCCCAATGCCTGTGCATGGACTCAGAAACTAAGTCCAACCAAGATCTTCCCGAACCTTACCGGGATTTCCTGGACGTGTTCAGTAAAAAGGGGTCAGAAACCCTTCCAGTACATAGACCCTATGATTGCCCAATAGAACTTTTACCGGGTACTGAGGTCCCTTTCGGGAGGATTTTCCCTCTAACTGAGCAGGAGCTGGGCACCTTGAAAACCTATATAGATGAAAACCTGAAGAAAGGGTTCATCCGTCCTTCCACATCACCAGCTGGGGCAGGCATCTTTTTCGTGGAAAAAAAGGATCACTCCTTACGTCCCTGCATTGACTACCGGGAGCTTAATAAGATCACTATAAAAAACAGATATCCACTACCCTTGGTTCCCGAATTATTTCAGAGATTAGGATCTGCTACCATCTTCACTAAGCTAGACCTCCGTGGAGCCTATAATTTGATCCGCATAAGAGAGGGGGACGAATGGAAGACAGCCTTTCGTACTCGATTCGGACATTACGAGTACCTCGTCATGCCCTTTGGTCTGTGCAACGCACCGGCTACATTCCAGCATTTCGTCAATGATATCTTTCATGACCTCCTGGACTTATATGTCATCGTTTACCTGGACGATATCCTGGTTTTCTCTGCTTCCCTGATGGAACACCGCCAACATGTACGAAACGTACTCACCCGGCTTAGACAACATGGGCTCTACGCCAAACTTGAAAAATGCGAGTTTGAGCTCCAATCTATCCAGTTCCTAGGCCTGATCATTTCCCCTGACGGCATTAAAATGGATCCACAAAAAGTATCCGCTATCTTGGACTGGCCTGCACCTATAGACAAGAAGGGAGTACAGCGTTTTATTGGCTTCGCCAATTTCTATAGGAAATTTATTAAGGGATTCTCTTCGATCATAACTCCCATTACAGAACTTATTAAACAAGGAAGCCGGTTCTGCTGGACCCCTAAGGCACAAGAGGCCTTTGAAAAACTCAAAGCGCTGTTCACGTCAGCCACTATTCTCAAGCATCCCAACCCTGCCTTGCCCTTCGTTCTAGAAGTAGATGCTTCCGAAGTTGCAGTTGGAGCTGTGCTCTCACAGAGACAAGGCGCCAAAGCACTCCTGTACCCTGTGGGATTCTTCTCACGTAAACTCTCCCCTTCTGAGAAAAATTATGACGTGGGAGATCGGGAACTTCTAGCCATTAAAGCAGCCCTGGAGGAATGGCGTTATCTCCTGGAAGGTGCAGCGCACCCCATTTTGGTCTATACAGACTACAAGAACTTAGAATATCTAAGAACAGCCAAGAGATTAAAACCACGGCAGGCCAGATGGGCACTTTTTTTTCTCGATTTATTTTCCATATCACCTATAGACCCAGATCCAAGAATGTCAAATCCGACGCCCTTTCCCGAATGTTTCCTGATTCTGAGAAACCCTGTCTCCAGACACCATCTTGCCCTCCGGAAATTTCCTAATCCTACAGGAAGATCTAATCTCCCAAATCAGACGAGCCTCTGTGGGAATGTCTCCACCTGCTGAAGCTTGTGCCAAAGATGGGCTGTTCTGGTTCAAGAATAAAATTGTGGTCCCTGAGGAGCTAACAGTACGAGTGTTGTCATGATCACAAACTTGATCACAAACTTGCTGGTCACTTCGGCACACGGAAGACAACTGACCTTGTCCAACGCACCTTTTGGTGGCCTCACCTTACTAAGGACTGCAGGGAAGTCTTGTAACGTGTGCCAGAAACAAGACGAGCCGGACAAGAGCATGGGGTCTGTTGAGACCATTACCAGTCCCAGAGAGACTTTGGATTTTTTTTCAAACAACAACAAATTGCTGCAGGAAACCATGACCAAGGCTCAGGAAGACTACAAGAAAATCTTTGATAGGAAAAGACGGGGAGAACTTGTCCTGGAACCCGGCAATTCTGTCTGGTTGTCTACCGCTAACCTCAAGTTGGCCTGCCCGTCCAGAAAACTGGGCCCCAAATACCTGGGTCCGTTCTTGATTAAAAGGAAAATCAACAATGTGGCATACGAACTTGACCTTCCTAATTCCCTAAGGATACATCCAGTTTTCCACGTGTCCCTACTGAAACCGGTCACCCCCAACTTCTTTTCTGGTCGTAGCATTGGTCCACCCAAACCTATTGTGGTTGATGGCGAAGAGGAGTTTGAAGTGGAGGCAATCCTAGATTGCAGAAGAAGACGCAATCAGGTTCAATATCTGGTAAAATGGAAGGGCTATGGACCCGAAGATAATTCGTGGGAGCCGGAAAATAACTTACATGCCAGAGAACTTCTGCAGTCCTTTAAAACCTCTCTTTCCTCAAAGATGGCCCAGCTGGGCATCCGGAGTCTGCCCTTGAGGAGGGGGCACTGTCAGAGAGGTTACCTGGTTGGGCGCCGGTGCGCGCCGGGGCGCGTTGGCGCTCGTGCCTCTGTGCATGCTGGGGCGCGTGTCCCTGGGGAGGCTGGCGTGTCTGGGCTGACTGGCTGTGGCGTGCGGGGTGGCGTCCGGGCGTTCGGGCGTGCGCGCGGACGCGCTAACGCGCATTTGCGCTAGCGCGCATTCGCCTGTGAGCATTACCGTTGGCATGTCCGGTAGTGTGGGCGTGCACGCCGGCGTCGGGGGCGCGCTCGGGCGCGTGCGTGGCGTTTTGGCCCCAATCAGCCTATTTAAGCCTGCCTCTACCTTGATCCGGTGCTGCCTGATCAAACAGCTCTGTGTCTTACTCCGTGATCATCTTGTGTTCCTGTATCTCCGTAGTGTTTACCCATTGTGACCCGGCTTGCCTTTGGACCTCCCTTGATTGCTGCCTGAACCCGACCCCGGCTTGTCTGACCTTGTTTCTGCCTTCTCCTTTGTACCGTTGCTGCCAGCCCGTTACCGACCTCTGCCAGTGTGTGACCAGCCTGATTAGCTCCTGCTCAGCATCCGCTCCCTCCAGCCCTGAAGCTCTACCGGTTGCTTGCCAGACCATCTTGCTCCAGGACCCTAACTTGAGGCCCTCATACCATTCCGCATTCGTGGGCCTCCTGTCTACTTTACCAGGGGCCCCGAATCGGATACGTAAGGGAGCCTACCCTCTGTCCAAGCGGACTCACCTGTCTGGTAAGTGTGGGACCTGACAGCGACAGGAGGGAGAAGCAGCATGACAGGAGGGAGAAGCAGTGTGACAGGAGGTAGAGGCAGTGTGACAGTAGTGAGAAGCAGTGTGACAGGAGGGGAGAGGCAGTGTAACAGGAGAGAGAGGCAGTGTGACAGGAGGGAGAAGCAGCATGACAGGAGGGAGAAGCAGTGTGCCAGGAGGGGAGAGGCAGTGTGACAAGAGGGGAGAGGAAGTGTGACAGGAGGGGGAGGCAGTGTGACAGAATAGAGAGGCAACGTGACAGGAGGGGAGAGGCAGTGTGAATGGAGGGAGGGAGTGTTACAGGAGGGAGAGGCAGTGTGACATGAGGGGAGAAGCAGTGTGACATGAGAGAAAGACAGTGTGACTGGAGGGAGAGGCATTGTGACAGGAGGGGGAGGCAGTGTGACAGGAGGTAGAAGCAGTGTGACAGAAGAGAGAGAGGCATGGTGACAGGAGGGAGAAGCAGTGTAACAGGAAGGGAGAAGCAGTGTGACAGGAAGGGAGAAGCAGTGTGACAGGAAGGGAGAGGAAGTGTGACAGGAGGGAGAAGTAGTGTGACAGGAGAGAGAGACAGTGTGAAAGGAGGGAGAAGCAGTGTGACAGAAGAGAGATGCAGTGTGAAAGGAGGAAGAAGAAGTGTGACAGGAGGGGAGAGGCAGTTTGAGAGGAGGGGGGAGGCAGTGTTACAGGATGGGAGAGGCAGCGTGACAGGAGGGGGGAGGCAGTGTGACAGGAGAGAGAAGCAGTGTGACAGGAAAGAGAAGCAGTGTTACAGGAGGGGGGAGGCAGTGTGACAGGAGGGAGAAGCAGTGTGACAGGAGGGGGGAGGCAGTGTGACAGGAGGAAGAAGCAGTGTGTCAGGAGGGGGGAGGCAGTGTGACAGGAGGTAGAGGCAGTAGGACAGGAGGAGGGAGGCAGTGTGACAGGAGGAAGAAGCAGTTTGACAGGAGGGGGGAGGCAGTGTGACAGCAGGTAGAGGCAGTGTTACAGGAGGAGGGAGGCAGTGTGACAGGAGGGGAGAAGCAGTGTGACAGGAGGGGAGAGGGGGAGAGGCAGTGTGACAGGAGGGGTGAGGCAGTGTGACAGGAGAGAGAAGCAGTGTGACAGGAGGGAGAAGCAGTGTGACAGGAGGGAGAAGCAGTGTGACAGGAGGAGAGAGGCAGTGTGACAGGAGTGGGGAGGCAGTGTGACAGGAGGGGAGAAGCAGTGTGACAGGAGGGGAGAGGGGGAGAGGCAGTGTGACAGGAGGGGTGAGGCAGTGTGACAGGAGAGAGAAGCAGTGTGACAAGAGGGAGAGGCAGTGTGACAGGAGTAGAGAGGCAGTGTGAGAGGAGGGGGAGGCAGTGTGACAGGAAAGTGAAGCAGTGTGACATGAGAGAGAGGCAGTGTGACAGGAGAGAGAGGCTGTGTTACAGGAGGAAGAGGCATTGTGACAGGAGGGAGAGGCAGTGAGACAGGAAGGGAGAGGCAGTTTGACAGGAGGGGGGAGGCAGTGTGACAGGAGGATGAAGCAGTGTGACATGAGAGAGAGGCAATGTGACAGGAGGGGAGAGGCAGTGTGACAGGAGGGGAGAGGCAGTGTGAAAGGAGGGGGGGGCAGTGTGATAGGAGGGGAGAGGCAGTGTGACAGGAGGGGGGGCAGTGTATCAGGAGAGAGAGAAGCAGTGTGACAGCAGTGAGAAGCAGGGTGACAGGAGGGGAGAGGCAGTGTGACCAGAGAGAGAGGCAGTGTGACAGGAGGAAGAAGCAGTGTGACAGGAGGGGGGGAGGCAGTGTGACAGGAGGAGGGAGGCAGTGTGACAGGAGGAAGAAGCAGTGTGACAGGAGGGGGGAGGCAGTGTGACAGGAGGTAGAGGCAGTGTGACAGGAGTGGGGAGGCAGTGTGACAGGAGGGGAGAAGCAGTGTGACAGGAGGGGAGAGGCAGTGTGAAAGGAGGGGGGGCAGTGTGATAGGAGGGGAGAGGCAGTGTGACAGAAGAGAGAGGCAGTGTGACAGGAGGGGAGAGGCAGTGTGACAGGAGAGAGAGGCAGTGTGACAGGAGGGAGAAGCAGCATGACAGGAGGGAGAAGCAGTGTGCCAGGAGGGGAGAGGCAGTGTGACAGGAGGGGAGAGGCAGTGTGAAAGAGGGGGGCAGTGTGACAAGAGTGAGAAGTAGTGTGACATGAGAGAGAGGCAGGGTGACAGGAGAGAGAGGCTGTGTTACAGGAGGAAGAAGCATTGTGACAGGAGGGAGAGTCAGTGTGACAGGAAGGGAGAGGCAGTGTGAAAGGAGGGAGAAGCAGTGTGACAGGGGAGAGAGACAGTGTGACAGCAGGGGGGAGGCAGTGAGACAGGAGGAAGAGGCAGTGTGACAGGAGTAAAAAGCAGTGTGACAGGAGGGGAGAAGCAGTGTGACAGGAGGGAGAGACAGTGTGATAGGATGGGAGAGGCAGTGTGACAGGAGGGGGGAGGCAGTATGACAGTAGGGGAGAGGCAGTGTGACAGGAGAGAGAGGCAGTGTGACAGGAAGGAGAGGCAGTGTGACCGGAGGGAGAGGCAGCATGACAGGAGGAGGGAGGGAGTGTGACAGGAGGGAGAGGCAGTGTGACATGAGAGAGAGGCAGTGTGACAGGAGGGGGGAGGCAGTGTGACAGGAGGGAGAGTCAGTGTGACAGGAGAGAGAGAGGCAGTGTGACAGGAGAGAGAGACAGTGTGACAGGAAGGGGGAGGCAGTGTGACAGGAGGTAGAGGCAGTGTGACAGGAGGGGTGAGGCAGTGTGACAGGAGGGGGGAGGCAGTATGACAGGAGTGAGAAACAGTGTGACAGGAGGGGAGAGGCATTGTGACAGGAGAGAGAGGCAGTGTGACAGGAGGGAGAAGCAGCATGACGGGAGGTAGAAGCAGCATGACGGGAGGTAGAAGCAGTGTGCCAGGAGGGGAGAGGCAGTGTGACAAGAGGGGAGAGGAAGTGTGACAGGAGGGGGGAGGCAGTGTGACAGAATAGAGAGGCAGCGTGACAGGATGGGAGAGTCAGTGTGACAGGAGGAGGGAGGGAGTGTGACAGGAGGGAGAGGAAGTGTGACATGAGAGAGGCAATGTGACAGTAGGGGAGAGGCAGTGTGACAGAAGGGGGGAGGCAGTGTGACAGGAGGGAGAAGCAATGTGACAGGAGAGAGAGGCAGTGTGACAGGAGGGGGGAGGCAATGTGACAGGAGGGAGAGGCATTGTGACAGGAGGAAGAAGCATTGTGACAGGAGGGAGAGGCAGTGTGACAGGAGTAGAGAGGCAGTGTGACAGGAGGAAGAAGCAGTGTGAAAGGAGTGGGGCAGTGTGAAAGGAGGGGGGAGGCAGTGTGACAGAAAAGAGAAGCAGTGTGACAGGAGTAGAGAGGCAGTGTGACAGGAGGAAGAAGCAGTGAGAAAGGAGGGGGGCAGTGTGACAGGACGGGAGAAGCAGTGTGACAGGAGGGGAGAAGCAGTGTGACAGGAGAGAGAGACAGTGTGACCGGAGGGAGAGGCATTGTGACAGGAGGGGAGAGGCAGTGTGACAGGAGAGAGAAGCAGTGTGACAGGAGGGAGAAGAAGTGTGAGAGGAGGGGAGAGGCAGTGTGAGAGGATGGGGGAGGCAGTGTGACAGGAGAGAGAAGCAGTGTGACAGGAAGGGGTTGCAGTGTGACAGGAGAGAGAAGCAGTGTGACAGGAAAGAGAAGCAGTATGACAGGAGGGGGGAGGCAGTGTGACAGGAGGGAGAAGCAGTGTGACAGGAGGGGTGAGGCAGTGTGACAGGAGGAAGAAGCAGTGTGACAGGAGGGGGGAAGGCAGTGTGACAGGAGGTAGAGGCAGTGTGACAGGAGGAGGGAGGCAGTGTGACAGGAGGGGGGAGGCAGTGTGACAGGAGGTAGAGGCAGTGTGACATGAGAGAGAGGCATTGTGACAGGAGGGGAGAGGCAGTGTGACAGGAGGAAGAAGCAGTGTGACAGGAGGGGGGAAGGCAGTGTGACAGGAGGTAGAGGCAGTGTGACAGGAGGAGGGAGGCAGTGTGACAGGAGGGGGGAGGCAGTGTGACAGGAGGTAGAGGCAGTGTGACATGAGAGAGAGGCATTGTGACAGGAGGGGGGAGGCAGTGTGACAGGACGGGAGAGGCAGTATGACAGGAGGGATAGGCTGTGTTTAAGGAGGGAGAAGCAGTGTGACAGGAGGGGAGAAGCAGTGTGACAGGAAAGAGAAGCAGTGTGACAGGAGGGGGGACAGTGTGACAGGAGGGAGAAGCAGGGTGACAGGAGGGGAGAGGCAGTGTGACAGGAGGGGAGAGGCAGTGTGACAGTAGGGGTGAGGCAGTGTGACAGGAGAGAGAGGCATTGTGACAGGAAGTGGGAGGCAGTGTGACAGGAGGGGGGAGGCAGTGTGACAGGAGGGAGAGGCATTGTGAAAGAAGGAAGAAGCATTGTGACAGGAGGGAGAGGCAGTGTGACAGGAGATGAGAGGCAGTGTGAGAGGGGGGGGCAGTGTGACAGGAGGGGAGAGGCAGTGTGACAGAAGAGAGAGGCAGTGTGACAGGAGGGGAGAGGCAGCATGACAGGAGAAGGGAGGGAGTGTGAAAGGAGGGAGAAGCAGTGTGACATGAGAGAGAGGCAGTGTGACAGGAGGGGAGAGGCTGTGTGACAAGAGGGGGAGGCAGTGTGACAGGAGGGAGAAGCAGTGTGCCCGGAGGGAAGAGGCAGTGTGCCCAGCGGGGAGAGGCAGTGTGACAGGAGGGAGAGGCAGTGTGACAGGAGAGAGAGGCAGTGTGCCCGGAGGGGAGAGGCAGTGTGACAAGATGGGGAGGCAGTGTGACAGGAGGGAGAGGCATTGTGACAGGAGGAAGAAGGATTGTGACAGGAGGGAGAAGCAGTGTGACAGGAGGGGAGAGGCAGTGTGAGAGGAGAGGGAGGCAGTGTGACAGGAGGGAGAAGCAGTGTGACATGAGAGAGAGGCAGTGTGACAGGAGAGAGAGGCTGTGTTACAGGAGGACGAAGCATTAGGACAGGAGGGAGAGGCAGAATGACAGGAGGGGAGAGGCAGTGTGAGAGGAGGGGGAGGCAGTGTGACAGGAGGGGAGAGGCAGTGTGACAGAAGAGAGAGAGGCAGTGTGACAGGAGGGGAGAGGCAGCATGACAGGAGGAGGGAGGGAGTGTGACAGGAGGGAGAAGCAGTGTGACATGAGAAATAGGCAGTGTGACAGGAGGGGAGAGGCAGTGTGACAGGAAGGGGGAGACAGTGTGACAGAAGGGAGAAGCAGTGTGACAGGAGAGAGAGGCAGTGTGACAGGAGGGAGAAGCAGTGTGACAGGAGGGAAGAGGCAGCGTGACAGGAGGGGTGAGGCAGTGTGACAGGAGAGAGAGGCAGTGTGACAGGAAGGAGAAGCAGCATGACAGGAAGGGGGAGACAGTGTGACAGGAGGGAGAAGCAGTGTGACAGGAGAGAGAGGCAGTGTGACAGGAGGGAGAAGCAGTGTGACAGGAGGGAAGAGGCAGCGTGACAGGAGGGGTGAGGCAGTGTGACAGGAGAGAGAGGCAGTGTGACAGGAGAGAGAGGCAGTGTGACAGGAGGGAGAAGCAGCATGACAGGAGGGAGAAGCAGTGTGCCAGGAGGGGAGAGGCAGTATGACAGGAGGGGAGAGGAAATGTGACAGGAGGGGGAGGCAGTGTGACAGAAGAGAGAGGCAGCGTGACAGGAGGGGAGAGGCAGCATGACAGGAGGAGGGAGTGTGACAGGAGGGAGAAGCAGTGTGACATGAGAAAGAAGCAGTGTGACAGGAGGGGAGAGGCAGTGTGACAGGAAGGGGGAGGCAGTGTGACAGGAGGGAGAAGCAGTGTGACAGGAGAGAGAGGCAGTGTGACAGGAGGGAGAAGCAGTGTGACAGGAGGAAAGAGGCAGCGTGAAAGGAGGGGTGAGGCAGTGTGACAGGAGAGAGAGGCAGTGTGACAGGAGGGAGAAGCAGCATGACAGGAGGGAGAAGCAGTGTGCCAGAAAGGGAGAGGCAGTATGACAGGAGGTGGGAGGCAGTGTGACATGAGAGAGAGGCAGTGTGACAGGAGAGAGAGGCTGTGTTACAGGAGGAAGAAGCATTGTGACAGGAGAGAGAGAGGCAGTGTGACAGGAGAGAGAAGCAGTGTAAAAGGAGAGAGAGAGGCAGTGTGACAGGATAGAGAGGCAGTGTGACAGAAGGGGAGAGACAGTGTAACAGGAGAGAGAAGCAGTGTGACAGGAAAGAGAAGCAGTGTGACAGGAGGGGAGAGGCAGTGTGACAGGAGAGAGATTCAGTGTGACAGGAGGAAGAAGCAGTGTGAAAGGAGGGGGGAAGTGTTAGAGGAGGGGGGAGGCAGTGTGACAGGAGGGGTGAAGCAGTGTGACAGGAAAGAGAAGCAGTGTGACAGGAGGGTGGGGCAGTGTGACAGGAGGGAGAAGCAGTGTGACAGGAGGGGGGAGGCAGGGTGACAGGAGTGAGAAGCACTGTGACAGGAAGGGAGAGGCAGTGTGACAGGAGGGGAGAGGCAGTGTGACAGGAGGGTTAGGCAGTGTGACAGGAGGGAGAAGCAGTGTGACAGAAGACAGAGAGGCAGGGTAACAGGGGGGAGAAGCAGTGTGACAGGAAGGGAGAAGCAGTGTGACAGGAAGGGAGAGGCAGTGTGGCAGGAGGGAGAAGTAGTGTGACAGGAGAGAGAGAGAGTGTGAAAGCATGGAGAAGCAGTGTGACAGGAGAGAGAGGCAGTGTGACAGGAGGGAGAAGAAGTGTGACAGGAGGGGAGAGGCAGTGTGAGAGGAGGGGGGAGGCAGTGTGACAGGATGGGAGAGACAGTGTGACAGGAGGGGGGAGGCAGTGTGACAGGAGAGAGAGGCAGTGTGACAGGAAGAGAGAGGCAGTGTGACAGGAGGAAGAAGCAGTGTGACAGGAGGGAGGAGGCAGTGTGACAGGAGGAAGAAGCAGTGTGACAGGAGGGGAGAGGGGGGAGAGGCAGTGTGACAGGAGGAGTGGGGCAGTGTGACAGGAGCGGAGAGGCAGTGTGACAGGAGAGAGAGGCAGTGTGACAGGAGGGGGAGGCAGTGTGACAGGAGGTAGAGGCAGTGTGACAGGAGGAGGGAGGCAGTGTGACAGGAGGAAGAAGCAGTGTGACAGGAGGGGAGAGGGGGGAGAGGCAGTGTGACAGGAGGACTGGGGCAGTGCTACAGGAGGGGAGAGGCAGTGTGACAGGAGAGAGAGGCAGTGTGACAGGAGTGAGAAGCAGTGTGACAGGAGGGAGAAGCAGTGTGACAGGAGGGGAGAGGCAGTGTAACAGGAGAGAGAGGCAGTGTGACAGGAGGGAGAAGCAGCATGACAGGATGGAGAAGCAGTGTGACAGGAGGTAGAGGCAGTGTGACAGGAGTGAGAAGCAGTGTGACAGGAGGGGAGAGGCAGTGTAACAGGAGAGAGAGGCAGTGTGACCGGAGGGAGAAGCAGCATGACAGGAGGGAGAAGCAGTGTGCCAGGAGGGGAGAGGCAGTGTGACAAGAGGGGAGAGGAAGTGTGACAGGAGGGGGAGGCAGTGTGACAGAGTAGAGAGGCAGCGTGACAGGAGAGGATAGGCAGTGTGAATGGGGGGAGGGAGTATTACAGGAGGGAGAGGCAGTGTGACATGAGGAAGAAGCAGTGTGAAAGGAGGGGGGCAGTGTGAGAGGAGGGGGAGGCAGTGTGACAGGAGGGGAGAAGCAGTGTGACAGGAGGGGAGAAGCAGTGTGACATGAGAGAAAGACAGTGTGACCGGAGGGAGAGGCATTGTGACAGGAGGGGGAGGCAGTGTGACAGGAGGTAGAAGCAGTGTGACAGAAGAGAGAGAAGCAGGGTGACAGGAGGGAGAAGCAGTGTGACATGAGAAAGAGGCAGTGTGACAGGAGGGGAGAGGCAGTGTGACAGGAAGGGGGAGGCAGTGTGACAGGAGGGAGAAGCAGTGTGACAGGAGGGAAGAGGCAGCATGACAGGAGGGGTGAGGCAGTGTGACAGGAGAGAGAGGCAGTGTGACAGGAGGGAGAAGCAGCATGACAGGAGGGAGAAGCAGTGTGCCAGGAGGGGAGAGGCAGTATGACAGGAGGGGAGATTAAGTGTGACAGGAGGGGGGGCAGTGTGACAGAAGAGAGAGGCAGCATGACAGGAGGGGAGAGGCAGCGTGAAAGTAGGAGGGAGGGAGTGTGACAGGATGGAGAGGTAGTGTGACAAGAGAGAGAGGAAGTGTGACAGCAGGGGAGAGGCAGTGTGACAGGAGGGGAGAGGCAGTGTAACACAAGAGAGAGGCAGTGTGACAGGAGAGAGAGGCAGTGTGACAGGAGGGAGAAGCAGCAGCATGACAGGAGGGAGAAGCAGTGTGCCCGGAGGGGAGAGGCAGTGTGACAGGAGGGAGAGGCAGTGTGACAGGAGAGAGAGGCAGTGTGACAGGAGGGGGGAGGCAGTGTGACATGAGAGAGAGGCAGTGTGACAGGAGAGAGAGGCTGTGTTACAGGAGGAAGAAGCATTGTGACAGGAGGGAGAGGCAGTGAGACAGGAAGGGAGAGGCAGTGTGACAGGAGGGAGAAGCAGTGTAAAAGGAGAGAGAGAGGCAGTGTGACAGGAGAGAGAGGCAGTGTGACAGAAGGGGAGAGACAGTGTAACAGGAGACAGAAGCAGTGTGACAGGAAAGAGAAGCAGTGTGACAGGAGGGGAGAGGCAGTGTGACAGGAGAGAGAGGCAGTGTGACAGGAGGAAGAAGCAGTGTGAAAGGAGGGGGGAAGTGTTAGAGGAGGGGGGAGGCAGTGTGACAGGAGGGGAGAAGCAGTGTGACAGGAGGGGAGAAGCAGTGTGACAGGAAAGAGAAGCAGTGTGACAGGAGGGTGGGGCAGTGTGACAGGAGGGAGAAGCAGTGTGACAGGAGGGGGGAGGCAGGGTGACAGGAGGGAGAAGCAGTGTGACAGGAAGGGAGAGGCAGTGTGACAGGAGGGGAGAGGCAGTGTGACAGGAGTGGGAGGCAGTGTGACAGGAGGGAGAAGCAGTGTGACAGAAGAGAGAGAGGCAGGGTGACAGGAGGGAGAATCAGTGTGACAGGAAGGGAGAAGCAGTGTGATAGGAAGGGAGAGGCAGTGTGACAGGAGGGAGAAGTAGTGTGACAGGAGAGAGAGACAGTGTGAAAGCATGGAGAAGCAGTGTGACAGGAGAGAGAGGCAGTGTGACAGGAGGGAGAAGAAGTGTGAGAGGAGGGGGGAGGCAGTGTGACAGGATGGGAGAGGCAGTGTGACAGGAGGGGGGAGGCAGTGTGACAGGAGAGAGAGGCAGTGTGACAGGAAGAGAGAGGCAGTGTGACAGGAGGAAGAAGCAGTGTGACAGGAGGGGAGAGGGGGGAGAGGCAGTGTGACAGGAGGAGTGGTACAGTGTGACAGGAGAGAGAGGCAGTGTGACAGGAGGGGGAAGGCAGTGTGACAGGAGGGGGGAGGCAGTGTGACAGGAGGTAGAGGCAGTGTGAGAGGAGGGGGGAGGCAGTGTTACAGGATGGGAGAGGCAGCGTGACAGGAGGTGGGAGGCAGTGTGACAGGAGAGAGAAACAGTGTGACAGGAAGGGAGAGGCAGTGTGACAGGAGAGAGAAACAGTGTGACAGGAAAGAGAAGCAGTGTGACAGGAGGGGGGAGGCAGTGTGACAGGAGGGAGAAGCAGTGTGACAGGAGGGGGGAGGCAGTGTGACAGGAGGAAGAAGCAGTGTGACAGGCGGGGGGAGGCAGTGTGACAGGAGGTAGAGGCAGTGTGACAGGAGGAGGGAGGCAGTGTGACAGGAGGAAGAAGCAGTTTGACAGGAGGGGGGAGGCAGTGTGACAGGAGGGGAGAGGGGGAGAGGCAGTGTGACAGGAGGGGTGAGGCAGTGTGACAGGATTAGGGATGAGCTTTGAGTTCGAAGGGTCTGGTATGGAATTTAGGGGGAACCCCATGTCATTTTTTTTTTTAAATTTTGGACGGGGTTCCCCTTAATATCCATATCAGACCTGAAGGGCCTGGTATGGAATTTAGGCGGACTCCCACGTCATTTTTTTTTTTTAATTTTGGTTCGGGGTTCCCCTTTGGGGAATTCCCATGCCGTTTTTATCAATGAACTTCTATGTGTATTGTCGGCAATGCAATAGCCGCGGGTAGTTTTAAATGAGTTTTTTCCTTCAAAATGTCATTTTGCTGTCAGACTGTTCTAAACACAGGAAACATGCGCCCCTTTACAGGCATACTATAGACACCCCCCAGGTACGAAATTTAAAGGGATATTACACTTTTATTGTTTGACTTTAAGCATTATTAAAATCACTGCTCCTGAAAAAACGGCCGTTTTTAAAACTTTTTTTTGCATTGATCCATGTCCCCTGGGGCAGGACCCAGGTCCCCAAACACTTTTTATGACAATAACTTGCATATAAGCCTTTAAAATTAGCACTTTTGTTTATTCATGTTCGTGTCCCATAAACTTTAACGGTGTTCGCGTGTTCGAACAAACTTTTTTCCTGTTCGCATGTTCTGCTGCGAACCGAACAGGGGGGTGTTCGGCTCATCCCTAGACAGGATATAGAAGCAGTGTGACAGGAAGGGAGAGGCAGTGTGATAGAAGAGAGAGAGGCAGGGTGACAGGAGGGAGAAGCAGTGTGACAGGAAGGGAGAAGCAGTGTGACAGGAAGGGAGAGGCAGTGTGACAGGAGGGAGAAGTAGTGTGACAGGAGAGAGAGACAGTGTGAAAGCATGGAGAAGCAGTGTGACAGGAGAAAGAGGCAGTGTGACAGGAGGGAGAAGAAGTGTGAGAGGAGGGGGAGGCAGTGTGACAGGATGGGAGAGGCAGTGTGACAGGAGGGGGGAGGCAGTGTGACAGGAGAGAGAGGCAGTGTGACAGGAAGAGAGAGGCAGTGTGACAGGAGGAAGAAGCAGTGTGTCAGGAGGGGGGAGGCAGTGTGACAGGAGGTAGAGGCAGTAGGACAGGAGGAGGGAGGCAGTGTGACAGGAGGAAGAAGCAGTTTGACAGGAGGGGGGAGGCAGTGTGACAGCAGGTAGAGGCAGTGTTACAGGAGGAGGGAGGCAGTGTGACAGGAGGGGAGAAGCAGTGTGACAGGAGGGGAGAGGGGGAGAGGCAGTGTGACAGGAGGGGTGAGGCAGTGTGACAGGAGAGAGAAGCAGTGTGACAGGAGGGAGAAGCAGTGTGACAGGAGGGGAGAAGCAGTGAGACAGGAGGGAGAAGCAGTGTGACAGGAGGAGAGAGGCAGTGTGACAGGAGTGGGGAGGCAGTGTGACAGGAGGGGAGAAGCAGTGTGACAGGAGGGGAGAGGGGGAGAGGCAGTGTGACAGGAGGGGTGAGGCAGTGTGACAGGAGAGAGAAGCAGTGTGACAAGAGGGAGAGGCAGTGTGACAGGAGTAGAGAGGCAGTGTGAGAGGAGGGGGGAGGCAGTGTGACAGGAAAGTGAAGCAGTGTGACATGAGAGAGAGGCAGTGTGACAGGAGAGAGAGGCTGTGTTACAGGAGGAAGAGGCATTGTGACAGGAGGGAGAGGCAGTGAGACAGGAAGGGAGAGGCAGTTTGACAGGAGGGGGGAGGCAGTGTGACAGGAGGATGAAGCAGTGTGACATGAGAGAGAGGCAATGTGACAGGAGGGGAGAGGCAGTGTGACAGGAGGGGAGAGGCAGTGTGAAAGGAGGGGGGGGCAGTGTGATAGGAGGGGAGAGGCAGTGTGACAGGAGGGGGGGCAGTGTATCAGGAGAGAGAGAAGCAGTGTGACAGCAGTGAGAAGCAGGGTGACAGGAGGGGAGAGGCAGTGTGACCAGAGAGAGAGGCAGTGTGACAGGAGGAAGAAGCAGTGTGACAGGAGGGGGGGAGGCAGTGTGACAGGAGGGAGGAGGCAGTGTGACAGGAGGAAGAAGCAGTGTGACAGGAGGGGAGAGGGGGGAGAGGCAGTGTGACAGGAGGAGTGGGGCAGTGTGACAGGAGCGGAGAGGCAGTGTGACAGGAGAGAGAGGCAGTGTGACAGGAGGGGGAGGCAGTGTGACAGGAGGTAGAGGCAGTGTGACAGGAGGAGGGAGGCAGTGTGACAGGAGGAAGAAGCAGTGTGACAGGAGGGGAGAGGGGGGAGAGGCAGTGTGACAGGAGGACTGGGGCAGTGCTACAGGAGGGGAGAGGCAGTGTGACAGGAGAGAGAGGCAGTGTGACAGGAGTGAGAAGCAGTGTGACAGGAGGGAGAAGCAGTGTGACAGGAGGGGAGAGGCAGTGTAACAGGAGAGAGAGGCAGTGTGACAGGAGGGAGAAGCAGCATGACAGGATGGAGAAGCAGTGTGACAGGAGGTAGAGGCAGTGTGACAGGAGTGAGAAGCAGTGTGACAGGAGGGGAGAGGCAGTGTAACAGGAGAGAGAGGCAGTGTGACCGGAGGGAGAAGCAGCATGACAGGAGGGAGAAGCAGTGTGCCAGGAGGGGAGAGGCAGTGTGACAAGAGGGGAGAGGAAGTGTGACAGGAGGGGGAGGCAGTGTGACAGAGTAGAGAGGCAGCGTGACAGGAGAGGAGAGGCAGTGTGAATGGGGGGAGGGAGTATTACAGGAGGGAGAGGCAGTGTGACATGAGGAAGAAGCAGTGTGAAAGGAGGGGGGCAGTGTGAGAGGAGGGGGAGGCAGTGTGACAGGAGGGGAGAAGCAGTGTGACAGGAGGGGAGAAGCAGTGTGACATGAGAGAAAGACAGTGTGACAGGAGGGGGAGGCAGTGTGACAGGAGGTAGAAGCAGTGTGACAGAAGAGAGAGAAGCAGGGTGACAGGAGGGAGAAGCAGTGTGACATGAGAAAGAGGCAGTGTGACAGGAGGGGAGAGGCAGTGTGACAGGAAGGGGGAGGCAGTGTGACAGGAGGGAGAAGCAGTGTGACAGGAGGGAAGAGGCAGCATGACAGGAGGGGTGAGGCAGTGTGACAGGAGAGAGAGGCAGTGTGACAGGAGGGAGAAGCAGCATGACAGGAGGGAGAAGCAGTGTGCCAGGAGGGGAGAGGCAGTATGACAGGAGGGGAGATTAAGTGTGACAGGAGGGGGGGCAGTGTGACAGAAGAGAGAGGCAGCATGACAGGAGGGGAGAGGCAGCGTGAAAGTAGGAGGGAGGGAGTGTGACAGGATGGAGAGGTAGTGTGACAAGAGAGAGAGGAAGTGTGACAGCAGGGGAGAGGCAGTGTGACAGGAGGGGAGAGGCAGTGTGACAGGAGGGGAGAGGCAGTGTAACACAAGAGAGAGGCAGTGTGACAGGAGAGAGAGGCAGTGTGACAGGAGGGAGAAGCAGCAGCATGACAGGAGGGAGAAGCAGTGTGCCCGGAGGGGAGAGGCAGTGTGACAGGAGGGAGAGGCAGTGTGACAGGAGAGAGAGGCAGTGTGACAGGAGGGGGGAGGCAGTGTGACATGAGAGAGAGGCAGTGTGACAGGAGAGAGAGGCTGTGTTACAGGAGGAAGAAGCATTGTGACAGGAGGGAGAGGCAGTGAGACAGGAAGGGAGAGGCAGTGTGACAGGAGGGAGAAGCAGTGTAAAAGGAGAGAGAGAGGCAGTGTGACAGGAGAGAGAGGCAGTGTGACAGAAGGGGAGAGACAGTGTAACAGGAGACAGAAGCAGTGTGACAGGAAAGAGAAGCAGTGTGACAGGAGGGGAGAGGCAGTGTGACAGGAGAGAGAGGCAGTGTGACAGGAGGAAGAAGCAGTGTGAAAGGAGGGGGGAAGTGTTAGAGGAGGGGGGAGGCAGTGTGACAGGAGGGGAGAAGCAGTGTGACAGGAGGGGAGAAGCAGTGTGACAGGAAAGAGAAGCAGTGTGACAGGAGGGTGGGGCAGTGTGACAGGAGGGAGAAGCAGTGTGACAGGAGGGGGGAGGCAGGGTGACAGGAGGGAGAAGCAGTGTGACAGGAAGGGAGAGGCAGTGTGACAGGAGGGGAGAGGCAGTGTGACAGGAGTGGGAGGCAGTGTGACAGGAGGGAGAAGCAGTGTGACAGAAGAGAGAGAGGCAGGGTGACAGGAGGGAGAATCAGTGTGACAGGAAGGGAGAAGCAGTGTGATAGGAAGGGAGAGGCAGTGTGACAGGAGGGAGAAGTAGTGTGACAGGAGAGAGAGACAGTGTGAAAGCATGGAGAAGCAGTGTGACAGGAGAGAGAGGCAGTGTGACAGGAGGGAGAAGAAGTGTGAGAGGAGGGGGGAGGCAGTGTGACAGGATGGGAGAGGCAGTGTGACAGGAGGGGGGAGGCAGTGTGACAGGAGAGAGAGGCAGTGTGACAGGAAGAGAGAGGCAGTGTGACAGGAGGAAGAAGCAGTGTGACAGGAGGGGAGAGGGGGGAGAGGCAGTGTGACAGGAGGAGTGGTACAGTGTGACAGGAGAGAGAGGCAGTGTGACAGGAGGGGGAAGGCAGTGTGACAGGAGAGGGGAGGCAGTGTGACAGGAGGTAGAGGCAGTGTGAGAGGAGGGGGGAGGCAGTGTTACAGGATGGGAGAGGCAGCGTGACAGGAGGTGGGAGGCAGTGTGACAGGAGAGAGAAACAGTGTGACAGGAAGGGAGAGGCAGTGTGACAGGAGAGAGAAACAGTGTGACAGGAAAGAGAAGCAGTGTGACAGGAGGGGGGAGGCAGTGTGACAGGAGGGAGAAGCAGTGTGACAGGAGGGGGGAGGCAGTGTGACAGGAGGAAGAAGCAGTGTGACAGGAGGGGGGAGGCAGTGTGACAGGAGGTAGAGGCAGTGTGACAGGAGGAGGGAGGCAGTGTGACAGGAGGAAGAAGCAGTTTGACAGGAGGGGGGAGGCAGTGTGACAGGAGGGGAGAGGGGGAGAGGCAGTGTGACAGGAGGGGTGAGGCAGTGTGACAGGATTAGGGATGAGCTTCGAGTTCGAAGGGTCTGGTATGGAATTTAGGGGGAACCCCACGTCATTTTTTTTTTTAAATTTTGGACGGGGTTCCCCTTAATATCCATATCAGACCTGAAGGGCCTGGTATGGAATTTAGGCGGACTCCCACGTCATTTTTTTTTTTTAATTTTGGTTCGGGGTTCCCCTTTGGGGAATTCCCATGCCGTTTTTATCAATGAACTTCTATGTGTATTGTCGGCAATGCAATAGCCGCGGGTAGTTTTAAATGAGTTTTTTCCTTCAAAATGTCATTTTGCTGTCAGACTGTTCTAAACACAGGAAACATGCGCCCCTTTACAGGCATACTATAGACACCCCCCAGGTACGAAATTTAAAGGGATATTACACTTTTATTGTTTGACTTTAAGCATTATTAAAATCACTGCTCCTGAAAAAACGGCCGTTTTTAAAACTTTTTTTTGCATTGATCCATGTCCCCTGGGGCAGGACCCAAGTCCCCAAACACTTTTTATGACAATAACTTGCATATAAGCCTTTAAAATTAGCACTTTTGTTTATTCATGTTCGTGTCCCATAAACTTTAACGGTGTTCGCGTGTTCGAACAAACTTTTTTCCTGTTCGCATGTTCTGCTGCGAACCGAACAGGGGGGTGTTCGGCTCATCCCTAGACAGGATATAGAAGCAGTGTGACAGGAAGGGAGAGGCAGTGTGATAGAAGAGAGAGAGGCAGGGTGACAGGAGGGAGAAGCAGTGTGACAGGAAGGGAGAAGCAGTGTGACAGGAAGGGAGAGGCAGTGTGACAGGAGGGAGAAGTAGTGTGACAGGAGAGAGAGACAGTGTGAAAGCATGGAGAAGCAGTGTGACAGGAGAAAGAGGCAGTGTGACAGGAGGGAGAAGAAGTGTGAGAGGAGGGGGAGGCAGTGTGACAGGATGGGAGAGGCAGTGTGACAGGAGGGGGGAGGCAGTGTGACAGGAGAGAGAGGCAGTGTGACAGGAAGAGAGAGGCAGTGTGACAGGAGGAAGAAGCAGTGTGTCAGGAGGGGGGAGGCAGTGTGACAGGAGGTAGAGGCAGTAGGACAGGAGGAGGGAGGCAGTGTGACAGGAGGAAGAAGCAGTTTGACAGGAGGGGGGAGGCAGTGTGACAGCAGGTAGAGGCAGTGTTACAGGAGGAGGGAGGCAGTGTGACAGGAGGGGAGAAGCAGTGTGACAGGAGGGGAGAGGGGGAGAGGCAGTGTGACAGGAGGGGTGAGGCAGTGTGACAGGAGAGAGAAGCAGTGTGACAGGAGGGAGAAGCAGTGTGACAGGAGGGGAGAAGCAGTGAGACAGGAGGGAGAAGCAGTGTGACAGGAGGAGAGAGGCAGTGTGACAGGAGTGGGGAGGCAGTGTGACAGGAGGGGAGAAGCAGTGTGACAGGAGGGGAGAGGGGGAGAGGCAGTGTGACAGGAGGGGTGAGGCAGTGTGACAGGAGAGAGAAGCAGTGTGACAAGAGGGAGAGGCAGTGTGACAGGAGTAGAGAGGCAGTGTGAGAGGAGGGGGGAGGCAGTGTGACAGGAAAGTGAAGCAGTGTGACATGAGAGAGAGGCAGTGTGACAGGAGAGAGAGGCTGTGTTACAGGAGGAAGAGGCATTGTGACAGGAGGGAGAGGCAGTGAGACAGGAAGGGAGAGGCAGTTTGACAGGAGGGGGGAGGCAGTGTGACAGGAGGATGAAGCAGTGTGACATGAGAGAGAGGCAATGTGACAGGAGGGGAGAGGCAGTGTGACAGGAGGGGAGAGGCAGTGTGAAAGGAGGGGGGGGCAGTGTGATAGGAGGGGAGAGGCAGTGTGACAGGAGGGGGGGCAGTGTATCAGGAGAGAGAGAAGCAGTGTGACAGCAGTGAGAAGCAGGGTGACAGGAGGGGAGAGGCAGTGTGACCAGAGAGAGAGGCAGTGTGACAGGAGGAAGAAGCAGTGTGACAGGAGGGGGGGAGGCAGTGTGACAGGAGGAGGGAGGCAGTGTGACAGGAGGAAGAAGCAGTGTGACAGGAGGGGGGGGGCAGTGTGACAGGAGGTAGAGGCAGTGTGACAGGAGTGGGGAGGCAGTGTGACAGGAGGGGAGAAGCAGTGTGACAGGAGGGGAGAGGCAGTGTGAAAGGAGGGGGGGCAGTGTGATAGGAGGGGAGAGGCAGTGTGACAGAAGAGAGAGGCAGTGTGACAGGAGGGGAGAGGCAGTGTGACAGGAGAGAGAGGCAGTGTGACAGGAGGGAGAAGCAGTGTGACAGGAGGGGAGAGGCAGTGTGAAAGGAGGGGGGGCAGTGTGATAGGAGGGGAGAGGCAGTGTGACAGAAGAGAGAGGCAGTGTGAAAGGAGGGGGGGCAGTGTGACAGGAGGGGAGAGGCAGTGTGACAGTAGGGGTGAGGCAGTGTGACAGGAGAGAGAGGCATTGTGACAGGAAGTGGGAGGCAGTGTGACAGGAGGGGGGAGGCAGTGTGACAGGAGGGAGAGGCATTGTGAAAGAAGGAAGAAGCATTGTGACAGGAGGGAGAGGCAGTGTGACAGGAGATGAGAGGCAGTGTGAGAGGGGGGGCAGTGTGACAGGAGGGGAGAGGCAGTGTGACAGAAGAGAGAGGCAGTGTGACAGGAGGGGAGAGGCAGCATGACAGGAGAAGGGAGGGAGTGTGACAGGAGGGAGAAGCAGTGTGACATGAGAGAGAGGCAGTGTGACTGGAGGGGAGAGGCTGTGTGACAAGAGGGGGAGGCAGTGTGACAGGAGGGAGAAGCAGTGTGCCCGGAGGGAAGAGGCAGTGTGCCCGGCGGGGAGAGGCAGTGTGACAGGAGGGAGAGGCAGTGTGACAGGAGAGAGAGGCAGTGTGCCCGGAGGGGAGAGGCAGTGTGACAGGATGGGGAGGCAGTGTGACAGGAGGGAGAGGCATTGTGACAGGAGGAAGAAGGATTGTGACAGGAGGGAGAAGCAGTGTGACAGGAGGGGAGAGGCAGTGTGAGAGGAGGGGGAGGCAGTGTCACAGGAGGGAGAAGCAGTGTGACATGAGAGAGAGGCAGTGTGACAGGAGAGAGAGGCTGTGTTACAGGAGGACGAAGCATTAGGACAGGAGGGAGAGGCAGAATGACAGAAGGGGAGAGGCAGTGTGAGAGGAGGGGGAGGCAGTGTGACAGGAGGGGAGAGGCAGCGTGACAGGAGGGGTGAGGCAGTGTGACAGGAGAGAGAGGCAGTGTGACAGGAGAGAGAGGCAGTGTGACAGGAGGGAGAAGCAGCATGACAGGAGGGAGAAGCAGTGTGCCAGGAGGGGAGAGGCAGTATGACAGGAGGGGAGAGGAAATGTGACAGGAGGGGGAGGCAGTGTGACAGAAGAGAGAGGCAGCGTGACAGGAGGGGAGAGGCAGCATGACAGGAGGAGGGAGTGTGACAGGAGGGAGAAGCAGTGTGACATGAGAAAGAAGCAGTGTGACAGGAGGGGAGAGGCAGTGTGACAGGAAGGGGGAGGCAGTGTGACAGGAGGGAGAAGCAGTGTGACAGGAGAGAGAGGCAGTGTGACAGGAGGGAGAAGCAGTGTGACAGGAGGAAAGAGGCAGCGTGAAAGGAGGGGTGAGGCAGTGTGACAGGAGAGAGAGGCAGTGTGACAGGAGGGAGAAGCAGCATGAAAGGAGGGAGAAGCAGTGTGCCAGAAAGGGAGAGGCAGTATGACAGGAGGTGGGAGGCAGTGTGACATGAGAGAGAGGCAGTGTGACAGGAGAGAGAGGCTGTGTTACAGGAGGAAGAAGCATTGTGACAGGAGAGAGAGAGGCAGTGTGACAGGAGAGAGAAGCAGTGTAAAAGGAGAGAGAGAGGCAGTGTGACAGGATAGAGAGGCAGTGTGACAGAAGGGGAGAGACAGTGTAACAGGAGAGAGAAGCAGTGTGACAGGAAAGAGAAGCAGTGTGACAGGAGGGGAGAGGCAGTGTGACAGGAGAGAGATTCAGTGTGACAGGAGGAAGAAGCAGTGTGAAAGGAGGGGGGAAGTGTTAGAGGAGGGGGGAGGCAGTGTGACAGGAGGGGTGAAGCAGTGTGACAGGAAAGAGAAGCAGTGTGACAGGAGGGTGGGGCAGTGTGACAGGAGGGAGAAGCAGTGTGACAGGAGGGGGGAGGCAGGGTGACAGGAGTGAGAAGCACTGTGACAGGAAGGGAGAGGCAGTGTGACAGGAGGGGAGAGGCAGTGTGACAGGAGGGAGAAGAAGTGTGACAGGAGGGGAGAGGCAGTGTGAGAGGAGGGGGGAGGCAGTGTGACAGGATGGGAGAGACAGTGTGACAGGAGGGGGGAGGCAGTGTGACAGGAGAGAGAGGCAGTGTGACAGGAAGAGAGAGGCAGTGTGACAGGAGGAAGAAGCAGTGTGACAGGAGGGAGGAGGCAGTGTGACAGGAGGAAGAAGCAGTGTGACAGGAGGGGAGAGGGGGGAGAGGCAGTGTGACAGGAGGAGTGGGGCAGTGTGACAGGAGCGGAGAGGCAGTGTGACAGGAGAGAGAGGCAGTGTGACAGGAGGGGGAGGCAGTGTGACAGGAGGTAGAGGCAGTGTGACAGGAGGAGGGAGGCAGTGTGACAGGAGGAAGAAGCAGTGTGACAGGAGGGGAGAGGGGGGAGAGGCAGTGTGACAGGAGGACTGGGGCAGTGCTACAGGAGGGGAGAGGCAGTGTGACAGGAGAGAGAGGCAGTGTGACAGGAGAGAGAGGCAGTGTGACAGGAGTGAGAAGCAGTGTGACAGGAGGGAGAAGCAGTGTGACAGGAGGGGAGAGACAGTGTAACAGGAGACAGAAGCAGTGTGACAGGAAAGAGAAGCAGTGTGACAGGAGGGGAGAGGCAGTGTGACAGAAGAGAGAGGCAGTGTGACAGGAGGGGAGAGGCAGCATGACAGGAGGAGAGAGGGAGTGTGACAGGAGGGAGAAGCAGTGTGACATGAGAAAGAGGCAGTGTGACAGGAGGGGAGAGGCAGTGTGACAGGAAGGGGGAGGCAGTGTGACAGGAGGGAGAAGCAGTGTGACAGGAGGGAAGAGGCAGCATGACAGGAGGGGTGAGGCAGTGTGACAGGAGAGAGAGGCAGTGTGACAGGAGGGAGAAGCAGCATGACAGGAGGGAGAAGCAGTGTGCCAGGAGGGGAGAGGCAGTATGACAGGAGGGGAGATTAAGTGTGACAGGAGGGGGGGCAGTGTGACAGAAGAGAGAGGCAGCATGACAGGAGGGGAGAGGCAGCGTGAAAGTAGGAGGGAGGGAGTGTGACAGGATGGAGAGGTAGTGTGACAAGAGAGAGAGGAAGTGTGACAGCAGGGGAGAGGCAGTGTGACAGGAGGGGAGAGGCAGTGTAACACAAGAGAGAGGCAGTGTGACAGGAGAGAGAGGCAGTGTGACAGGAGGGAGAAGCAGCAGCATGACAGGAGGGAGAAGCAGTGTGCCCGGAGGGGAGAGGCAGTGTGACAGGAGGGAGAGGCAGTGTGACAGGAGAGAGAGGCAGTGTGACAGGAGGGGGGAGGCAGTGTGACATGAGAGAGAGGCAGTGTGACAGGAGAGAGAGGCTGTGTTACAGGAGGAAGAAGCATTGTGACAGGAGGGAGAGGCAGTGAGACAGGAAGGGAGAGGCAGTGTGACAGGAGGGAGAAGCAGTGTAAAAGGAGAGAGAGAGGCAGTGTGACAGGAGAGAGAGGCAGTGTGACAGAAGGGGAGAGACAGTGTAACAGGAGACAGAAGCAGTGTGACAGGAAAGAGAAGCAGTGTGACAGGAGGGGAGAGGCAGTGTGACAGGAGAGAGAGGCAGTGTGACAGGAGGAAGAAGCAGTGTGAAAGGAGGGGGGAAGTGTTAGAGGAGGGGGGAGGCAGTGTGACAGGAGGGGAGAAGCAGTGTGACAGGAGGGGAGAAGCAGTGTGACAGGAAAGAGAAGCAGTGTGACAGGAGGGTGGGGCAGTGTGACAGGAGGGAGAAGCAGTGTGACAGGAGGGGGGAGGCAGGGTGACAGGAGGGAGAAGCAGTGTGACAGGAAGGGAGAGGCAGTGTGACAGGAGGGGAGAGGCAGTGTGACAGGAGTGGGAGGCAGTGTGACAGGAGGGAGAAGCAGTGTGACAGAAGAGAGAGAGGCAGGGTGACAGGAGGGAGAATCAGTGTGACAGGAAGGGAGAAGCAGTGTGATAGGAAGGGAGAGGCAGTGTGACAGGAGGGAGAAGTAGTGTGACAGGAGAGAGAGACAGTGTGAAAGCATGGAGAAGCAGTGTGACAGGAGAGAGAGGCAGTGTGACAGGAGGGAGAAGAAGTGTGAGAGGAGGGGGGAGGCAGTGTGACAGGATGGGAGAGGCAGTGTGACAGGAGGGGGGAGGCAGTGTGACAGGAGAGAGAGGCAGTGTGACAGGAAGAGAGAGGCAGTGTGACAGGAGGAAGAAGCAGTGTGACAGGAGGGGAGAGGGGGAGAGGCAGTGTGACAGGAGGAGTGGTACAGTGTGACAGGAGAGAGAGGCAGTGTGACAGGAGGGGGAAGGCAGTGTGACAGGAGGGGGGAGGCAGTGTGACAGGAGGTAGAGGCAGTGTGAGAGGAGGGGGGAGGCAGTGTTACAGGATGTGAGAGGCAGCGTGACAGGAGGTGGGAGGCAGTGTGACAGGAGAGAGAAACAGTGTGACAGGAAGGGAGAGGCAGTGTGACAGGAGAGAGAAACAGTGTGACAGGAAAGAGAAGCAGTGTGACAGGAGGGGGGAGGCAGTGTGACAGGAGGGAGAAGCAGTGTGACAGGAGGGGGGAGGCAGTGTGACAGGAGGAAGAAGCAGTGTGACAGGAGGGGGGAGGCAGTGTGACAGGAGGTAGAGGCAGTGTGACAGGAGGAGGGAGGCAGTGTGACAGGAGGAAGAAGCAGTTTGACAGGAGGGGGGAGGCAGTGTGACAGGAGGGGAGAGGGGGAGAGGCAGTGTGACAGGAGGGGTGAGGCAGTGTGACAGGATTAGGGATGAGCTTCGAGTTCGAAGGGTCTGGTATGGAATTTAGGGGGAACCCCACGTCATTTTTTTTTTTAAATTTTGGACGGGGTTCCCCTTAATATCCATATCAGACCTGAAGGGCCTGGTATGGAATTTAGGCGGACTCCCACGTCATTTTTTTTTTTTAATTTTGGTTCGGGGTTCCCCTTTGGGGAATTCCCATGCCGTTTTTATCAATGAACTTCTATGTGTATTGTCGGCAATGCAATAGCCGCGGGTAGTTTTAAATGAGTTTTTTCCTTCAAAATGTCATTTTGCTGTCAGACTGTTCTAAACACAGGAAACATGCGCCCCTTTACAGGCATACTATAGACACCCCCCAGGTACGAAATTTAAAGGGATATTACACTTTTATTGTTTGACTTTAAGCATTATTAAAATCACTGCTCCTGAAAAAACGGCCGTTTTTAAAACTTTTTTTTGCATTGATCCATGTCCCCTGGGGCAGGACCCAGGTCCCCAAACACTTTTTATGACAATAACTTGCATATAAGCCTTTAAAATTAGCACTTTTGTTTATTCATGTTCGTGTCCCATAAACTTTAACGGTGTTCGCGTGTTCGAACAAACTTTTTTCCTGTTCGCATGTTCTGCTGCGAACCGAACAGGGGGGTGTTCGGCTCATCCCTAGACAGGATATAGAAGCAGTGTGACAGGAAGGGAGAGGCAGTGTGATAGAAGAGAGAGAGGCAGGGTGACAGGAGGGAGAAGCAGTGTGACAGGAAGGGAGAAGCAGTGTGACAGGAAGGGAGAGGCAGTGTGACAGGAGGGAGAAGTAGTGTGACAGGAGAGAGAGACAGTGTGAAAGCATGGAGAAGCAGTGTGACAGGAGAAAGAGGCAGTGTGACAGGAGGGAGAAGAAGTGTGAGAGGAGGGGGAGGCAGTGTGACAGGATGGGAGAGGCAGTGTGACAGGAGGGGGGAGGCAGTGTGACAGGAGAGAGAGGCAGTGTGACAGGAAGAGAGAGGCAGTGTGACAGGAGGAAGAAGCAGTGTGTCAGGAGGGGGGAGGCAGTGTGACAGGAGGTAGAGGCAGTAGGACAGGAGGAGGGAGGCAGTGTGACAGGAGGAAGAAGCAGTTTGACAGGAGGGGGGAGGCAGTGTGACAGCAGGTAGAGGCAGTGTTACAGGAGGAGGGAGGCAGTGTGACAGGAGGGGAGAAGCAGTGTGACAGGAGGGGAGAGGGGGAGAGGCAGTGTGACAGGAGGGGTGAGGCAGTGTGACAGGAGAGAGAAGCAGTGTGACAGGAGGGAGAAGCAGTGTGACAGGAGGGGAGAAGCAGTGAGACAGGAGGGAGAAGCAGTGTGACAGGAGGAGAGAGGCAGTGTGACAGGAGTGGGGAGGCAGTGTGACAGGAGGGGAGAAGCAGTGTGACAGGAGGGGAGAGGGGGAGAGGCAGTGTGACAGGAGGGGTGAGGCAGTGTGACAGGAGAGAGAAGCAGTGTGACAAGAGGGAGAGGCAGTGTGACAGGAGTAGAGAGGCAGTGTGACAGGAGGGGGGAGGCAGTGTGACAGGAAAGTGAAGCAGTGTGACATGAGAGAGAGGCAGTGTGACAGGAGAGAGAGGCTGTGTTACAGGAGGAAGAGGCATTGTGACAGGAGGGAGAGGCAGTGAGACAGGAAGGGAGAGGCAGTTTGACAGGAGGGGGGAGGCAGTGTGACAGGAGGATGAAGCAGTGTGACATGAGAGAGAGGCAATGTGACAGGAGGGGAGAGGCAGTGTGACAGGAGGGGAGAGGCAGTGTGAAAGGAGGGGGGGGCAGTGTGATAGGAGGGGAGAGGCAGTGTGACAGGAGGGGGGGCAGTGTATCAGGAGAGAGAGAAGCAGTGTGACAGCAGTGAGAAGCAGGGTGACAGGAGGGGAGAGGCAGTGTGACCAGAGAGAGAGGCAGTGTGACAGGAGGAAGAAGCAGTGTGACAGGAGGGGGGGAGGCAGTGTGACAGGAGGGAGGAGGCAGTGTGACAGGAGGAAGAAGCAGTGTGACAGGAGGGGAGAGGGGGGAGAGGCAGTGTGACAGGAGGAGTGGGGCAGTGTGACAGGAGCGGAGAGGCAGTGTGACAGGAGAGAGAGGCAGTGTGACAGGAGGGGGAGGCAGTGTGACAGGAGGTAGAGGCAGTGTGACAGGAGGAGGGAGGCAGTGTGACAGGAGGAAGAAGCAGTGTGACAGGAGGGGAGAGGGGGGAGAGGCAGTGTGACAGGAGGACTGGGGCAGTGCTACAGGAGGGGAGAGGCAGTGTGACAGGAGAGAGAGGCAGTGTGACAGGAGTGAGAAGCAGTGTGACAGGAGGGAGAAGCAGTGTGACAGGAGGGGAGAGGCAGTGTAACAGGAGAGAGAGGCAGTGTGACAGGAGGGAGAAGCAGCATGACAGGATGGAGAAGCAGTGTGACAGGAGGTAGAGGCAGTGTGACAGGAGTGAGAAGCAGTGTGACAGGAGGGGAGAGGCAGTGTAACAGGAGAGAGAGGCAGTGTGACCGGAGGGAGAAGCAGCATGACAGGAGGGAGAAGCAGTGTGCCAGGAGGGGAGAGGCAGTGTGACAAGAGGGGAGAGGAAGTGTGACAGGAGGGGGAGGCAGTGTGACAGAGTAGAGAGGCAGCGTGACAGGAGAGGAGATGCAGTGTGAATGGGGGGAGGGAGTATTACAGGAGGGAGAGGCAGTGTGACATGAGGAAGAAGCAGTGTGAAAGGAGGGGGGCAGTGTGAGAGGAGGGGGAGGCAGTGTGACAGGAGGGGAGAAGCAGTGTGACAGGAGGGGAGAAGCAGTGTGACATGAGAGAAAGACAGTGTGACTGGAGGGAGAGGCATTGTGACAGGAGGGGGAGGCAGTGTGACAGGAGGTAGAAGCAGTGTGACAGAAGAGAGAGAAGCAGGGTGACAGGAGGGAGAAGCAGTGTGACATGAGAAAGAGGCAGTGTGACAGGAGGGGAGAGGCAGTGTGACAGGAAGGGGGAGGCAGTGTGACAGGAGGGAGAAGCAGTGTGACAGGAGGGAAGAGGCAGCATGACAGGAGGGGTGAGGCAGTGTGACAGGAGAGAGAGGCAGTGTGACAGGAGGGAGAAGCAGCATGACAGGAGGGAGAAGCAGTGTGCCAGGAGGGGAGAGGCAGTATGACAGGAGGGGAGATTAAGTGTGACAGGAGGGGGGGCAGTGTGACAGAAGAGAGAGGCAGCATGACAGGAGGGGAGAGGCAGCGTGAAAGTAGGAGGGAGGGAGTGTGACAGGATGGAGAGGTAGTGTGACAAGAGAGAGAGGAAGTGTGACAGCAGGGGAGAGGCAGTGTGACAGGAGGGGAGAGGCAGTGTAACACAAGAGAGAGGCAGTGTGACAGGAGAGAGAGGCAGTGTGACAGGAGGGAGAAGCAGCAGCATGACAGGAGGGAGAAGCAGTGTGCCCGGAGGGGAGAGGCAGTGTGACAGGAGGGAGAGGCAGTGTGACAGGAGAGAGAGGCAGTGTGACAGGAGGGGGGAGGCAGTGTGACATGAGAGAGAGGCAGTGTGACAGGAGAGAGAGGCTGTGTTACAGGAGGAAGAAGCATTGTGACAGGAGGGAGAGGCAGTGAGACAGGAAGGGAGAGGCAGTGTGACAGGAGGGAGAAGCAGTGTAAAAGGAGAGAGAGAGGCAGTGTGACAGGAGAGAGAGGCAGTGTGACAGGAGGGGAGAGACAGTGTAACAGGAGACAGAAGCAGTGTGACAGGAAAGAGAAGCAGTGTGACAGGAGGGGAGAGGCAGTGTGACAGAAGAGAGAGGCAGTGTGACAGGAGGGGAGAGGCAGCATGACAGGAGGAGAGAGGGAGTGTGACAGGAGGGAGAAGCAGTGTGACATGAGAAAGAGGCAGTGTGACAGGAGGGGAGAGGCAGTGTGACAGGAAGGGGGAGGCAGTGTGACAGGAGGGAGAAGCAGTGTGACAGGAGGGAAGAGGCAGCATGACAGGAGGGGTGAGGCAGTGTGACAGGAGAGAGAGGCAGTGTGACAGGAGGGAGAAGCAGCATGACAGGAGGGAGAAGCAGTGTGCCAGGAGGGGAGAGGCAGTATGACAGGAGGGGAGATTAAGTGTGACAGGAGGGGGGGCAGTGTGACAGAAGAGAGAGGCAGCATGACAGGAGGGGAGAGGCAGCGTGAAAGTAGGAGGGAGGGAGTGTGACAGGATGGAGAGGTAGTGTGACAAGAGAGAGAGGAAGTGTGACAGCAGGGGAGAGGCAGTGTGACAGGAGGGGAGAGGCAGTGTAACACAAGAGAGAGGCAGTGTGACAGGAGAGAGAGGCAATGTGACAGGAGGGAGAAGCAGCAGCATGACAGGAGGGAGAAGCAGTGTGCCCGGAGGGGAGAGGCAGTGTGACAGGAGGGAGAGGCAGTGTGACAGGAGAGAGAGGCAGTGTGACAGGAGGGGGGAGGCAGTGTGACATGAGAGAGAGGCAGTGTGACAGGAGAGAGAGGCTGTGTTACAGGAGGAAGAAGCATTGTGACAGGAGGGAGAGGCAGTGAGACAGGAAGGGAGAGGCAGTGTGACAGGAGGGAGAAGCAGTGTAAAAGGAGAGAGAGAGGCAGTGTGACAGGAGAGAGAGGCAGTGTGACAGAAGGGGAGAGACAGTGTAACAGGAGACAGAAGCAGTGTGACAGGAAAGAGAAGCAGTGTGACAGGAGGGGAGAGGCAGTGTGACAGGAGAGAGAGGCAGTGTGACAGGAGGAAGAAGCAGTGTGAAAGGAGGGGGGAAGTGTTAGAGGAGGGGGGAGGCAGTGTGACAGGAGGGGAGAAGCAGTGTGACAGGAGGGGAGAAGCAGTGTGACAGGAAAGAGAAGCAGTGTGACAGGAGGGTGGGGCAGTGTGACAGGAGGGAGAAGCAGTGTGACAGGAGGGGGGAGGCAGGGTGACAGGAGGGAGAAGCAGTGTGACAGGAAGGGAGAGGCAGTGTGACAGGAGGGGAGAGGCAGTGTGACAGGAGTGGGAGGCAGTGTGACAGGAGGGAGAAGCAGTGTGACAGAAGAGAGAGAGGCAGGGTGACAGGAGGGAGAATCAGTGTGACAGGAAGGGAGAAGCAGTGTGATAGGAAGGGAGAGGCAGTGTGACAGGAGGGAGAAGTAGTGTGACAGGAGAGAGAGACAGTGTGAAAGCATGGAGAAGCAGTGTGACAGGAGAGAGAGGCAGTGTGACAGGAGGGAGAAGAAGTGTGAGAGGAGGGGGGAGGCAGTGTGACAGGATGGGAGAGGCAGTGTGACAGGAGGGGGGAGGCAGTGTGACAGGAGAGAGAGGCAGTGTGACAGGAAGAGAGAGGCAGTGTGACAGGAGGAAGAAGCAGTGTGACAGGAGGGGAGAGGGGGAGAGGCAGTGTGACAGGAGGAGTGGTACAGTGTGACAGGAGAGAGAGGCAGTGTGACAGGAGGGGGAAGGCAGTGTGACAGGAGGGGGGAGGCAGTGTGACAGGAGGTAGAGGCAGTGTGAGAGGAGGGGGGAGGCAGTGTTACAGGATGTGAGAGGCAGCGTGACAGGAGGTGGGAGGCAGTGTGACAGGAGAGAGAAACAGTGTGACAGGAAGGGAGAGGCAGTGTGACAGGAGAGAGAAACAGTGTGACAGGAAAGAGAAGCAGTGTGACAGGAGGGGGGAGGCAGTGTGACAGGAGGGAGAAGCAGTGTGACAGGAGGGGGGAGGCAGTGTGACAGGAGGAAGAAGCAGTGTGACAGGAGGGGGGAGGCAGTGTGACAGGAGGTAGAGGCAGTGTGACAGGAGGAGGGAGGCAGTGTGACAGGAGGAAGAAGCAGTTTGACAGGAGGGGGGAGGCAGTGTGACAGGAGGGGAGAGGGGGAGAGGCAGTGTGACAGGAGGGGTGAGGCAGTGTGACAGGATTAGGGATGAGCTTCGAGTTCGAAGGGTCTGGTATGGAATTTAGGGGGAACCCCACGTCATTTTTTTTTTTAAATTTTGGACGGGGTTCCCCTTAATATCCATATCAGACCTGAAGGGCCTGGTATGGAATTTAGGCGGACTCCCACGTCATTTTTTTTTTTTAATTTTGGTTCGGGGTTCCCCTTTGGGGAATTCCCATGCCGTTTTTATCAATGAACTTCTATGTGTATTGTCGGCAATGCAATAGCCGCGGGTAGTTTTAAATGAGTTTTTTCCTTCAAAATGTCATTTTGCTGTCAGACTGTTCTAAACACAGGAAACATGCGCCCCTTTACAGGCATACTATAGACACCCCCCAGGTACGAAATTTAAAGGGATATTACACTTTTATTGTTTGACTTTAAGCATTATTAAAATCACTGCTCCTGAAAAAACGGCCGTTTTTAAAACTTTTTTTTGCATTGATCCATGTCCCCTGGGGCAGGACCCAGGTCCCCAAACACTTTTTATGACAATAACTTGCATATAAGCCTTTAAAATTAGCACTTTTGTTTATTCATGTTCGTGTCCCATAAACTTTAACGGTGTTCGCGTGTTCGAACAAACTTTTTTCCTGTTCGCATGTTCTGCTGCGAACCGAACAGGGGGGTGTTCGGCTCATCCCTAGACAGGATATAGAAGCAGTGTGACAGGAAGGGAGAGGCAGTGTGATAGAAGAGAGAGAGGCAGGGTGACAGGAGGGAGAAGCAGTGTGACAGGAAGGGAGAAGCAGTGTGACAGGAAGGGAGAGGCAGTGTGACAGGAGGGAGAAGTAGTGTGACAGGAGAGAGAGACAGTGTGAAAGCATGGAGAAGCAGTGTGACAGGAGAAAGAGGCAGTGTGACAGGAGGGAGAAGAAGTGTGAGAGGAGGGGGAGGCAGTGTGACAGGATGGGAGAGGCAGTGTGACAGGAGGGGGGAGGCAGTGTGACAGGAGAGAGAGGCAGTGTGACAGGAAGAGAGAGGCAGTGTGACAGGAGGAAGAAGCAGTGTGTCAGGAGGGGGGAGGCAGTGTGACAGGAGGTAGAGGCAGTAGGACAGGAGGAGGGAGGCAGTGTGACAGGAGGAAGAAGCAGTTTGACAGGAGGGGGGAGGCAGTGTGACAGCAGGTAGAGGCAGTGTTACAGGAGGAGGGAGGCAGTGTGACAGGAGGGGAGAAGCAGTGTGACAGGAGGGGAGAGGGGGAGAGGCAGTGTGACAGGAGGGGTGAGGCAGTGTGACAGGAGAGAGAAGCAGTGTGACAGGAGGGAGAAGCAGTGTGACAGGAGGGGAGAAGCAGTGAGACAGGAGGGAGAAGCAGTGTGACAGGAGGAGAGAGGCAGTGTGACAGGAGTGGGGAGGCAGTGTGACAGGAGGGGAGAAGCAGTGTGACAGGAAGGGAGAGGGGGAGAGGCAGTGTGACAGGAGGGGTGAGGCAGTGTGACAGGAGAGAGAAGCAGTGTGACAAGAGGGAGAGGCAGTGTGACAGGAGTAGAGAGGCAGTGTGAGAGGAGGGGGGAGGCAGTGTGACAGGAAAGTGAAGCAGTGTGACATGAGAGAGAGGCAGTGTGACAGGAGAGAGAGGCTGTGTTACAGGAGGAAGAGGCATTGTGACAGGAGGGAGAGGCAGTGAGACAGGAAGGGAGAGGCAGTTTGACAGGAGGGGGGAGGCAGTGTGACAGGAGGATGAAGCAGTGTGACATGAGAGAGAGGCAATGTGACAGGAGGGGAGAGGCAGTGTGACAGGAGGGGAGAGGCAGTGTGAAAGGAGGGGGGGGCAGTGTGATAGGAGGGGAGAGGCAGTGTGACAGGAGGGGGGGCAGTGTATCAGGAGAGAGAGAAGCAGTGTGACAGCAGTGAGAAGCAGGGTGACAGGAGGGGAGAAGCAGTGTGACCAGAGAGAGAGGCAGTGTGACAGGAGGAAGAAGCAGTGTGACAGGAGGGGGGGAGGCAGTGTGACAGGAGGAGGGAGGCAGTGTGACAGGAGGAAGAAGCAGTGTGACAGGAGGGGGGAGGCAGTGTGACAGGAGGTAGAGGCAGTGTGACAGGAGTGGGGAGGCAGTGTGACAGGAGGGGAGAAGCAGTGTGACAGGAGGGGAGAGGCAGTGTGAAAGGAGGGGGGGCAGTGTGATAGGAGGGGAGAGGCAGTGTGACAGAAGAGAGAGGCAGTGTGACAGGAGGGGAGAGGCAGTGTGACAGGAGAGAGAGGCAGTGTGACAGGAGGGAGAAGCAGCATGACAGGAGGGAGAAGCAGTGTGCCAGGAGGTTAGAGGCAGTGTGACAGGAGGGGAGAGGCAGTGTGAGAGAGGGGGGCAGTGTGACAAGAGAGGGGGGCAGTGTGACAAGAGTGAGAAGTAGTGTGACATGAGAGAGAGGCAGGGTGACAGGAGAGAGAGGCTGTGTTACAGGAGGAAGAAGCATTGTGACAGGAGGGAGAGTCAGTGTAACAGGAAGGGAGAGGCAGTGTGAAAGGAGGGAGAAGCAGTGTGACAGGGGAGAGAGACAGTGTGACAGCAGGGGGGAGGCAGTGAGACAGGAGGAAGAGGCAGTGTGACAGGAGTAAAAAGCAGTGTGACAGGAGGGGAGAAGCAGTGTGACAGGAGGGAGAGACAGTGTGATAGGATGGGAGAGGCAGTGTGACAGGAGGGGGGAGGCAGTATGACAGTAGGGGAGAGGCAGTGTGACAGGAGAGAGAGGCAGTGTGACAGGAAGGAGAGGCAGTGTGACCGGAGGGAGAGGCAGCATGACAGGAGGAGGGAGGGAGTGTGACAGGAGGGAGAGGCAGTGTGACATGAGAGAGAGGCAGTGTGACAGGAGGGGGGAGGCAGTGTGACAGGAGGGAGAGTCAGTGTGACAGGAGAGAGAGACAGTGTGACAGGAAGGGGGAGGCAGTGTGACAGGAGGTAGAGGCAGTGTGACAGGAGGGGTGAGGCAGTGTGACAGGAGGGGGGAGGCAGTATGACAGGAGTGAGAAGCAGTGTGACAGGAGGGGAGAGGCATTGTGACAGGAGAGAGAGGCAGTGTGACAGGAGGGAGAAGCAGCATGACGGGAGGTAGAAGCAGCATGACGGGAGGTAGAAGCAGTGTGCCAGGAGGGGAGAGGCAGTGTGACTAGAGGGGAGAGGAAGTGTGACAGGAGGGGGGAGGCAGTGTGACAGAATAGAGAGGCAGCGTGACAGGATGGGAGAGTCAGTGTGACAGGAGGAGGGAGGGAGTGTGACAGGAGGGAGAGGAAGTGTGACATGAGAGAGGCAATGTGACAGTAGGGGAGAGGCAGTGTGACAGAAGGGGGGAGGCAGTGTGACAGGAGGGAGAAGCAATGTGACAGGAGAGAGAGGCAGTGTGACAGGAGGGGGGAGGCAATGTGACAGGAGGGAGAGGCATTGTGACAGGAGGAAGAAGCATTGTGACAGGAGGGAGAGGCAGTGTGACAGGAGTAGAGAGGCAGTGTGACAGGAGGAAGAAGCAGTGTGAAAGGAGTGGGGCAGTGTGAAAGGAGGGGGGAGGCAGTGTGACAGAAAAGAGAAGCAGTGTGACAGGAGTAGAGAGGCAGTGTGACAGGAGGAAGAAGCAGTGAGAAAGGAGGGGGGCAGTGTGACAGGACGGGAGAAGCAGTGTGACAGGAGGGGAGAAGCAGTGTGACAGGAGAGAGAGACAGTGTGACCGGAGGGAGAGGCATTGTGACAGGAGGGGAGAGGCAGTGTGACAGGAGAGAGAAGCAGTGTGACAGGAGGGAGAAGAAGTGTGAGAGGAGGGGAGAGGCAGTGTGAGAGGATGGGGGAGGCAGTGTGACAGGAGAGAGAAGCAGTGTGACAGGAAGGGGTTGCAGTGTGACAGGAGAGAGAAGCAGTGTGACAGGAAAGAGAAGCAGTATGACAGGAGGGGGGAGGCAGTGTGACAGGAGGGAGAAGCAGTGTGACAGGAGGGGTGAGGCAGTGTGACAGGAGGAAGAAGCAGTGTGACAGGAGGGGGGAAGGCAGTGTGACAGGAGGTAGAGGCAGTGTGACAGGAGGAGGGAGGCAGTGTGACAGGAGGGGGGAGGCAGTGTGACAGGAGGTAGAGGCAGTGTGACATGAGAGAGAGGCATTGTGACAGGAGGGGAGAGGCAGTGTGACAGGAGGAAGAAGCAGTGTGACAGGAGGGGGGAAGGCAGTGTGACAGGAGGTAGAGGCAGTGTGACAGGAGGAGGGAGGCAGTGTGACAGGAGGGGGGAGGCAGTGTGACAGGAGGTAGAGGCAGTGTGACATGAGAGAGAGGCATTGTGACAGGAGGGGGGAGGCAGTGTGACAGGACGGGAGAGGCAGTATGACAGGAGGGATAGGCTGTGTTTAAGGAGGGAGAAGCAGTGTGACAGGAGGGGAGAAGCAGTGTGACAGGAAAGAGAAGCAGTGTGACAGGAGGGGGGACAGTGTGACAGGAGGGAGAAGCAGGGTGACAGGAGGGGAGAGGCAGTGTGACAGGAGGGGAGAGGCAGTGTGACAGTAGGGGTGAGGCAGTGTGACAGGAGAGAGAGGCATTGTGACAGGAAGTGGGAGGCAGTGTGACAGGAGGGGGGAGGCAGTGTGACAGGAGGGAGAGGCATTGTGAAAGAAGGAAGAAGCATTGTGACAGGAGGGAGAGGCAGTGTGACAGGAGATGAGAGGCAGTGTGAGAGGGGGGGGCAGTGTGACAGGAGGGGAGAGGCAGTGTGACAGAAGAGAGAGGCAGTGTGACAGGAGGGGAGAGGCAGCATGACAGGAGAAGGGAGGGAGTGTGACAGGAGGGAGAAGCAGTGTGACATGAGAGAGAGGCAGTGTGACAGGAGGGGAGAGGCTGTGTGACAAGAGGGGGAGGCAGTGTGACAGGAGGGAGAAGCAGTGTGCCCGGAGGGAAGAGGCAGTGTGCCCGGCGGGGAGAGGCAGTGTGACAGGAGGGAGAGGCAGTGTGACAGGAGAGAGAGGCAGTGTGCCCGGAGGGGAGAGGCAGTGTGACAAGATGGGGAGGCAGTGTGACAGGAGGGAGAGGCATTGTGACAGGAGGAAGAAGGATTGTGACAGGAGGGAGAAGCAGTGTGACAGGAGGGGAGAGGCAGTGTGAGAGGAGAGGGAGGCAGTGTGACAGGAGGGAGAAGCAGTGTGACATGAGAGAGAGGCAGTGTGACAGGAGAGAGAGGCTGTGTTACAGGAGGACGAAGCATTAGGACAGGAGGGAGAGGCAGAATGACAGGAGGGGAGAGGCAGTGTGAGAGGAGGGGGAGGCAGTGTGACAGGAGGGGAGAGGCAGTGTGACAGAAGAGAGAGAGGCAGTGTGACAGGAGGGGAGAGGCAGCATGACAGGAGGAGGGAGGGAGTGTGACAGGAGGGAGAAGCAGTGTGACATGAGAAATAGGCAGTGTGACAGGAGGGGAGAGGCAGTGTGACAGGAAGGGGGAGACAGTGTGACAGAAGGGAGAAGCAGTGTGACAGGAGAGAGAGGCAGTGTGACAGGAGGGAGAAGCAGTGTGACAGGAGGGAAGAGGCAGCGTGACAGGAGGGGTGTTGCAGTGTGACAGGAGAGAGAGGCAGTGTGACAGGAAGGAGAAGCAGCATGACAGGAAGGGGGAGACAGTGTGACAGGAGGGAGAAGCAGTGTGACAGGAGAGAGAGGCAGTGTGACAGGAGAGAGAGGCAGTGTGACAGGAGGGAGAAGCAGTGTGACAGGAGGGAAGAGGCAGCGTGACAGGAGGGGTGAGGCAGTGTGACAGGAGAGAGAGGCAGTGTGACAGGAGAGAGAGGCAGTGTGACAGGAGGGAGAAGCAGCATGACAGGAGGGAGAAGCAGTGTGCCAGGAGGGGAGAGGCAGTATGACAGGAGGGGAGAGGAAATGTGACAGGAGGGGGAGGCAGTGTGACAGAAGAGAGAGGCAGCGTGACAGGAGGGGAGAGGCAGCATGACAGGAGGAGGGAGTGTGACAGGAGGGAGAAGCAGTGTGACATGAGAAAGAAGCAGTGTGACAGGAGGGGAGAGGCAGTGTGACAGGAAGGGGGAGGCAGTGTGACAGGAGGGAGAAGCAGTGTGACAGGAGAGAGAGGCAGTGTGACAGGAGGGAGAAGCAGTGTGACAGGAGGAAAGAGGCAGCGTGAAAGGAGGGGTGAGGCAGTGTGACAGGAGAGAGAGGCAGTGTGACAGGAGGGAGAAGCAGCATGACAGGAGGGAGAAGCAGTGTGCCAGAAAGGGAGAGGCAGTATGACAGGAGGTGGGAGGCAGTGTGACATGAGAGAGAGGCAGTGTGACAGGAGAGAGAGGCTGTGTTACAGGAGGAAGAAGCATTGTGACAGGAGAGAGAGAGGCAGTGTGACAGGAGAGAGAAGCAGTGTAAAAGGAGAGAGAGAGGCAGTGTGACAGGATAGAGAGGCAGTGTGACAGAAGGGGAGAGACAGTGTAACAGGAGAGAGAAGCAGTGTGACAGGAAAGAGAAGCAGTGTGACAGGAGGGGAGAGGCAGTGTGACAGGAGAGAGATTCAGTGTGACAGGAGGAAGAAGCAGTGTGAAAGGAGGGGGGAAGTGTTAGAGGAGGGGGGAGGCAGTGTGACAGGAGGGGTGAAGCAGTGTGACAGGAAAGAGAAGCAGTGTGACAGGAGGGTGGGGCAGTGTGACAGGAGGGAGAAGCAGTGTGACAGGAGGGGGGAGGCAGGGTGACAGGAGTGAGAAGCACTGTGACAGGAAGGGAGAGGCAGTGTGACAGGAGGGGAGAGGCAGTGTGACAGGAGGGTTAGGCAGTGTGACAGGAGGGAGAAGCAGTGTGACAGAAGACAGAGAGGCAGGGTAACAGGGGGGAGAAGCAGTGTGACAGGAAGGGAGAAGCAGTGTGACAGGAAGGGAGAGGCAGTGTGGCAGGAGGGAGAAGTAGTGTGACAGGAGAGAGAGAGAGTGTGAAAGCATGGAGAAGCAGTGTGACAGGAGAGAGAGGCAGTGTGACAGGAGGGAGAAGAAGTGTGACAGGAGGGGAGAGGCAGTGTGAGAGGAGGGGGGAGGCAGTGTGACAGGATGGGAGAGACAGTGTGACAGGAGGGGGGAGGCAGTGTGACAGGAGAGAGAGGCAGTGTGACAGGAAGAGAGAGGCAGTGTGACAGGAGGAAGAAGCAGTGTGACAGGAGGGAGGAGGCAGTGTGACAGGAGGAAGAAGCAGTGTGACAGGAGGGGAGAGGGGGGAGAGGCAGTGTGACAGGAGGAGTGGGGCAGTGTGACAGGAGCGGAGAGGCAGTGTGACAGGAGAGAGAGGCAGTGTGACAGGAGGGGGAGGCAGTGTGACAGGAGGTAGAGGCAGTGTGACAGGAGGAGGGAGGCAGTGTGACAGGAGGAAGAAGCAGTGTGACAGGAGGGGAGAGGGGGGAGAGGGGGGAGAGGCAGTGTGACAGGAGGACTGGGGCAGTGCTACAGGAGGGGAGAGGCAGTGTGACAGGAGAGAGAGGCAGTGTGACAGGAGTGAGAAGCAGTGTGACAGGAGGGAGAAGCAGTGTGACAGGAGGGGAGAGGCAGTGTAACAGGAGAGAGAGGCAGTGTGACAGGAGGGAGAAGCAGCATGACAGGATGGAGAAGCAGTGTGACAGGAGGTAGAGGCAGTGTGACAGGAGTGAGAAGCAGTGTGACAGGAGGGGAGAGGCAGTGTAACAGGAGAGAGAGGCAGTGTGACCGGAGGGAGAAGCAGCATGACAGGAGGGAGAAGCAGTGTGCCAGGAGGGGAGAGGCAGTGTGACAAGAGGGGAGAGGAAGTGTGACAGGAGGGGGAGGCAGTGTGACAGAGTAGAGAGGCAGCGTGACAGGAGAGGATAGGCAGTGTGAATGGGGGGAGGGAGTATTACAGGAGGGAGAGGCAGTGTGACATGAGGAAGAAGCAGTGTGAAAGGAGGGGGGCAGTGTGAGAGGAGGGGGAGGCAGTGTGACAGGAGGGGAGAAGCAGTGTGACAGGAGGGGAGAAGCAGTGTGACATGAGAGAAAGACAGTGTGACCGGAGGGAGAGGCATTGTGACAGGAGGGGGAGGCAGTGTGACAGGAGGTAGAAGCAGTGTGACAGAAGAGAGAGAAGCAGGGTGACAGGAGGGAGAAGCAGTGTGACATGAGAAAGAGGCAGTGTGACAGGAGAGGAGAGGCAGTGTGACAGGAAGGGGGAGGCAGTGTGACAGGAGGGAGAAGCAGTGTGACAGGAGGGAAGAGGCAGCATGACAGGAGGGGTGAGGCAGTGTGACAGGAGAGAGAGGCAGTGTGACAGGAGGGAGAAGCAGCATGACAGGAGGGAGAAGCAGTGTGCCAGGAGGGGAGAGGCAGTATGACAGGAGGGGAGATTAAGTGTGACAGGAGGGGGGGCAGTGTGACAGAAGAGAGAGGCAGCATGACAGGAGGGGAGAGGCAGCGTGAAAGTAGGAGGGAGGGAGTGTGACAGGATGGAGAGGTAGTGTGACAAGAGAGAGAGGAAGTGTGACAGCAGGGGAGAGGCAGTGTGACAGGAGGGGAGAGGCAGTGTAACACAAGAGAGAGGCAGTGTGACAGGAGAGAGAGGCAGTGTGACAGGAGGGAGAAGCAGCAGCATGACAGGAGGGAGAAGCAGTGTGCCCGGAGGGGAGAGGCAGTGTGACAGGAGGGAGAGGCAGTGTGACAGGAGAGAGAGGCAGTGTGACAGGAGGGGGGAGGCAGTGTGACATGAGAGAGAGGCAGTGTGACAGGAGAGAGAGGCTGTGTTACAGGAGGAAGAAGCATTGTGACAGGAGGGAGAGGCAGTGAGACAGGAAGGGAGAGGCAGTGTGACAGGAGGGAGAAGCAGTGTAAAAGGAGAGAGAGAGGCAGTGTGACAGGAGAGAGAGGCAGTGTGACAGGAGGGGAGAGACAGTGTAACAGGAGACAGAAGCAGTGTGACAGGAAAGAGAAGCAGTGTGACAGGAGGGGAGAGGCAGTGTGACAGAAGAGAGAGGCAGTGTGACAGGAGGGGAGAGGCAGCATGACAGGAGGAGAGAGGGAGTGTGACAGGAGGGAGAAGCAGTGTGACATGAGAAAGAGGCAGTGTGACAGGAGGGGAGAGGCAGTGTGACAGGAAGGGGGAGGCAGTGTGACAGGAGGGAGAAGCAGTGTGACAGGAGGGAAGAGGCAGCATGACAGGAGGGGTGAGGCAGTGTGACAGGAGAGAGAGGCAGTGTGACAGGAGGGAGAAGCAGCATGACAGGAGGGAGAAGCAGTGTGCCAGGAGGGGAGAGGCAGTATGACAGGAGGGGAGATTAAGTGTGACAGGAGGGGGGGCAGTGTGACAGAAGAGAGAGGCAGCATGACAGGAGGGGAGAGGCAGCGTGAAAGTAGGAGGGAGGGAGTGTGACAGGATGGAGAGGTAGTGTGACAAGAGAGAGAGGAAGTGTGACAGCAGGGGAGAGGCAGTGTGACAGGAGGGGAGAGGCAGTGTAACACAAGAGAGAGGCAGTGTGACAGGAGAGAGAGGCAGTGTGACAGGAGGGAGAAGCAGCAGCATGACAGGAGGGAGAAGCAGTGTGCCCGGAGGGGAGAGGCAGTGTGACAGGAGGGAGAGGCAGTGTGACAGGAGAGAGAGGCAGTGTGACAGGAGGGGGGAGGCAGTGTGACATGAGAGAGAGGCAGTGTGACAGGAGAGAGAGGCTGTGTTACAGGAGGAAGAAGCATTGTGACAGGAGGGAGAGGCAGTGAGACAGGAAGGGAGAGGCAGTGTGACAGGAGGGAGAAGCAGTGTAAAAGGAGAGAGAGAGGCAGTGTGACAGGAGAGAGAGGCAGTGTGACAGAAGGGGAGAGACAGTGTAACAGGAGACAGAAGCAGTGTGACAGGAAAGAGAAGCAGTGTGACAGGAGGGGAGAGGCAGTGTGACAGGAGAGAGAGGCAGTGTGACAGGAGGAAGAAGCAGTGTGAAAGGAGGGGGGAAGTGTTAGAGGAGGGGGGAGGCAGTGTGACAGGAGGGGAGAAGCAGTGTGACAGGAGGGGAGAAGCAGTGTGACAGGAAAGAGAAGCAGTGTGACAGGAGGGTGGGGCAGTGTGACAGGAGGGAGAAGCAGTGTGACAGGAGGGGGGAGGCAGGGTGACAGGAGGGAGAAGCAGTGTGACAGGAAGGGAGAGGCAGTGTGACAGGAGGGGAGAGGCAGTGTGACAGGAGTGGGAGGCAGTGTGACAGGAGGGAGAAGCAGTGTGACAGAAGAGAGAGAGGCAGGGTGACAGGAGGGAGAATCAGTGTGACAGGAAGGGAGAAGCAGTGTGATAGGAAGGGAGAGGCAGTGTGACAGGAGGGAGAAGTAGTGTGACAGGAGAGAGAGACAGTGTGAAAGCATGGAGAAGCAGTGTGACAGGAGAGAGAGGCAGTGTGACAGGAGGGAGAAGAAGTGTGAGAGGAGGGGGGAGGCAGTGTGACAGGATGGGAGAGGCAGTGTGACAGGAGGGGGGAGGCAGTGTGACAGGAGAGAGAGGCAGTGTGACAGGAAGAGAGAGGCAGTGTGACAGGAGGAAGAAGCAGTGTGACAGGAGGGGAGAGGGGGGAGAGGCAGTGTGACAGGAGGAGTGGTACAGTGTGACAGGAGAGAGAGGCAGTGTGACAGGAGGGGGAAGGCAGTGTGACAGGAGGGGGGAGGCAGTGTGACAGGAGGTAGAGGCAGTGTGAGAGGAGGGGGGAGGCAGTGTTACAGGATGGGAGAGGCAGCGTGACAGGAGGTGGGAGGCAGTGTGACAGGAGAGAGAAACAGTGTGACAGGAAGGGAGAGGCAGTGTGACAGGAGAGAGAAACAGTGTGACAGGAAAGAGAAGCAGTGTGACAGGAGGGGGGAGGCAGTGTGACAGGAGGGAGAAGCAGTGTGACAGGAGGGGGGAGGCAGTGTGACAGGAGGAAGAAGCAGTGTGACAGGCGGGGGGAGGCAGTGTGACAGGAGGTAGAGGCAGTGTGACAGGAGGAGGGAGGCAGTGTGACAGGAGGAAGAAGCAGTTTGACAGGAGGGGGGAGGCAGTGTGACAGGAGGGGAGAGGGGGAGAGGCAGTGTGACAGGAGGGGTGAGGCAGTGTGACAGGATTAGGGATGAGCTTTGAGTTCGAAGGGTCTGGTATGGAATTTAGGGGGAACCCCATGTCATTTTTTTTTTTAAATTTTGGACGGGGTTCCCCTTAATATCCATATCAGACCTGAAGGGCCTGGTATGGAATTTAGGCGGACTCCCACGTCATTTTTTTTTTTTAATTTTGGTTCGGGGTTCCCCTTTGGGGAATTCCCATGCCGTTTTTATCAATGAACTTCTATGTGTATTGTCGGCAATGCAATAGCCGCGGGTAGTTTTAAATGAGTTTTTTCCTTCAAAATGTCATTTTGCTGTCAGACTGTTCTAAACACAGGAAACATGCGCCCCTTTACAGGCATACTATAGACACCCCCCAGGTACGAAATTTAAAGGGATATTACACTTTTATTGTTTGACTTTAAGCATTATTAAAATCACTGCTCCTGAAAAAACGGCCGTTTTTAAAACTTTTTTTTGCATTGATCCATGTCCCCTGGGGCAGGACCCAGGTCCCCAAACACTTTTTATGACAATAACTTGCATATAAGCCTTTAAAATTAGCACTTTTGTTTATTCATGTTCGTGTCCCATAAACTTTAACGGTGTTCGCGTGTTCGAACAAACTTTTTTCCTGTTCGCATGTTCTGCTGCGAACCGAACAGGGGGGTGTTCGGCTCATCCCTAGACAGGATATAGAAGCAGTGTGACAGGAAGGGAGAGGCAGTGTGATAGAAGAGAGAGAGGCAGGGTGACAGGAGGGAGAAGCAGTGTGACAGGAAGGGAGAAGCAGTGTGACAGGAAGGGAGAGGCAGTGTGACAGGAGGGAGAAGTAGTGTGACAGGAGAGAGAGACAGTGTGAAAGCATGGAGAAGCAGTGTGACAGGAGAAAGAGGCAGTGTGACAGGAGGGAGAAGAAGTGTGAGAGGAGGGGGAGGCAGTGTGACAGGATGGGAGAGGCAGTGTGACAGGAGGGGGGAGGCAGTGTGACAGGAGAGAGAGGCAGTGTGACAGGAAGAGAGAGGCAGTGTGACAGGAGGAAGAAGCAGTGTGTCAGGAGGGGGGAGGCAGTGTGACAGGAGGTAGAGGCAGTAGGACAGGAGGAGGGAGGCAGTGTGACAGGAGGAAGAAGCAGTTTGACAGGAGGGGGGAGGCAGTGTGACAGCAGGTAGAGGCAGTGTTACAGGAGGAGGGAGGCAGTGTGACAGGAGGGGAGAAGCAGTGTGACAGGAGGGGAGAGGGGGAGAGGCAGTGTGACAGGAGGGGTGAGGCAGTGTGACAGGAGAGAGAAGCAGTGTGACAGGAGGGAGAAGCAGTGTGACAGGAGGGGAGAAGCAGTGAGACAGGAGGGAGAGGCAGTGTGACAGGAGGAGAGAGGCAGTGTGACAGGAGTGGGGAGGCAGTGTGACAGGAGGGGAGAAGCAGTGTGACAGGAGGGGAGAGGGGGAGAGGCAGTGTGACAGGAGGGGTGAGGCAGTGTGACAGGAGAGAGAAGCAGTGTGACAAGAGGGAGAGGCAGTGTGACAGGAGTAGAGAGGCAGTGTGAGAGGAGGGGGGAGGCAGTGTGACAGGAAAGTGAAGCAGTGTGACATGAGAGAGAGGCAGTGTGACAGGAGAGAGAGGCTGTGTTACAGGAGGAAGAGGCATTGTGACAGGAGGGAGAGGCAGTGAGACAGGAAGGGAGAGGCAGTTTGACAGGAGGGGGGAGGCAGTGTGACAGGAGGATGAAGCAGTGTGACATGAGAGAGAGGCAATGTGACAGGAGGGGAGAGGCAGTGTGACAGGAGGGGAGAGGCAGTGTGAAAGGAGGGGGGGGCAGTGTGATAGGAGGGGAGAGGCAGTGTGACAGGAGGGGGGGCAGTGTATCAGGAGAGAGAGAAGCAGTGTGACAGCAGTGAGAAGCAGGGTGACAGGAGGGGAGAGGCAGTGTGACCAGAGAGAGAGGCAGTGTGACAGGAGGAAGAAGCAGTGTGACAGGAGGGGGGGAGGCAGTGTGACAGGAGGGAGGAGGCAGTGTGACAGGAGGAAGAAGCAGTGTGACAGGAGGGGAGAGGGGGGAGAGGCAGTGTGACAGGAGGAGTGGGGCAGTGTGACAGGAGCGGAGAGGCAGTGTGACAGGAGAGAGAGGCAGTGTGACAGGAGGGGGAGGCAGTGTGACAGGAGGTAGAGGCAGTGTGACAGGAGGAGGGAGGCAGTGTGACAGGAGGAAGAAGCAGTGTGACAGGAGGGGAGAGGGGGGAGAGGCAGTGTGACAGGAGGACTGGGGCAGTGCTACAGGAGGGGAGAGGCAGTGTGACAGGAGAGAGAGGCAGTGTGACAGGAGTGAGAAGCAGTGTGACAGGAGGGAGAAGCAGTGTGACAGGAGGGGAGAGGCAGTGTAACAGGAGAGAGAGGCAGTGTGACAGGAGGGAGAAGCAGCATGACAGGATGGAGAAGCAGTGTGACAGGAGGTAGAGGCAGTGTGACAGGAGTGAGAAGCAGTGTGACAGGAGGGGAGAGGCAGTGTAACAGGAGAGAGAGGCAGTGTGACCGGAGGGAGAAGCAGCATGACAGGAGGGAGAAGCAGTGTGCCAGGAGGGGAGAGGCAGTGTGACAAGAGGGGAGAGGAAGTGTGACAGGAGGGGGAGGCAGTGTGACAGAGTAGAGAGGCAGCGTGACAGGAGAGGAGAGGCAGTGTGAATGGGGGGAGGGAGTATTACAGGAGGGAGAGGCAGTGTGACATGAGGAAGAAGCAGTGTGAAAGGAGGGGGGCAGTGTGAGAGGAGGGGGAGGCAGTGTGACAGGAGGGGAGAAGCAGTGTGACAGGAGGGGAGAAGCAGTGTGACATGAGAGAAAGACAGTGTGACTGGAGGGAGAGGCATTGTGACAGGAGGGGGAGGCAGTGTGACAGGAGGTAGAAGCAGTGTGACAGAAGAGAGAGAAGCAGGGTGACAGGAGGGAGAAGCAGTGTGACATGAGAAAGAGGCAGTGTGACAGGAGGGGAGAGGCAGTGTGACAGGAAGGGGGAGGCAGTGTGACAGGAGGGAGAAGCAGTGTGACAGGAGGGAAGAGGCAGCATGACAGGAGGGGTGAGGCAGTGTGACAGGAGAGAGAGGCAGTGTGACAGGAGGGAGAAGCAGCATGACAGGAGGGAGAAGCAGTGTGCCAGGAGGGGAGAGGCAGTATGACAGGAGGGGAGATTAAGTGTGACAGGAGGGGGGGCAGTGTGACAGAAGAGAGAGGCAGCATGACAGGAGGGGAGAGGCAGCGTGAAAGTAGGAGGGAGGGAGTGTGACAGGATGGAGAGGTAGTGTGACAAGAGAGAGAGGAAGTGTGACAGCAGGGGAGAGGCAGTGTGACAGGAGGGGAGAGGCAGTGTAACACAAGAGAGAGGCAGTGTGACAGGAGAGAGAGGCAGTGTGACAGGAGGGAGAAGCAGCAGCATGACAGGAGGGAGAAGCAGTGTGCCCGGAGGGGAGAGGCAGTGTGACAGGAGGGAGAGGCAGTGTGACAGGAGAGAGAGGCAGTGTGACAGGAGGGGGGAGGCAGTGTGACATGAGAGAGAGGCAGTGTGACAGGAGAGAGAGGCTGTGTTACAGGAGGAAGAAGCATTGTGACAGGAGGGAGAGGCAGTGAGACAGGAAGGGAGAGGCAGTGTGACAGGAGGGAGAAGCAGTGTAAAAGGAGAGAGAGAGGCAGTGTGACAGGAGAGAGAGGCAGTGTGACAGAAGGGGAGAGACAGTGTAACAGGAGACAGAAGCAGTGTGACAGGAAAGAGAAGCAGTGTGACAGGAGGGGAGAGGCAGTGTGACAGGAGAGAGAGGCAGTGTGACAGGAGGAAGAAGCAGTGTGAAAGGAGGGGGGAAGTGTTAGAGGAGGGGGGAGGCAGTGTGACAGGAGGGGAGAAGCAGTGTGACAGGAGGGGAGAAGCAGTGTGACAGGAAAGAGAAGCAGTGTGACAGGAGGGTGGGGCAGTGTGACAGGAGGGAGAAGCAGTGTGACAGGAGGGGGGAGGCAGGGTGACAGGAGGGAGAAGCAGTGTGACAGGAAGGGAGAGGCAGTGTGACAGGAGGGGAGAGGCAGTGTGACAGGAGTGGGAGGCAGTGTGACAGGAGGGAGAAGCAGTGTGACAGAAGAGAGAGAGGCAGGGTGACAGGAGGGAGAATCAGTGTGACAGGAAGGGAGAAGCAGTGTGATAGGAAGGGAGAGGCAGTGTGACAGGAGGGAGAAGTAGTGTGACAGGAGAGAGAGACAGTGTGAAAGCATGGAGAAGCAGTGTGACAGGAGAGAGAGGCAGTGTGACAGGAGGGAGAAGAAGTGTGAGAGGAGGGGGGAGGCAGTGTGACAGGATGGGAGAGGCAGTGTGACAGGAGGGGGGAGGCAGTGTGACAGGAGAGAGAGGCAGTGTGACAGGAAGAGAGAGGCAGTGTGACAGGAGGAAGAAGCAGTGTGACAGGAGGGGAGAGGGGGGAGAGGCAGTGTGACAGGAGGAGTGGTACAGTGTGACAGGAGAGAGAGGCAGTGTGACAGGAGGGGGAAGGCAGTGTGACAGGAGGGGGGAGGCAGTGTGACAGGAGGTAGAGGCAGTGTGAGAGGAGGGGGGAGGCAGTGTTACAGGATGGGAGAGGCAGCGTGACAGGAGGTGGGAGGCAATGTGACAGGAGAGAGAAACAGTGTGACAGGAAGGGAGAGGCAGTGTGACAGGAGAGAGAAACAGTGTGACAGGAAAGAGAAGCAGTGTGACAGGAGGGGGGAGGCAGTGTGACAGGAGGGAGAAGCAGTGTGACAGGAGGGGGGAGGCAGTGTGACAGGAGGAAGAAGCAGTGTGACAGGAGGGGGGAGGCAGTGTGACAGGAGGGGGGAGGCAGTGTGACAGGAGGTAGAGGCAGTGTGACAGAAGGAGGGAGGCAGTGTGACAGGAGGAAGAAGCAGTTTGACAGGAGGGGGGAGGCAGTGTGACAGGAGGGGAGAGGGGGAGAGGCAGTGTGACAGGAGGGGTGAGGCAGTTTGACAGGATTAGGGATGAGCTTCGAGTTCGAAGGGTCTGGTATGGAATTTAGGGGGAACCCCACGTCATTTTTTTTTTTAATTTTGGACGGGGTTCCCCTTAATATCCATATCAGACCTGAAGGGCCTGGTATGGAATTTAGGCGGACTCCCACGTCATTTTTTTTTTAATTTTGGTTCGGGGTTCCCCTTTGGGGAATTCCCATGCCGTTTTTATCAATGAACTTCTATGTGTATTGTCGGCAATGCAATAGCCGCGGGTAGTTTTAAATGAGTTTTTTCCTTCAAAATGTCATTTTGCTGTCAGACTGTTCTAAACACAGGAAACATGCGCCCCTTTACAGGCATACTATAGACACCCCCCAGGTACGAAATTTAAAGGGATATTACACTTTTATTGTTTGACTTTAAGCATTATTAAAATCACTGCTCCTGAAAAAACGGCCGTTTTTAAAACTTTTTTTTGCATTGATCCATGTCCCCTGGGGCAGGACCCAGGTCCCCAAACACTTTTTATGACAATAACTTGCATATAAGCCTTTAAAATTAGCACTTTTGTTTATTCATGTTCGTGTCCCATAAACTTTAACGGTGTTCGCGTGTTCGAACAAACTTTTTTCCTGTTCGCATGTTCTGGTGCGAACCGAACAGGGGGGTGTTCGGCTCATCCCTAGACAGGATATAGAAGCAGTGTGACAGGAAGGGAGAGGCAGTGTGACAGGAGGGGAGAGGCAGTGTGACAGGAGGGGGAGGCAGTGTGACAGGAGGGAGAAGCAGTGTGATAGAAGAGAGAGAGGCAGGGTGACAGGAGGGAGAAGCAGTGTGACAGGAAGGGAGAAGCAGTGTGACAGGAAGGGAGAGGCAGTGTGACAGGAGGGAGAAGTAGTGTGACAGGAGAGAGAGACAGTGTGAAAGCATGGAGAAGCAGTGTGACAGGAGAAAGAGGCAGTGTGACAGGAGGGAGAAGAAGTGTGAGAGGAGGGGGAGGCAGTGTGACAGGATGGGAGAGGCAGTGTGACAGGAGGGGGGAAAGCAGTGTGACAGGAGAGAGAGGCAGTGTGACAGGAAGAGAGAGGCAGTGTGACAGGAGGAAGAAGCAGTGTGACAGGAGGGGAGAGGGGGGAGAGGCAGTGTGACAGGAGGAGTGGGGCAGTGTGACAGGAGAGAGAGGCAGTGTGACAGGAGGGGTGAGGCAGTGTGACAGGAGGTAGAGGCAGTGTGAGAGGAGGGGGGAGGCAGTGTTACAGGATGGGAGAGGCAGCGTGACAGGAGGTGGGAGGCAGTGTGACAGGAGAGAGAAACAGTGTGACAGGAAGGGAGAGGCAGTGTGACAGGAGAGAGAAGCAGTGTGACAGGAAAGAGAAGCAGTGTGACAGGAGGGGGGAGGCAGTGTGACAGGAGAGAGAGGCAGTGTGACAGAAGGGGAGAGACAGTGTAACAGGAGACAGAAGCAGTGTGACAGGAAAGAGAAGCAGTGTGACAGGAGGGGAGAGGCAGTGTGACAGGAGAGAGAGGCAGTGTGACAGGAGGAAGAAGCAGTGTGAAAGGAGGGGGGAAGTGTTAGAGGAGGGGGGAGGCAGTGTGACAGGAGGGGAGAAGCAGTGTGACAGGAGGGGAGAAGCAGTGTGACAGGAAAGAGAAGCAGTGTGACAGGAGGGTGGGGCAGTGTGACAGGAGGGGAGATTAAGTGTGACAGGAGAGGGGGCAGTGTGACAGAAGAGAGAGGCAGCATGACAGGAGGGGAGAGGCAGCGTGAAAGTAGGAGGGAGGGAGTGTGACAGGATGGAGAGGTAGTGTGACAAGAGAGAGAGGAAGTGTGACAGCAGGGGAGAGGCAGTGTGACAGGAGGGGAGAGGCAGTGTAACACAAGAGAGAGGCAGTGTGACAGGAGAGAGAGGCAGTGTGACAGGAGGGAGAAGCAGCAGCATGACAGGAGGGAGAAGCAGTGTGCCCGGAGGGGAGAGGCAGTGTGACAGGAGGGAGAGGCAGTGTGACAGGAGAGAGAGGCAGTGTGACAGGAGGGGGGAGGCAGTGTGACATGAGAGAGAGGCAGTGTGACAGGAGAGAGAGGCTGTGCTACAGGAGGAAGAAGCATTGTGACAGGAGGGAGAGGCAGTGAGACAGGAAGGGAGAGGCAGTGTGACAGGAGGGAGAAGCAGTGTAAAAGGAGAGAGAGAGGCAGTGTGACAGGAGAGAGAGGCAGTGTGACAGAAGGGGAGAGACAGTGTAACAGGAGACAGAAGCAGTGTGACAGGAAAGAGAAGCAGTGTGACAGGAGGGGAGAGGCAGTGTGACAGGAGAGAGAGGCAGTGTGACAGGAGGAAGAAGCAGTGTGAAAGGAGGGGGGAAGTGTTAGAGGAGGGGGGAGGCAGTGTGACAGGAGGGGAGAAGCAGTGTGACAGGAGGGGAGAAGCAGTGTGACAGGAAAGAGAAGCAGTGTGACAGGAGGGTGGGGCAGTGTGACAGGAGGGAGAAGCAGTGTGACAGGAGGGGGGAGGCAGGGTGACAGGAGGGAGAAGCAGTGTGACAGGAAGGGAGAGGCAGTGTGACAGGAGGGGAGAGGCAGTGTGACAGGAGTGGGAGGCAGTGTGACAGGAGGGAGAAGCAGTGTGACAGAAGAGAGAGAGGCAGGGTGACAGGAGGGAGAATCAGTGTGACAGGAAGGGAGAAGCAGTGTGATAGGAAGGGAGAGGCAGTGTGACAGGAGGGAGAAGTAGTGTGACAGGAGAGAGAGACAGTGTGAAAGCATGGAGAAGCAGTGTGACAGGAGAGAGAGGCAGTGTGACAGGAGGGAGAAGAAGTGTGAGAGGAGGGGGGAGGCAGTGTGACAGGATGGGAGAGGCAGTGTGACAGGAGGGGGGAGGCAGTGTGACAGGAGAGAGAGGCAGTGTGACAGGAAGAGAGAGGCAGTGTGACAGGAGGAAGAAGCAGTGTGACAGGAGGGGAGAGGGGGGAGAGGCAGTGTGACAGGAGGAGTGGTACAGTGTGACAGGAGAGAGAGGCAGTGTGACAGGAGGGGGAAGGCAGTGTGACAGGAGGGGGGAGGCAGTGTGACAGGAGGTAGAGGCAGTGTGAGAGGAGGGGGGAGGCAGTGTTACAGGATGGGAGAGGCAGCGTGACAGGAGGTGGGAGGCAGTGTGACAGGAGAGAGAAACAGTGTGACAGGAAGGGAGAGGCAGTGTGACAGGAGAGAGAAACAGTGTGACAGGAAAGAGAAGCAGTGTGACAGGAGGGGGGAGGCAGTGTGACAGGAGGGAGAAGCAGTGTGACAGGAGGGGGGAGGCAGTGTGACAGGAGGAAGAAGCAGTGTGACAGGAGGGGGGAGGCAGTGTGACAGGAGGGGGGAGGCAGTGTGACAGGAGGTAGAGGCAGTGTGACAGAAGGAGGGAGGCAGTGTGACAGGAGGAAGAAGCAGTTTGACAGGAGGGGGGAGGCAGTGTGACAGGAGGGGAGAGGGGGAGAGGCAGTGTGACAGGAGGGGTGAGGCAGTTTGACAGGATTAGGGATGAGCTTCGAGTTCGAAGGGTCTGGTATGGAATTTAGGGGGAACCCCACGTCATTTTTTTTTTTAATTTTGGACGGGGTTCCCCTTAATATCCATATCAGACCTGAAGGGCCTGGTATGGAATTTAGGCGGACTCCCACGTCATTTTTTTTTTTAATTTTGGTTCGGGGTTCCCCTTTGGGGAATTCCCATGCCGTTTTTATCAATGAACTTCTATGTGTATTGTCGGCAATGCAATAGCCGCGGGTAGTTTTAAATGAGTTTTTTCCTTCAAAATGTCATTTTGCTGTCAGACTGTTCTAAACACAGGAAACATGCGCCCCTTTACAGGCATACTATAGACACCCCCCAGGTACGAAATTTAAAGGGATATTACACTTTTATTGTTTGACTTTAAGCATTATTAAAATCACTGCTCCTGAAAAAACGGCCGTTTTTAAAACTTTTTTTTGCATTGATCCATGTCCCCTGGGGCAGGACCCAGGTCCCCAAACACTTTTTATGACAATAACTTGCATATAAGCCTTTAAAATTAGCACTTTTGTTTATTCATGTTCGTGTCCCATAAACTTTAACGGTGTTCGCGTGTTCGAACAAACTTTTTTCCTGTTCGCATGTTCTGGTGCGAACCGAACAGGGGGGTGTTCGGCTCATCCCTAGACAGGATATAGAAGCAGTGTGACAGGAAGGGAGAGGCAGTGTGACAGGAGGGGAGAGGCAGTGTGACAGGAGGGGGAGGCAGTGTGACAGGAGGGAGAAGCAGTGTGATAGAAGAGAGAGAGGCAGGGTGACAGGAGGGAGAAGCAGTGTGACAGGAAGGGAGAAGCAGTGTGACAGGAAGGGAGAGGCAGTGTGACAGGAGGGAGAAGTAGTGTGACAGGAGAGAGAGACAGTGTGAAAGCATGGAGAAGCAGTGTGACAGGAGAAAGAGGCAGTGTGACAGGAGGGAGAAGAAGTGTGAGAGGAGGGGGAGGCAGTGTGACAGGATGGGAGAGGCAGTGTGACAGGAGGGGGGAAAGCAGTGTGACAGGAGAGAGAGGCAGTGTGACAGGAAGAGAGAGGCAGTGTGACAGGAGGAAGAAGCAGTGTGACAGGAGGGGAGAGGGGGGAGAGGCAGTGTGACAGGAGGAGTGGGGCAGTGTGACAGGAGAGAGAGGCAGTGTGACAGGAGGGGTGAGGCAGTGTGACAGGAGGTAGAGGCAGTGTGAGAGGAGGGGGGAGGCAGTGTTACAGGATGGGAGAGGCAGCGTGACAGGAGGTGGGAGGCAGTGTGACAGGAGAGAGAAACAGTGTGACAGGAAGGGAGAGGCAGTGTGACAGGAGAGAGAAGCAGTGTGACAGGAAAGAGAAGCAGTGTGACAGGAGGGGGGAGGCAGTGTGACAGGAGAGAGAGGCAGTGTGACAGAAGGGGAGAGACAGTGTAACAGGAGACAGAAGCAGTGTGACAGGAAAGAGAAGCAGTGTGACAGGAGGGGAGAGGCAGTGTGACAGGAGAGAGAGGCAGTGTGACAGGAGGAAGAAGCAGTGTGAAAGGAGGGGGGAAGTGTTAGAGGAGGGGGGAGGCAGTGTGACAGGAGGGGAGAAGCAGTGTGACAGGAGGGGAGAAGCAGTGTGACAGGAAAGAGAAGCAGTGTGACAGGAGGGTGGGGCAGTGTGACAGGAGGGGAGATTAAGTGTGACAGGAGGGGGGGCAGTGTGACAGAAGAGAGAGGCAGCATGACAGGAGGGGAGAGGCAGCGTGAAAGTAGGAGGGAGGGAGTGTGACAGGATGGAGAGGTAGTGTGACAAGAGAGAGAGGAAGTGTGACAGCAGGGGAGAGGCAGTGTGACAGGAGGGGAGAGGCAGTGTAACACAAGAGAGAGGCAGTGTGACAGGAGAGAGAGGCAGTGTGACAGGAGGGAGAAGCAGCAGCATGACAGGAGGGAGAAGCAGTGTGCCCGGAGGGGAGAGGCAGTGTGACAGGAGGGAGAGGCAGTGTGACAGGAGAGAGAGGCAGTGTGACAGGAGGGGGGAGGCAGTGTGACATGAGAGAGAGGCAGTGTGACAGGAGAGAGAGGCTGTGCTACAGGAGGAAGAAGCATTGTGACAGGAGGGAGAGGCAGTGAGACAGGAAGGGAGAGGCAGTGTGACAGGAGGGAGAAGCAGTGTAAAAGGAGAGAGAGAGGCAGTGTGACAGGAGAGAGAGGCAGTGTGACAGAAGGGGAGAGACAGTGTAACAGGAGACAGAAGCAGTGTGACAGGAAAGAGAAGCAGTGTGACAGGAGGGGAGAGGCAGTGTGACAGGAGAGAGAGGCAGTGTGACAGGAGGAAGAAGCAGTGTGAAAGGAGGGGGGAAGTGTTAGAGGAGGGGGGAGGCAGTGTGACAGGAGGGGAGAAGCAGTGTGACAGGAGGGGAGAAGCAGTGTGACAGGAAAGAGAAGCAGTGTGACAGGAGGGTGGGGCAGTGTGACAGGAGGGAGAAGCAGTGTGACAGGAGGGGGGAGGCAGGGTGACAGGAGGGAGAAGCAGTGTGACAGGAAGGGAGAGGCAGTGTGACAGGAGGGGAGAGGCAGTGTGACAGGAGTGGGAGGCAGTGTGACAGGAGGGAGAAGCAGTGTGACAGAAGAGAGAGAGGCAGGGTGACAGGAGGGAGAATCAGTGTGACAGGAAGGGAGAAGCAGTGTGATAGGAAGGGAGAGGCAGTGTGACAGGAGGGAGAAGTAGTGTGACAGGAGAGAGAGACAGTGTGAAAGCATGGAGAAGCAGTGTGACAGGAGAGAGAGGCAGTGTGACAGGAGGGAGAAGAAGTGTGAGAGGAGGGGGGAGGCAGTGTGACAGGATGGGAGAGGCAGTGTGACAGGAGGGGGGAGGCAGTGTGACAGGAGAGAGAGGCAGTGTGACAGGAAGAGAGAGGCAGTGTGACAGGAGGAAGAAGCAGTGTGACAGGAGGGGGGAGAGGCAGTGTGACAGGAGGAGTGGTACAGTGTGACAGGAGAGAGAGGCAGTGTGACAGGAGGGGGAAGGCAGTGTGACAGGAGGGGGGAGGCAGTGTGACAGGAGGTAGAGGCAGTGTGAGAGGAGGGGGGAGGCAGTGTTACAGGATGGGAGAGGCAGCGTGACAGGAGGTGGGAGGCAGTGTGACAGGAGAGAGAAACAGTGTGACAGGAAGGGAGAGGCAGTGTGACAGGAGAGAGAAACAGTGTGACAGGAAAGAGAAGCAGTGTGACAGGAGGGGGGAGGCAGTGTGACAGGAGGGAGAAGCAGTGTGACAGGAGGGGGGAGGCAGTGTGACAGGAGGAAGAAGCAGTGTGACAGGAGGGGGGAGGCAGTGTGACAGGAGGGGGGAGGCAGTGTGACAGGAGGTAGAGGCAGTGTGACAGAAGGAGGGAGGCAGTGTGACAGGAGGAAGAAGCAGTTTGACAGGAGGGGGGAGGCAGTGTGACAGGAGGGGAGAGGGGGAGAGGCAGTGTGACAGGAGGGGTGAGGCAGTTTGACAGGATTAGGGATGAGCTTCGAGTTCGAAGGGTCTGGTATGGAATTTAGGGGGAACCCCACGTCATTTTTTTTTTTAATTTTAGACGGGGTTCCCCTTAACATCCATATCAGACCTGAAGGGCCTGGTATGGAATTTAGGCGGACTCCCACGTCATTTTTTTTTTTAATTTTGGTTCGGGGTTCCCCTTTGGGGAATTCCCATGCCGTTTTTATCAATGAACTTCTATGTGTATTGTCGGCAATGCAATAGCCGCGGGTAGTTTTAAATGAGTTTTTTCCTTCAAAATGTCATTTTGCTGTCAGACTGTTCTAAACACAGGAAACATGCGCCCCTTTACAGGCATACTATAGACACCCCCCAGGTACGAAATTTAAAGGGATATTACACTTTTATTGTTTGACTTTAAGCATTATTAAAATCACTGCTCCTGAAAAAACGGCCGTTTTTAAAACTTTTTTTTGCATTGATCCATGTCCCCTGGGGCAGGACCCAGGTCCCCAAACACTTTTTATGACAATAACTTGCATATAAGCCTTTAAAATTAGCACTTTTGTTTATTCATGTTCGTGTCCCATAAACTTTAACGGTGTTCGCGTGTTCGAACAAACTTTTTTCCTGTTCGCATGTTCTGGTGCGAACCGAACAGGGGGGTGTTCGGCTCATCCCTAGACAGGATATAGAAGCAGTGTGACAGGAAGGGAGAGGCAGTGTGACAGGAGGGGAGAGGCAGTGTGACAGGAGGGGGAGGCAGTGTGACAGGAGGGAGAAGCAGTGTGATAGAAGAGAGAGAGGCAGGGTGACAGGAGGGAGAAGCAGTGTGACAGGAAGGGAGAAGCAGTGTGACAGGAAGGGAGAGGCAGTGTGACAGGAGGGAGAAGTAGTGTGACAGGAGAGAGAGACAGTGTGAAAGCATGGAGAAGCAGTGTGACAGGAGAAAGAGGCAGTGTGACAGGAGGGAGAAGAAGTGTGAGAGGAGGGGGAGGCAGTGTGACAGGATGGGAGAGGCAGTGTGACAGGAGGGGGGAAAGCAGTGTGACAGGAGAGAGAGGCAGTGTGACAGGAAGAGAGAGGCAGTGTGACAGGAGGAAGAAGCAGTGTGACAGGAGGGGAGAGGGGGGAGAGGCAGTTTGACAGGAGGAGTGGGGCAGTGTGACAGGAGAGAGAGGCAGTGTGACAGGAGGGGTGAGGCAGTGTGACAGGAGGTAGAGGCAGTGTAAGAGGAGGGGGGAGGCAGTGTTACAGGATGGGAGAGGCAGCGTGACAGGAGGTGGGAGGCAGTGTGACAGGAGAGAGAAACAGTGTGACAGGAAGGGAGAGGCAGTGTGACAGGAGAGAGAAGCAGTGTGACAGGAAAGAGAAGCAGTGTGACAGGAGGGGGGAGGCAGTGTGACAGGAGGGAGAAGCAGTGTGACAGGAGGGGGGAGGCAGTGTGACAGGAGGTAGAGGCAGTGTGACAGGAGGAGGGAGGCAGTGTGACAGGAGGAAGAAGCAGTTTGACAGGAGGGGGGAGGCAGTGTGACAGGAGGGGAGAGGGGGAGAGGCAGTGTGACAGGAGGGGTGAGGCAGTGTGACAGGAGAGAGAAGCAGTGTGACAGGAGGGAGAAGCAGTGTGACAGGAGGGGAGAAGCAGTGAGACAGGAGGGAGAAGCAGTGTGACAGGAGGAGAGAGGCAGTGTGACAGGAGTGGGGAGGCAGTGTGACAGGAGGGGAGAAGCAGTGTGACAGGAGGGGAGAGGGGGAGAGGCAGTGTGACAGGAGGGGTGAGGCAGTGTGACAGGAGAGAGAAGCAGTGTGACAAGAGTGAGAGGCCGTGTGACATGAGTAGATAGGCAGTGTGAGAGGAGGGGGGAGACAGTGTGACAGGAAGGTGAGGCAGTGTGACATCAGAGAGAGGAAGTGTGACAGGCGAGAGAGGCTGTGTTACAGGAGGAAGAAGCATTGTGACAGGAGGGAGAGGCAGTGAGACAGGAAGGGAGAGGCAATTTGACAGGAGGAGGGAGGCAGTGTGACAGGAGGATGAAGCAGTGTGACATGAGAGAGAGGCAGTGTGACAGGAGGGGAGAGGCAGTGTGACAGGAGGGAGAAGCAGTGTGACAGGAGGGGAGGGCAGTGTATCAGGAGAGAGAGAAGCAGTGTGACAGCAGTGAGAAGCAGGGTGACAGGAGGGGAGAGGCAGTGTAACCAGAGAGAGAGGCAGTGTGACAGGAGGAAGAACAGTGTGACAGGAGGGGGGGAAGCAGTGTGACAGGAGGTAGAGGCAGTGTGACAGGAGGAGGGAGGCAGTGTGACTGGAGGAGGGAGGCAGTGTGACAGGAGGAAGAAGCAGTGTGACAGGAGGGGGGAGGTAGTGTGACAGGAGGTAGAGGCAGTGTGACAGGAGTGGGGAGGCAATGTGACAGGAGGGGAGAAGCAGTGTGACAGGAAGGGAGAGGCAGTGTGAGAGGAGGGGGGCAGTGTGATAGGAGGGGAGAGGCAGTGTGACAGAAGAGAGAGGCAGTGTGACAGGAGGGGAGAGGCAGTGTGACAGGAGAGAGAGGCAGTGTGACAGGAGGGAGAAGCAGCATGACAGGAGGGAGAAGCAGTGTGCCAGGAGGGGAGAGGCAGTGTGACAGGAGGGGAGAGGCAGTGTGAGAGAGGGGGGCAGTGTGACAAGAGGGAGAAGTAGTGAGACGTGAGAGAGAGGCAGGGTGACAGGTGAGAGAGGCTGTGTTACAGGATGAAGAAGCATTGTGACAGGAGGGGTGAGGCAGTGTGACCGGAGAGAGAAGCAGTGTGACAGGAGGGAGAAGCAGTGTGACAGGAGGGGAGAAGCAGTGAGACAGGAGGGAGAAGCAGTGTGACAGGAGGAGAGAGGCAGTGTGACAGGAGTGGGGAGGCAGTGTGACAGGAGGGGAGAAGCAGTGTGACAGGAGGGGAGAGGGGCAGAGGCAGTGTGACATGAGGGGTGAGGCAATGTGACAGGAGAGAGAAGCAGTGTGACAAGAGGGAGAGGCAGTGTGACATGAGTAGAGAGGCAGTGTGAGAGGAGGGGGGAGACAGTGTGACAGGAAGGTGAAGCAGTGTGACATGAGAGAGAGGCAGTGTGACAGGAGAGAGAGGCTGTGTTACAGGAGGAAGAAACATTGTGACAGGAGGAAGAAGCAGTGTGACAGGAGGGGGGGAGGCAGTGTGACAGAAGAGAGAGGCAGCATGACAGGAGGGGAGAGGCAGCGTGAAAGTAGGAGGGAGGGAGTGTGACAGGATGGAGAGGTAGTGTGACAAGAGAGAGAGGAAGTGTGACAGGAGGGGAGAGGCAGTGTGACAGGAGGGGAGAGGCAGTGTAACACAAGAGAGAGGCAGAGTGACAGGAGAGAGAGGCAGTGTGACAGGAGGGAGAAGCAGCAGCATGACAGGAGGGAGAAGCAGTGTGCCCGGAGGGGAGAGGCAGTGTGACAGGAGGGAGAGGCAGTGTGACAGGAGAGAGAGGCAGTGTGACAGGAGGGGGGAGGCAGTGTGACATGAGAGAGAGGCAGTGTGACAGGAGAGAGAGGCTGTGTTACAGGAGGAAGAAGCATTGTGACAGGAGGGAGAGGCAGTGAGACAGGAAGGGAGAGGCAGTGTGACAGGAGGGAGAAGCAGTGTAAAAGGAGAGAGAGAGGCAGTGTGACAGGAGAGAGAGGCAGTGTGACAGGAGGGGAGAGACAGTGTAACAGGAGACAGAAGCAGTGTGACAGGAAAGAGAAGCAGTGTGACAGGAGGGGAGAGGTAGTGTGACAGGAGAGAGAGGCAGTGTGACAGGAGAGAGAGGCTGTGTTACAGGAGGAAGAAGCATTGTGACAGGAGGGAGAGGCAGTGAGACAGGAAGGGAGAGGCAGTGTGACAGGAGGGAGAAGCAGTGTAAAAGGAGAGAGAGAGGCAGTGTTACAGGAGAGAGAGGCAGTGTGACAGGAGGGGAGAGACAGTGTAACAGGAGACAGAAGCAGTGTGACAGGAAAGAGAAGCAGTGTGACAGGAGGGGAGAGGTAGTATGACAGGAGAGAGAGGCAGTGTGACAGGAGGAAGAAGCAGTGTGAATGGAGGGGGGAAGTGTTAGAGGAGGGGGGAGGCAGTGTGACAGGAGGGGAGAAGCAGTGTGACAGGAGGGGAGAAGCAGTGTGACAGGAAAGAGAAGCAGTGTGACGGGAGGGTGGGGCAGTGTGACAGGAGGGAGAAGCAGTGTGACAGGAGGGGGGAGGCAGGGTGACAGGAGAGAGAGGCAGGGTGACAGGAGGGAGAATCAGTGTGATAGGAAGGGAGAAGCAGTGTGACAGGAAGGGAGAGGCAGTGTGACAGGAGGGAGAAGTAGTGTGACAGGAGAGAGAGACAGTGTGAAAGCATGGAGAAGCAGTGTGACAGGAGAGAGAGGCAGTGTGACAGGAGGGAGAAGAAGTGTGAAAGGAGGGGGGAGGCAGTGTGACAGGATGGGAGAGGCAGTGTGACAGGAGGGGGAGGCAGTGTGACATGAGAGAGAGGCAGTGTGACAGGAGAGAGAGGCAGTGTGACAGGAAGAGAGAGGCAGTGTGACAGGAGGAAGAAGCAGTGTGACAGGAGGGGGGAGGCAGTGTGACAGGAGGAAGAAGCAGTGTGACAGGAGGGGAGAGGGGGGAGAGGCAGTGTGACAGGAGGAGTGGTACAGTGTGACAGGAGAGAGAGGCAGTGTGACAGGAGGGGGGAGGCAGTGTGACAGGAGGGGGGAGGCAGTGTGACAGGAGGTAGAGGCAGTGTGAGAGGAGGGGGGAGGCAGTGTTACAGAATGGGAGAGGCAGCGTGACAGGAGGTGGGAGGCAGTGTGACAGGAGAGAGAAACAGTGTGACAGGAAGGGGGAGGCAGTGTGACAGGAGGAAGAAGCAGTGTGACAGGAGGGGGGAGGCAGTGTGACAGGAGGTAGAGGCAGTGTGACAGGAGGAGGGAGGCAGTGTGACAGGAGGAAGAAGCAGTTTGACAGGAGGGGGGAGGCAGTGTGACAGGAGGGGAGAGGGGGAGAGGCAGTGTGACAGGAGGGGTGAGGCAGTGTGACAGGATAGAGAAGCAGTGTGACAGGAAGGGAGAGGCAGTGTGACAGGAGGGGAGAGGCAGTGTGACAGGAGGGGAGAGGCAGTGTGACAGGAGGGGGAGGCAGTGTGACAGGAGGGAGAAGCAGTGTCATAAAAGAGAGAGAGGCAGGGTGACAGGAGGGAGAAGCAGTGTGACAGGAAGGGAGAAGCAGTGTGACAGGAAGGGAGAGGCAGTGTGACAGGAGGAAGAAGTAGTGTGACAGGAGAGAGACAGAGTGTAAGCATGGAGAAGCAGTGTGACAGGAGAGAGAGGCAGTGTGACAGGAGGGAGAAGAAGTGTGAGAGGAGGGGGAGGCAGTGTGACAGGATGGGTGAGGCAGTGTGACAGGAGGGGGGAGGCAGTGTGACAGGAGAGAGAGGCAGTGTGACAGGAAGAGAGAGGCAGTGTGACAGGAGGAAGAAGCAGTGTGACAGGAGGGGAGAGGGGGGAGAGGCAGTGTGACAGGAGGAGTGGGGCAGTGTGACAGGAGAGAGAGGCAGTGTGACAGGAGGGGGGAGGCAGTGTGACAGGAGGTAGAGGCAGTGTGAGAGGAGGGGGGAGGCAGTGTTACAGGATGGGAGAGGCAGCGTGACAGGAGGTGGGAGGCAGTGTGACAGGAGAGAGAAACAGTGTGACAGGAAGGGAGAGGCAGTGTGACAGGAGAGAGAAGCAGTGTGACAGGAAAGAGAAGCAGTGTGACAGGAGGGGGGAGGCAGTGTGACAGGAGGGAGAAGCAGTGTGACAGGAGGGGGGAGGCAGTGTGACAGGAGGTAGAGGCAGTGTGACAGGAGGAGGGAGGCAGTGTGACAGGAGGAAGAAGCAGTTTGACAGGAGGGGGGAGGCAGTGTGACAGGAGGGGAGAGGGGGAGAAGCAGTGTGACAGGAGGGGTGAGGCAGTGTGACAGGAGAGAGAAGCAGTGTGACAGGAGGGAGAAGCAGTGTGACAGGAGGGGAGAAGCAGTGAGACAGGAGGGAGAAGCAGTGTGACAGGAGGAGAGAGGCAGTGTGACAGGAGTGGGGAGGCAGTGTGACAGGAGGGGAGAAGCAGTGTGACAGGAGGGGAGAGGGGGAGAGGCAGTGTGACAGGAGGGGTGAGGCAGTGTGACAGGAGAGAGAAGCAGTGTGACAAGAGTGAGAGGCCATGTGACATGAGTAGATAGGCAGTGTGAGAGGAGGGGGGAGACAGTGTGACAGGAAGGTGAGGCAGTGTGACATCAGAGAGAGGAAGTGTGACAGGCGAGAGAGGCTGTGTTACAGGAGGAAGAAGCATTGTGACAGGAGGGAGAGGCAGTGAGACAGGAAGGGAGAGGCAATTTGACAGGAGGGGGGAGGCAGTGTGACAGGAGGATGAAGCAGTGTGACATGAGAGAGAGGCAGTGTGACAGGAGGGGAGAGGCAGTGTGACAGGAGGGAGAAGCAGTGTGACAGGAGGGGAGGGCAGTGTATCAGGAGAGAGAGAAGCAGTGTGACAGCAGTGAGAAGCAGGGTAACAGGAGGGGAGAGGCAGTGTAACCAGAGAGAGAGGCAGTGTGACAGGAGGAAGAAGCAGTGTGACAGGAGGGGGGGAAGCAGTGTGACAGGAGGGGAGAGGCAGTGTGACAGGAGAGAGAGGCAGTGTGACAGGAGAGAGAGGCAGTGTGACAGGAGGAAGAAGCAGTGTGACGGGAGGGGGGAGGCAGTGTGACAGGAGGTAGAGGCAGTGTGACAGGAGTGGGAAGGCAATGTGACAGGAGGGGAGAAGCAGTGTGACAGGAGGGGAGAGGCAGTGTGAGAGGAGGGGGCAGTGTGATAGGAGGGGAGAGGCAGTGTGACAGAAGAGAGAGGCAGTGTGACAGGAGGGGAGAGGCAGTGTGACAGGAGAGAGAGGCAGTGTGACAGGAGGGAGAAGCAGCATGACAGGAGGGAGAAGCAGTGTGCCAGGAGGGGAGAGGCAGTGTGACAGGAGGGGAGAGGCAGTGTGAGAGAGGGGGGCATTGTGACAAGAGGGAGAAGTAGTGAGACGTGAGAGAGAGGCAGGGTGACAGGAGAGAGAGGCTGTGTTACAGGATGAAGAAGCATTGTGACAGGAGGGGTGAGGCAGTGTGACAGGAGAGAAAAGCAGTGTGACAGGAGGGAGAAGCAGTGTGACAGAAGGGGTGAAGCAGTGAGACAGGAGGGAGAAGCAGTGTGACAGGAGGAGAGAGGCAGTGTGACAGGAGTGGGGAGGCAGTGTGACAGGAGGGGAGAAGCAGTTTGACAGGAGGGGAGAGGGGCAGAGGCAGTGTGACATGAGGGGTGAGGCAATGTGACAGGAGAGAGAAGCAGTGTGACAAGAGGGAGAGGCAGTGTGACATGAGTAGAGAGGCAGTGTGAGAGGAGGGGGGAGACAGTGTGACAGGAAGGTGAAGCAGTGTGACATGAGAGAGAGGCAGTGTGACAGGAGAGAGAGGCTGTGTTACAGGAGGAAGAAGCATTGTGACAGGAGGGAGAGGCAGTGAGACAGGAAGGGAGAGGCAATTTGACAGGAGGGGGAGGCAGTGTGACAGGAGGATGAAGCAGTGTGACATGAGAGAGAGGCAGTGTGACAGGAGGGGAGAGGCAGTGTGACAGGAGGGAGCAGCAGTGTGACAGGAGGGGAGGGCAGTGTATCAGGAGAGAGAGAAGCAGTGTGACAGCAGTTAGAAAAAGGGTGACAGGAGGGGAGAGGCAGTGTGACCAGAGAGAGAGAGGCAGTGTGACAGGAGGAAGAAGCAGTGTGACAGGAGGGGGGAGGCAGTGTGACAGGAGGTAGAGGCAGTTTGACAGGAGGAGGGAGGCAGTGTGACAGGAGGAGGGAGGCAGTGTGACAGGAGGAAGAAGCAGTGTGACAGGAGGGGGGAGGCAGTGTGACAGGAGGTAGAGGCAGTGTGACAGGAGTGGGGAGGCAATGTGACAGGAGGGGAGAAGCAGTGTGACAGGAGGGGAGAGGCAGTGTGAGAGGAGGGGGGCAGTGTAATAGGAGGGGAGAGGCAGTGTGACAGAAGAGAGAGGCAGTGTGACAGGAGGGGAGAGGCAGTGTGACAGGAGAGAGAGGCAGTGTGACAGGAGGGAGAAGCAGCATGACAGGAGGGAGAAGCAGTGTGCCAGGAGGGGAGAGGCAGTGTGACAGAAGGGGAGAGGCAGTGTGAGAGAGGGGGGCAGTGTGACAAGAGGGAGAAGTATTGTGACGTGAGAGAGAGGCAGGGTGACAGGAGAGAGAGGCTGTGTTACAGGATGAAGAAGCATTGTGACAGGAGGGAGAGTCAGTGTGACAGGAAGGTAGAGGCAGTGTGAAAGGAGGGAGAAGCAGTGTGACAGGGGAGAGAGACAGTGTGACAGCAGGGGGGAGGCAGTGAGACAGGAGTGAGAGGCAGTGTGACAGGAGGAAAAAGCAGTGTGACAGGAGGGGAGAAGCAGTGTGACAGGAGGGAGAGACAGTGTGATAGGATGGGAGAGGCAGTGTGACAGGAGGGGGGAGGCAGTATGACAGTAGGGGAGAGGCAGTGTGACAGGAGGGGAGAAGCAGTGTGACAGGAGGGAGAGACAGTGTGATAGGATGGGAGAGGCAGTGTGACAGGAGGGGGGAGGCAGTATGACAGTAGGGGAGAGGCAGTGTAACAGGAGAGAGAGGCAGTTTGACAGGAGGGAGAAGCAGCATGACAGGAGGGAGAAGCAGTGTGACAGGAGGTAGAGGCAGTGTGACAGGAGTGAGAAGCAATGTGACAGGAGGGGAGAGGCAGTGTGACAGGAAAGAGAAGCAGTGTGACAGGAGGGTGGGGCAGTGTGACAGGAGGGGGGAGGCAGGGTGACAGGAGGGAGAAGCAGTGTGACAGGAAGGGGGAGGCAGTGTGACAGAAGGGAGAAGCAGTGTGACAGGAGGGGAGAGGCAGTGTGACAGGAAAGAGAAGCAGTGTGACAGGAGGGTGGGGCAGTGTGACAGGAGGGAGAAGCAGTGTGACAGGAGGGGGGAGGCAGGGTGACAGGAGGGAGAAGCAGTGTGACAGGAAGGGAGAGGCAGTGTGACAGGAGAGAGAAGCAGTGTGACAGGAAAGAGAAGCAGTGTGACAGGAAGGGGGAGGCAGTGTGACAGAAGGGAGAAGCAGTGTGACAGGAGGGGAGAGGCAGTGTGACAGGAGGAAGAAGCAGTGTGACAGGAGGGGGGAGGCAGTGTGACAGGAGGGGGGAGGCAGTGTGACAGGACATAAAGGCAGTGTGACAGGAGGAGGGAGGCAGTGTGACAGGAGGAAGAAGCAGTTTGACAGGAGGGGGAGGCAGTGTGACAGGAGGGGAGAGGGGGAGAGGCAGTGTGACAGGAGGGGTGAGGCAGTGTGACAGGAGAGAGAAGCAGTGTGACAGGAGGGAGAAGCAGTGTGACAGGAGGGGAGAAGCAGTGAGACAGGAGGGAGAAGCAGTGTGACAGGAGGAGAGAGGCAGTGTGACAGTAGTGGGGAGGCAATGTGACAGGAGGGGAGAAGCAGTGTGACAGGAGGGGAGAGGGGGAGAGGCAGTGTGACAGGAGGGGCGAGGCAGTGTGACAGGAGAGAGAAGCAGTGTGACAAGAGGGAGAGGCCGTATGACATGAGTAGAGAGGCAGTGTGAGAGGAGGGGGGAGACAGTGTGACAGGAAGGTGAAGCAGTGTGACATCAGATAGAGGCAGTGTGACAGGAGAGAGAGGCTGTGTTACAGGAGGAAGAAGCATTGTGACAGGAGGGAGAGGCAGTGAGACTGGAAGGGAGAGGCAGTTTGACAGGAGGGGGGAGGCAGTGTGACAGGAGGATGAAGCAGTGTGACATGAGAGAGAGGCAGTGTGACAGGAGGGGAGAGGCAGTGTGACAGGAGGGAAAAACAGTTTGACAGGAGGGGGAGGGCAGTGTATCAGGAGAGAGAGAAGCAGTGTGACAGCAGTGAGAATCAGGGTGACAGGAGGGGAGAGGCAGTGTGACCAGAGAGAGAGGCAGTGTGACAGGAGGAAGAAGCAGTGTGACAGGAGGGGGGGGGGGGCAGTGTGACAGGAGGGGAGAAGCAGTGTGACAGGAGGGGAGAGGGGGAGAGGCAGTGTGACAGGAGGGGTGAGGCAGTGTGACAGGAGAGAGAAGCAGTGTGACAAGAGGGAGAGGCAGTGTGACAGGAGTAGAGAGGCAGTGTGAGAGGAGGGGGGAGGCAGTGTGACAGGAAAGTGAAGCAGTGTGACATGAGAGAGAGGCAGTGTGACAGGCGAGAGAGGCTGTGTTTCAGGAGGAAGAGGCATTGTGACAGGAGGGAGAGGCAGTGAGAAAGGAAGGGAGAGGCAGTTTGACAGGAGGGGGAGGCAGTGTGACAGGAGGATGAAGCAGTGTGACATGAGAGAGAGGCAGTGTGACAGGAAGGGAGAGGCAGTGTGACAGGAGGGAGAAGCAGTGTGACAGGAGGGGGAGGGCAGTGTATCAGGAGAGAGAGAAGCAGTGTGACAGCAGTGAGAATCAGGGTGACAGGAGGGGAGAGGCAGTGTGACCAGAGAGAGAGGCAGTGTGACAGGAGGAAGAAGCAGTGTGACAGGAGGGGGGGAGGCAGTGTGACAGGAGGTAGAGGCAGTGTGACAGGAGGAGGGAGGCAGTGTGACAGGAGGAGGGAGGCAGTGTGACAAAAGGAAGAAGCAGTGTGACAGGAGGGGGGAGGCAGTGTGACAGGAGGTAGAGGCAGTGTGACAGGAGTGGGGAGGCAATGTGACAGGAGGGGAGAAGCAGTGTGACAGGAGGGGAGAGGCAGTGTGAGAGGAGGGGGGCAGTGTGATAGGAGGGGAGAGGCAGTGTGACAGAAGAGAGAGGCAGTGTGACAGGAGGGGAGAGGCAGTGTGACAGGAGGGAGAAGCAGCATGACAGGAGGGAGAAGCAGTGTGCCAGGAGGGGAGAGGCAGTGTGACAGGAGGGGAGAGGCAGTGTGAGAGAGGGGGGCAGTGTGACAAGAGGGAGAAGTAGTGTGACGTGAGAGAGAGGGAGGGTGACAGGAGAGAGAGGCTGTGTTACAGGATGAAGAAGCATTGTGACAGGAGGGAGAGTCAGTGTGACAGGAAGGGAGAGGCAGTGTGAAAGGAGGGAGAAGCAGTGTGACAGGGGAGAGAGACAGTGTGACAGCAGGGGGGAGGCAGTGAGACAGGAGGGAGAGGCAGTGTGACAGGAGGAAAAAGCAGTGTGACAGGAGGGGAGAAGCAGTGTGACAGGAGGGAGAGACATTGTGACAGGAGGGGGGAGGCAGTATGACAGTAGGGGAGAGGCAGTGTGACAGGAGAGAGAGGCAGTGTGACAGGAGGGAGAGGCAATGTGACCGGAGGGAGAGGCAGTGTGACAGGAGAGGAGAGGCAGTGTGACAGAAGAGAGAGGCAGTGTGACCTGAGGGAGAGGCAGTTTGACAGGAGGGGAGAGGCATTGTGAGAGGAGGAAGAAGCAGTGTGAAAGGAGTGGGGAAGTGTGAAAGGAGGGGGGAGGCAGTGTGACAGGAAAGAGAAGCAGTGTGACAGGAGTAGAGAGGCAGTGTGACAGGAGGAAGAAGCAGTGAGAAAGGAGGGGGGCAGTGTGAGAGGAGTGGGGAGGCAGTGTGACAGGACAGGAGAAGCAGTGTGACAGGAGAGGAGAAGCAGTGTGACATGAGAGAGAGACAGTGTGACCGGAGGGAGAGGCATTGTGACAGGAGGGAGAGGCAGTGTGACAGGAGAGAGAAGCAGTGTGATAGGAGGGGGAGGCAGTGTGAAAGGAGGGAGAAGCAGTATGACAGGAGGGAGAAGAATTGTGAGAGGAGGGGAGAGGCAGTGTGAGAGCAGGGGGAGGCAGTGTTACAGGATGGGAGAGGCAGCGTGACAGGAGGGGGGAGGCAGTGTTACAGGAGAGAGAAGCAGTGTGACAGGAAGGGAGAGGCAGTGTCACAGGATGGGAGAAGCAGTGTGACATGAGGGAGAGACAGTGTGACCGGAGGGAGAGGCATTGTGACAGGAGGGGAGAGGCAGTGTGACAGGAGGGGGGAGGCAGTATGACAGTAGGGGAGAGCAGTGTGACAGGAGAGAGAGGCAGTGTGACAAGAGGAAGAAGCAGTGAGAAAGGAGGGGGTCAGTGTGAGAGGAGGGGGGAGGCAGTGTAACAGGAGAGAGAGGCAGTTTGACAGGAGGGAGAAGCAGCATGACAGGAGGGAGAAGCAGTGTGACAGGAGGTAGAGGCAGTGTGACAGGAGTGAGAAGTAGTGTGACAGGAGGGGAGAGGCAGTGTGACAGGAAAGAGAAGCAGTGTGACAGGAGGGTGGGGCAGTGTGACAGGATGGAGAAGCAGTGTGACAGGAGGGGGGAGGCAGGGTGACAGGAGGGAGAAGCAGTGTGACAGGAAGGGAGAGGCAGTGAGACAGGAGGGGAGAGGCAGTGTGACAGGAGGGGGAGGTAGTGTGACAGGAGGGAGAAGCAGTGTGACAGAAGAGAGAGAGGCAGGGTGACAGGAGGGAGAAGCAGTGTGACAGGAATGGAGAAGCAGTGTGACAGGAAGGGAGAGGCAGTGTGACAGGAGGGAGAAGTAGTGTGACAGGAGATAGAGACAGTGTGAAAGCATGGATAAGCAGTGTGACAGGAGAGAGAGGCAGTGTGACAGGAGGGAGAAGAAGTGTGAGAGGAGGGGGGAGGCAGTGTGACATGATGGGAGAGGCAGTGTGACAGGAGGGGGAGGCAGTGTGACATGAGAGAGAGGCAGTGTGACAGGAAGAGAGAGGTAGTGTGACAGGAGGAAGAAGCAGTGTGACAAGAGGGGGGAGGCAGTGTGACAGGAGGAAGAAGCAGTGTGACAGGAGGGGAGAGGGGGAGAGGCAGTGTGACAGGAGGAGTGGGGCAGTGTGACAGGAGAGAGAGGCAGTGTGACAGGATGAGGGAGGCAGTGTGACAGGATGGGAGAGGCAGCGTGACAGGAGGTGGGAGGCAGTGTGACAGGAAGGGAGAGGCAGTGTGACATGAGAGAGAAGCAGTGTGACAGGAAAGAGAAGCAGTGTGACAGGAGGGGGAAGCAGTGTGACAGAAGGGAGAAGCAGTGTGACAGGAGGGGGGAGGCAGTGTGACAGGAGGAAGAAGCAGTGTGACAGGAGGGGGAGGCAGTGTGACAGGAGGGGGGAGGCAGTGTGACAGGACATAGAGGCAGTGTGACAGGAGTAGGGAGGCAGTGTGACAGGAGGAAGAAGCAGTTTGACAGGAGGGGGGAGGCAGTGTGACAGAAGGGGAGAGGGGGAGAGGCAGTGTGACAGGAGGGGTGAGGCAGTGTGACAGGAGAGAGAAGCAGTGTGACAGGAGGGAGAAGCAGTGTGACAGGAGGAGAGAGGCAGTGTGACAGTAGTAGGGAGGCAGTGTGACAGGAGGGGAGAAGCAGTGTGACAGGAGGGGAGAGGGGGAGAGGCAGTGTGACAGGAGGGGCGAGGCAGTGTGACAGGAGAGAGAAGCAGTGTGACAAGAGGGAGAGGCTGTGTGACATGAGTAGAGAGGCAGTGTGAGAGGAGGGGGGAGACAGTGTGACAGGAAGGTGAAGCAGTGTGACATCAGAGAGACGCAGTGTGACAGGAGAGAGAGGCTGTGTTACAGGAGGAAGAAGCATTGTGACAGGAGGGAGAGGCAGTGAGACAGGAAGGGAGAGGCAGTTTGACAGGAGGGGGGAGGCAGTGTGACAGGAGGATGAAGCAGTGTGACATGAGAGAGAGGCAGTGTGACAGGAGGGGAGAGGCAGTGTGACAGGAGGGAGAAGCAGTGTGACAGGAGGGGGAGGGCAGTGTATCAGGAGAGAGAGAAGCAGTGTGACAGCAGTGAGAATCAGGGTGACAGGAGGGGAGAGGCAGTGTGACCAGAGAGAGAGGCAGTGTGACAGGAGGAAGAAGCAGTGTGACAGGAGGGGGGTAGGCAGTGTGACAGGAGGTAGAGGCAGTGTGACAGGAGGAGGGAGGCAGTGTGACAGGAGGAGGGAGGCAGTGTGACAAGAGGAAGAAGCAGTGTGACAGGAGGGGGGAGGCAGTGTGACAGGAGGTAGAGGCAGTGTGACAGGAGTGGGGAGGCAATGTGACAGGAGGGGAGAAGCAGTGTGACAGGAGGGGAGAGGCAGTGTGAGAGGAGGGGGCAGTGTGATAGGAGGGGAAAGGCAGTGTGACAGAAGAGAGAGGCAGTGTGACAGGAGGGGAGAGGCAGTGTGACAGGAGAGAGAGGCAGTGTGACAGGAGGGAGAAGCAGTATGACAGGAGGGAGAAGCAGTGTGCCAGGAGGGGAGAGGCAGTGTGACAGGAGGGGAGAGGCAGTGTGAGAGAGGGGGGCAGTGTGACAAGAGGGAGAAGTAGTGTGACGTGAGAGAGAGGCAGGGTGACAGGAGAGAGAGGCTGTGTTACAGGATGAAGAAGCATTGTGACAGGAGGGAGAGTCAGTGTGACAGGAAGGGAGAGGCAGTGTGAAAGGAGGGAGAAGCAGTGTGACAGGGGAGAGAGACAGCGTGACAGCAGGGGGGAGGCAGTGAGACAGGAGGGAGAGGCAGTGTGACAGGAGGAAAAAGCAGTGTGACAGGAGGGGAGAAGCAGTGTGACAGGAGGGAGAGACATTGTGACAGGAGGGGGGAGGCAGTATGACAGTAGGGGAGAGGCAGTGTGACAGGAGAGAGAGGCAGTGTGACAGGAAGGAGAGGCAATGTGATCGGAGGGAGAGGCAGTGTGACAGAAGGGGAGAGGCAGTGTGACAGAAGAGAGAGGCAGTGTGACCAGAGGGAGAGGCAGTTTGACAGGAGGGGAGAGGCATTGTGAGAGGAGGAAGAAGCAGTGTGAAAGGAGTGGGGAAGTGTGAAAGGAGGGGGGAGGCAGTGTGACAGGAAAGAGAAGCAGTGTGACAGGAGTAGAGAGGCAGTGTGACAGGAGGAAGAAGCAGTGAGAAAGGAGGGGGGCAGTGTGAGAGGAGGGGGGAGGTAGTGTGACAGGACGGGAGAAGCAGTGTGACAGGAGAGGAGAAGCAGTGTGACATTAGAGAGAGAGAGTGTGACCGGAGGGAGAGGCATTGTGACAGGAGGGGAGAGGCAGTGTGACAGGAGAGAGAAGCAGTGTGATAGGAGGGGGAGGCAGTGTGATAGGAGGGAGAAGCAGTGTGACAGGAGGGAGAAGAATTGTGAGAGGAGGGGAGAGGCAGTGTGAGAGCAGGGGGGAGGCAGTGTTACAGGATGGGAGAGGCAGCGTGACAGGAGGGGGGAGGCAGTGTGACAGGAGAGAGAAGCAGTGTGACAGGAAGGGAGAGGCAGTGTCACAGAATGGGAGAAGCAGTGTGACATGAGGGAGAGACAGTGTGACTGGAGGGAGAGGCATTGTGACAGGAGGGGAGAGGCAGTGTGACAGGAGAGAGAAGCAGTGTGACAGGAGGGGGAGGCAGTGTGACAGGAGGGAGAAGCAGTGTGACTGAAGAGAGAGAGGCAGGGTGACAGGAGGGAGAAGCAGTGTGACAGGAAGGGAGAAGCAGTGAGACAGGAGGGAGAAGCAGTGTGACAGGAAGGGAGAAGCAGTGAGACAGGAGGGAGAAGCAGTGTGACAGGAGGGGAGAGGCAGTGTGACAGGAGGAGAGAGGCAGTGTGACAGGAGTGGGGAGGCAGTGTGACAGGAGGGGAGAAGCAGTATGACAGGAGGGGAGAGGGGGAGAGGCAGTGTGACAGGAGGGGTGAGGCAGTGTGACAGGAGAGAGAAGCAGTGTGACAAGAGGGAGAGGCAGTGTGACAGGAGTAGAGAGGCAGTGTGAGAGGAGGGGGGAGGCAGTGTGACAGGAAGGTGAAGCAGTGTGACATGAGAGAGAGGCAGTGTGACAGGAGAGAGAGGTTGTGTTACAGGAGGAAGAAGCATTGTGACAGGAGGGAGAGGCAGTGAGACAGGAAGGGAGAGGCAGTGTGACAGGAGGGGGGAGTCAGTGTAACAGGAGGATGATGCAGTGTGACATGAGAGAGAGGCAGTGTGACAGGAGGGGAGAGGTAGTGTGACAGGAGGGAGAAGCAGTGTGATAGGAGGGAAAAGCAGTGTGACAGGAGAGGAGAGGCAGTTTGACAGGAGGGAGAAGCAGTGTGACAGGAGAGAGAGACAGTGTGACAGGAGGGGGAGGCAGTGTGACAGGAGGGAGAGGCATTGTGACAGGAGGAAGAAGCATTGTGACAGGAGGGAGAGGCAGTGTGACAGGAGTAGAGAGGCAGTGTGACAGGAGGAAGAAGCAGTGTTAAAGGAGGGGGCCAGTGTGAGAGGAGGGGGAGGCAGTGTGACAGGAAAGAGAAGCAGTGTGACAGGAGGGGAGAGGCAGTGTGACAGGAGAGAGAGGCAGTGTGACAGGAGGAAGAAGTAGTGAGAAAGGAAGGGGGGCAGTGTGAGAGGAGGGGGGAGGCAGTGTAACAGGAGAGAGAGGCAGTTTGACAGGAGGGAGAAGCAGCATGACAGGAGGGAGAAGCAGTGTGACAGGAGGTAGAGGCAGTGTGACAGGAGTGAGAAGCAGTGTGACAGTAGGGGAGAGGCAGTGTAACAGGAGAGAGAGGCAGTGTGACAGGAGGGAGAAGCAGCATGACAAGAGGGAGAAGCAGTGTGCCAGGAGGGGAGAGGCAGTGTGACAAGAGGGGAGAGGAAGTGTGACGGGAGGGGGAGGCAGTGTGACAGAATAGAGAGGCAGCGTGACAGGAGGGGAGAGGCAGTGTGAATGGAGGGAGAAGCAGCATGACAGGAGGGAGAAGCAGTGTGACAGGAGGTAGAGGCAGTGTGACAGGAGTGAGAAGCAGTGTGACAGGAGTGGAGAGGCAGTGTAACAGGAGAGAGAGGCAGTGTGACAGGAGGGAGAAGCAGCATGACAAGAGGGAGAAGCAGTGTGCCAGGAGAGGAGAGGCAGTGTGACAAAAGGGGAGAGGAAGTGTGACAGGAGGGGGAGGCAGTGTGACAGAATAGAGAGGCAGCATGACAGGAGGGGAGAGGCAGTGTGAATGGAGGGAGTGTTGCAGGAGGGAGAGGCAGTGTGACATGAGGAAGAAGAAGTGTGAAAGGAGGGGGGGCAGTGTGAGAGGAGGGGGCAGGCAGTGTGACAGGAGGGGAGAAGCAGTGTGACATGAGAGAAAGACAGTGTGACCGGAGGGAGAGGCATTGTGACAGGAGGGGGAGGCAGTGTGACAGGAGGTAGAAGCAGGGTGACAGAAGAGAGAGAGGCAGGTTGACAGGAGGGAGAAGCAGTGTGACAGGAAGGGAAAAACAGTGTGACAGGAAGGGAGAGGCAGTGTGACAGGAGGGCGAAGTAGTGTGACAGGAAAGAGAGACAGTGTGAAAGGAGGGAGAAGCAGTGTGACAGAAGAGAGATGTAGTGTGACAGGAGGGAGAAGAAGTGTGAGAGGAGGGGAGAGGCAGTGTGAGAGGAGGGGGGAGGCAATGTTACAGGATGGGAGAGGCAGCGTGACAGGAGGGGGGAGGCAGTGTGACAGGAGAGAGAAGCAGTGTGACAGGAAGGGAGAGGCAGTGTGACAGGAGAGAGAAGCAGTGTGACAGGAAAGAGAAGCAGTGTGACAGGAGGGGGGAGGCAGTGTAACAAGAGGGGAGAGGAAGTGTGACAGGAGGGGGAGGCAGTGTGACAGAATAGAGAGGCAGCGTGACAGGAGGGGAGAGGCAGTGTGAATGGAGGGAGAAGCAGCATGACAGGAGGGAGAAGCAGTGTGACAGGAGATAGAGGCAGTGTGACAGGACGGGAGAAGCAGTGTGACATGAGAGAGAGACAGTGTGACCGGAGGGAGAGGCATTGTGACAGGAAGGGAGAGGCAGTGTGACAGGAGAGAGAAGCAGTGTGACAGGAGGGGGAGGCAGGGTGACAGGAGGGAGAAGCAGTGTGACAGGAAGGGAGAAGCAGTGAGACAGGAGGGAGAAGCAGTGTAACAGGAGGGGAGAGGCAGTGTGACAGGAGGAGAGAGGCAGTGTGACAGGAGTGGTGAGGCAGTGTGACAGGAGGGGAGAATCAGTATGACAGGAGGGGAGAGGGGGAGAGGCAGTGTGACAGGAGGGAGAAGCAGTGTGATAGGAGGGAAAAGCAGTGTGACAGGAGGGACAAGCAATGTGACAGGAGAGAGAGGCAGTGTGACAGGAGGGGGAGGCAGTGTGACAGGAGGGAGAGGCATTGTGACAGGAGGAAGAAGCATTGTGACAGGCGGGGGAGGCAGTGTGACAGGAGTAGAGAGGAAGTGTGACAGGAGGAAGAAGCAGTGTGAAAGGAGGGGGCCAGTGTGAGAGGAGGGGGGAGGCAGTGTGACAGGAAAGAGAAGCAGTGTGACAGGAGGGGAGAGGCAGTGTGACAGGAGAGAGAGGCAGTGTGACAGGAGGAAGAAGCAGTGAGAAAGGAGGGGGGCAGTGTGAGAGGAGGGAGGAGGCAGTGTAACAGGAGAGAGAGGCAGTTTGACAGGAGGGAGAAGCAGCATGACAGGAGGGAGAATCAGTGTGACAGGAGGTAGAGGCAGTGTGACAGGAGTGAGAAGCAGTGTGACAGGAGGGGAGAGGCAGTGTAACAGGAGAGAGAGGCAGTGTGACAGGAGGGAGAAGCAGCATGACAAGAGGGAGAAGCAGTGTGCCAGGAGGGGAGAGGCAGTGTGACAAGAGGGGAGAGGAAGTGTGACAGGTGGGGGAGGCAGTGTGACAGAATAGAGAGGCAGCGTGACAGGAGGGGAGAGGCAGTGTTACAGGAGGGAGGGAGTGTTACAGGAGGGAGAGGCAGTGTGACATGAGGAAGAAGAAGTGTGAAAGGAGGGGGGCAGTGTGAGAGGAGGGGGGAGGCAGTGTGACAGGAGGGGAGAAGCAGTGTGACATGAGAGAAAGACAGTGTGACCGGAGGGAGAGGCATTGTGACAGGAGGGGGAGGCAGTGTGACAGGAGGTAGAAGCAGTGTGACAGAAGAGAGAGAGGCAGGTTGACAGGAGGGAGAAGCAGTGTGACAGGAAGGGAGAAGAAGTGTGACAGGAAGGGAGAGGCAGTGTGACAGGAGGGAGAAGTAGTGTGACAGGAGAGAGAGACAGTGTGAAAGGAGGGAGAAGAAGTGTGACAGAAGAGAGATGCAGTGTGACAGGAGGGAGAAGAAGTGTGAGAGGAGGGGAGAGGCCGTGTGAGAGGAGGGAGAGGCATTGTGACAGGAGGAAGAAGCATTGTGACAGGAGGGAGAGGCAGTGTGACAGGAGTAGAGAGGCAGTGTGACAGGAGGTAGAAGCAGTGTAAAAGGAGTGGGGCAGTGTGAAAGGAGGGGGGAGGCAGTGTGACAGAAAAGAGAAGCAGTGTGACAGGAGTAGAGAGGCAGTGTGACAGGAGGAAGAAGCAGTGAGAAAGGAGGGGGGCAGTGTGAGAGGAGGGGGGAGGCAGTGTGACAGGACGGGAGAATCAGTGTGACAGGAGAGGAGAAGCAGTGTGACATGAGAGAGAGACAGTGTGACAGGAGGGAGAAGCAGTGTGACAGAAGAGAGAGAGGCAGGGTGAAAGGAGGGAGAAGCAGTGTGACAGGAAGGGAGAAGCAGTGTGACAGGAGGGAGAAGTAGTGTGACAGGAGGGAGAAGTAGTGTGACAGGAGAGAGAGACAGTGTTAAAGGAGGGAGAAGCAGTGTGACAGGAGAGAGATGCAGTGGGACAGGAGGGAGAAGAAGTGTGAGAGGAGGGGAGAGGCAGTGTGAGAGGATGGGGGAGGCAGTGTGACAGGAGAGAGAAGCAGTGTGACATGATGTGACAGGAAGGGAGTTGCAGTGTGACAGGAGAGAGAAGCAGTGTGACAGGAAAGAGAAGCAGTGTGACAGGAGGGGGGAGGCAGTGTGACAGGAGGGAGAAGCAGTGACAGGAGGGGGGAGGCAGTGTGACATGAAGAAGAAGCAGTGTGACAGGAGGGGGGAAGGCAGTGTGACAGGAGGTAGAGGCAGTGTGACAGGAGGAGGGAGGCAGTGTGACAGGAGGGGGGAGGCAGTGTGACAGGAGGTAGAGGCAGTGTGACAGGAGGGGAGAAGCAGTGACACAGGAGGGAGAAGCAGTGTGACAGGAGGGGAGAGGCAGTGTGACAGAAGGAGAGAGGCAGTGTGACAGGAGTGGGGAGGCAGTGTGACAGGAGGGGAGAAGCAGTGTGACAGGAGGGGAGAGGGGGAGAGGTAGTGTGACAGAAGGGGTGAGGCAGTGTGACAGGAGAGAGAAGCAGTGTGACAAGAGGGAGAGGCAGTGTGACAGGAGTAGAGAGGCAGTTTGAGAGGAGGGGGAGGCAGTGTGACAGGAAGGTGAAGCAGTGTGACGTGAGAGAGAGGCAGTGTGACAGGAGAGAGAGGCTGTGTTACAGGAGGAAGAAGCATTGTGACAGGAGGATGAAGCAGTGTGACATGAGAGAGAGGCAGTGTGACAGGAGGGGAGAGGCAGTGTGACAGGAGGGGGGAGGCAGTGTGACAGGACGGGAGAGGCAGTATGACAGGACGGGAGAGGCAGTATGACAGGAGGGAGAGGCTGTGTTTCAGGAGGGAGAAGCAGTGTGACAGGAGGGGAGAAGCAGTGTGACAGAAAAGAGAAGCAGTGTGACAGGAGGGGGAGATCAGTGTATCAGGAGAGAGAGAAGCAGTGTGACAGCAGTGAGAAGCAGGGTGACAGGAGGGGAGAGGCAGTGTGACAGGAGAGAGAGGCAGTGGGACAGGAGGAAGAAGCAGTGTGACAGGAGGGGGAGGCAGTGTGACAGGAGGATGGAGGCAGTGTGACAGGAGGAAGAAGCAGTGTGACAGGAAGTGGGAGGCATTGTGACAGGAGGAAGAAGCAGTGTGACAGGAGGGGAGAGGGGGGATAGGCAGTGTGACAGGAGGGGTGAGGCAGTGTGACAGGAGAGAGAAGCAGCGTGCCAAGAGGGAGAGGCAGTGTGACAGGATGGGAGAGGCAGTGTGACATCATGGGAGAAGCAGCGTGACAGGAGAAATAAGCAGTGTGACAGGAAAAAGAAGCAGTGTGACAAGTAGGGGGGCAGTGTGACAGGAGGGAGAAACAGCGGGACAGGAGGGGAGAAGCAGTGTGACAGGAGGGGAGAAGCAGTGTAATAGGAGGGAGAATCAGTGTGACAGGAGGGAGAAGCAGTGTGACAGGAGTGAGACGCAGTGACAGGAGGGAGAAGCACTGTGACAGGAGTGAGAAGCAGGGTGACAGGAGGGGGAAGGCAGTGTGATAGGAAAGAGAGGCAGTGTGACAGGAGGAAGAAGCAGTGTGACAGGAGAGGGGAGGCATTGTGACAGGAGGAGGGAGACAGTGTGACAGGAGAGAAGCAGTGTGACAGCAGGGGGAGGCAGTGAGACTGGAGGTAGAGGCAGTGTGACAGGAGGGGAGAAGCAGTGTGACAGGAATGGGATGCAGTGTGACAGGAGGGGTGAGGCAGTGTGACAGGAGGGAGAAGTAGTGTGACAGGAGAGAGAGACAGTGTGAAAGGAGGGAGAAGCAGCGTGACAGGAGAGAGATGCAGTGTGACAGGAGAGAGAGGCAGTGTGACAGGAGGGAGAAGAAGTGTGAGAGGAAGGGAGAGGCAGTGTGACAGGAGGGGGGAGGCAGTGTGACAGGAGAGAGAGGCAGTGTAACAGGAGGGGTGAGGCAGGGCAACAGGAGGGAGAAGCAGTGTGACAGGAAGGGAGAGGCAGTGTGAGAGGAGGGGGAGGCAGTGTGACAGGATGGTAATCCCATCCTGTCACACTGCCTTCCCCCTCCTGTCACACTGCCTCTCCCATCAGGGGAGAGGCAGTGTGACAGGAGGGGGAGGCAGTGTGACAGGAGAGAGAGGCAGTGTGAAAGGAAGGGAGAGGCAGTGTGACAGGAAAGAGAAGCAGTGTGACAGGAGGGGGAGGCAGTGTGACAGGAGGAAGAAGCAGTGTGACAGAAGGGGAGAATCAGCATGACAGGAGAGAGAAGCAGTGTGACAGGAAAGAGAAGCAGTGTGACAAGAGGGAGGGGGCAGTGTGACAGGAGGGAGAAACAGTGTGACAGGAGGGGGCAAGCAGGGTGACAGGAGGGTGAAGCAGTGTGACAGGAGGGGAGAAGCAGTGTGACAGGAGGGGAGAAGCAGTGTGATAGGAGGGAGAAGCAGTGTGACAGGAGGGGGAGACAGTGTGACAGGAGGGGTGAGGCAGTGTAACAGGAGGAGGGAGGCAGTGAGACATGAGGGAGAAGCAGTGTGACAGGAGTGGTAAGGCAGTGTGACACAAGGGGGGAGGCAGTGAGACAGGAGGGAGAAACAATGTGACAGGAGGTAGAGGCAGTGTGACAGGACTGAGAAGAAGGGTGAAAGGAGGGGAGAGGCAGTGTGACAGGAGAGAGAAGCAGTGTTACAGGAGGAAAAAGCAGTGTGACAGGAGCGAAGAAGCAGTGTTACAGGAGGGGGAGGCAGTATGACAGGAGGGGTGAGGCAGTGTGACAGGAGTGGGGAGGCAGTGTGACAGGAGGGAGAAGCAGTGTGACATAAAATAGAGGCAGTGTGACAGGAGGGAGAAGCAGTGTGACATAAAATAGAGGCAGTGTGACAGGAGGGGAGAGGCAGTGTGACAGGAGGGGGGAGGCAGTGTGACAGGAGGAAGAAGCACTGTGACAGGAGGGGAGAAACAGTGTGACAGGAGGGGGGAGGCAGTGTGACAAGAGGGAGAAGCAGTGTGACAGGAGGTAGAGGCAGTGTGACAGGAGTGAGAAGCAGTGTGACAGGAGGGGAGAAGCAGTGTGACAGGAGAGAGAGGCAGTGTGACAGGAGGGAGAAGCAGCTTGACAGGAGGTAGAGGCAGTGTGAGAGGAGGGAGAAGCAGTGTGACAGGAGAGAGGCAGTGTGAGAGGAGGGGAGGCAGTGTGACAGGAGGGAGTTGCAGTGTGACAGGAGAGAGGCAGTGTGACAGGAGGGAGAGGCAGAGTGACAGGAGGGATAGGCAGTGTGACAGGAGGAAAAAGCAGTGTGACAGGAGAGGAGAGGCAGTGTGACAGGCGGGGAGAAGCACTGTGACAGGAGGGAGAAGCATTGTGACAGGAGGAAGAAGTAGTGTGACAGGAGGGGAGAAACAGTGTGACAGGAGAGAGAGGCATTGTGACAGGAGTGAGTTTCAGTGTGACATGAGACAGAGGCAGTGTGACATGAGAGAGAGCAGTGTGATAGGAGGAGAGAAGCAGTGTGACAGGAGGGAGAGACAGTGTGACAGGAGGGGGGAGGCAGTATGACAGCAGTGAGAAGCAGGGTGACAGGAGGGGAGAGGCAGTGTGACAGGAGGGGAGAAGCAGTGTGACAAGAGGGGAGAGGGGGGAGAGGCAGTGTGACAGTGGGGGTGAGGCAGTGTGACAGGAGAGAGAGGCAGTGTGACAGGAAGTGGGAGGCAGTGTGACAGGAGGGAAAAGCAGTGTGACAAGAGGGAGAGGCAGTGTGACAGGATGGGAGAGGCAGTATGACAGGAGGGGAGAAGCAGCATGACAGGAGAGAGAAGCAGTGTGACAGGAGAGAGAGGCAGTGTGACAGGAGGGGGAGGCAGTGTGACAGGAGGAAGAAGCAGTGTGACAGGAAAGAGAAGCAGTGTGACAGGAGGGGGGGCAGTGTGACAGGAAGGAGAAACAGTGTGACAGGAGGGGGGAGGCAGCGTGAAAGGAGGGTGAAGCTGTGGGACAGGAGGGGAGAAGCAGTGTGACAGGAGGGAAGAAGCAGTGTGATAGGAGGGAGAAACAGTGTGACAGGAGGGGGAGACAGTGTGACAGGAGAGGTGAGGCAGTGTGACAGGAGGGGGGAGGCAGTGTAACACAAGGCGGAGGCAGTGAGACAGGAGGGAGAAGCAATGTGACAGAAGGTAGAGGCAGTGTGACAGGACTGAGAAGAAGGGTGAAAGGAGGGGAGATGCAGTGTGACAGGAGAGAGAAGCAGTGTTACAGGAGGAAAAAGCAGTGTGAAAGGAGGGAAGAAGCAGTGTTACAGGAGGGGGAGGCAGTATGACACAAGGGGTGAGGCAGTGTGACAGGAGTGGGGAGGCAGTGTGACAGGAGGGAGAAGCAGTGTGACATAAAATAGGGGCAGTGTGACAGGAGGGAGAAGCAGTGTGACATAAAATAGAGGCAGTGTGACAGGAGGGGAGAGGCAGTGTGACAGGAGGGGGGAGGCAGTGTGCTCAGGAGGGGGGAGGCAGTGTGACAGGAGGAAGAAGGACTGTGACAAGAGGGGAGAGGCAGTGTGACAAGAGGGAGAAGCAGTGTGACAGGAGGTAGAGGCAGTGTGACAGGAGTGAGAAGCAGTGTGACAGGAGTGAGAAGCAGTGTGACAGGAGGGGAGAGGCAGTGTGACAGGAGAGAGAGGCAATGTGACACGAGGGAGAAGCAGCTTGACAGGAGGTAGAGGCAGTGTGAGAGGAGGGAGAAGCAGTGTGACAGGAGGAGGGAGGCAGTGTGAGAGGAGGCGAGGCAGTGTGACCGGAGGGAGTTGCAGTGTGACAGGAGAGAGGCAGTGTGACAGGAGGGAGAGGCAGAGTGACAGGAGGGAGAGGCAGTGTGACAGGAGGAAAAAGCAGTGTGACAGGAGGGAGAGGCAGTGTGACAGGAGAGAGAGGCAGCGTGACAGCAGGAAGAAGCAGTGTGACAGGAAGGGGGAGGCAGTGTGACAGGAGAGAGAGGCAGTGTGACATGAGGTAGAAGCAGTTCGACAGGAGGGAGAAACAGTGTGAAAGGAGAGAGAGACAGTGTGACAGGAGAGGAGAGGCAGTGTGACAGGAGGGGAGAAGCACTGTGACAGGAGAAAGAGGCACTGTGACAATAGTGAGTTTCAGTGTGACATGAGACAGAGGCAGTGTGACATGAGAGAGAGCAGTGTGATAGGAGGGGAGAAGCAGTGTGACAGGAGGGAGAGGCAGTGTGACAGGAGGAGAGAGGCAGTGTGACAAGAGGGGAGAAGCAGTGTGACAGGAGGGAGTTTCAGAGTGACAGGAGAGAAGCAGAGTGACAGGAGAGAAGCAGAGTGACAGGAGAGAGGCAGTGTGACAGGAGGGGAGAAGCAGTGTGACAGGAGGGGAGAAGCAGTGTGACAGGAGGGGAGAAGCAGTGTGACAGGAGGGAGAAGATGTGTGACAGGAGAGAGAAGTAGTGTGACAGGAGAGAGAGGCAGCCTGACAGGAAGGTCCCTTTCTTGGCCACTAGCGGGGTTAAAACCACCCCGCTAGCGTCTGAATACCGACAGTAAAGCACTGCTTATAAAAGCGGCGCTTTTACTGCCACCCCCACCCCAGTGTGAAAGGGCCCAAAGGGGGAGCAGTGTGACAGGAGAGAGAGGCAGTGTGACAGGAGGGGAGAAACAGTGTGACAGGAAAGAGAGGCAGTGTGACAGGAGGGGAGAAGCAGTGTGACAGGAGAGAGAGGCAGTGTGACAGGAGGGGAGAAGCAGTTTGACAGGAGGGAGAAGCAGTGTGACAGGAGGGAGAAACAGTGTGAAAGGAGAGAGAGGCGCTGTGACAGGAGCAGAGAGGCAGTGTGATAGGAGAGAGAGGCAGTGTGATAGGAGGGAGAAGCAGTGAGACAGGAGGAGGGAGGCAGTGTGAGATGAGGGGAGGCAGTGTGAGAGGAGGGAGTTGCAGTGTGACAAGAGCGAGGCAGTGTGACAGGAGAGAGAGGAAGTGTGACAGGATAGAGAGGCAGTGTGACAGGAGGGAGAGGCAGTGTGACAGGAGAGAGAGGCAGTGTGACAGGAGGGAGAAGCAGTGTGACATGAGAGAGACGCAGTGTGACAGGAGGGAGAAGCAGTGTGAAAGGAGGGAGAGCAGTGTGACAGGAGGGAGAAGCAGTGTGACAGGAAGGGGGAGGCAGTGTGACAGGAGAGAGAAGCAGTGTTACAGGTAGGAGAAGCAGTGTGACAGGAGAGATAAGCAGTGTGACAGGAAAGAGAGGCAGTGTGACAGGAGAGCAAGGCAGTGTGACATGAGAGAGAGGCAGTGTGACATGAGAGAGATGCAGTATGACAGGAGGGAGAAGTAGTCTGACAGGATGGAGAAGCAGTTTGACAGGAGGGAGAAGCAGTGTGACAGGAGGGAGAAACAGTGTGAAAGGAGAGAGAGGCGCTGTGACAGGAGCAGAGAGGCAGTGTGATAGGAGAGAGAGGCAGTGTGATAGGAGGGAGAAGCAGTGAGACAGGAGGAGGGAGGCAGTGTGAGATGAGGGGAGGCAGTGTGAGAGGAGGGAGTTGCAGTGTGACAAGAGAGAGGCAGTGTGACAGGAGAGAGAGGAAGTGTGACAGGATAGAGAGGCAGTGTGACAGGAGGGAGAGGCAGTGTGACAGGAGAGAGAGGCAGTGTGACAGGAGGGAGAAGCAGTGTGACAGGAGGGAGAAACAGTGTGAAAGGAGAGAGAGGCGCTGTGGCAGGAGCAGAGAGGCAGTGTGATAGGAGAGAGAGGCAGTGTGATAGGAGGGAGAAGCAGTGAGACAGGAGGAGGGAGGCAGTGTGAGATGAGGGGAGGCAGTGTGAGAGGAGGGAGTTGCAGTGTGACAAGAGAGAGGCAGTGTAACAAGAGGGGAGAGGGGGGAGAGGCAGTGTGACAGTGGGGGTGAGGCAGTGTGACAGGAGAGAGAGGCAGTGTGACAGGAAGTGGGAGGCAGTGTGACAGGAGGAAAAGCAGTGTGACAAGAGGGAGAGGCAGTGTGACAGGATGGGAGAGGCAGTATGACAGGAGGGGAGAAGCAGCATGACAGGAGAGAGAAGCAGTGTGACAGGAGAGAGAGGCAGTGTGACAGGAGGGGGAGGCAGTGTGACAGGAGGAAGAAGCAGTGTGACTTGAGCGGAGAGGCAGTGTGACAAGAGAGAGAAGCAGTGTGACAGGAAAGAGAAGCAGTGTGACAGGAGGGGGGGCAGTGTGACAGGAGGGAGAAACAGTGTGACAGGAGGGGGGAGGCAGGGTGAAAGGAGGGTGAAGCAGTGGGACAGGAGGGGAGAAGCAGTGTGACAGGAGGGAAGAACCAGTGTGATAGGAGGGAGAAACAGTGTGACAGGAGGGGGAGACAGTGTGACAGGAGAGGTGAGGCAGTGTGACAGGAGGGGGGAGGCAGTGTAACACAAGGCGGAGGCAGTGAGACAGGAGGGAGAAGCAATGTGACAGGAGGTAGAGGCAGTGTGACAGGACTGAGAAGAAGGGTGAAAGGAGGGGAGATGCAGTGTGACAGGAGAGTGAAGCAGTGTTACAGGAGGAAAAAGCAGTGTGACAGGAGGGAAGAAGCAGTGTTACAGGAGGGGGAGGCAGTATGACAGGAGGGGTGAGGCAGTGTGACAGGAGTGGGGAGGCAGTGTGACAGGAGGGAGAAGCAGTGTGACATAAAATAGGGGCAGTGTGACAGGAGGGAGAAGCAGTGTGACATAAAATAGAGGCAGTGTGACAGGAGGGGAGAGGCAGTGTGACAGGAGGGGGGAGGCAGTGTGCACAGGAGGGGGGAGGCAGTGTGACAGGAGGAAGAAGGACTGTGACAAGAGGGGAGGGGCAGTGTGACAAGAGGGAGAAGCAGTGTGACAGGAGGTAGAGGCAGTGTGACAGGGGTGAGAAGCAGTGTGACAGGAGTGAGAAGCAGTGTGACAGGAGTGAGAAGCAGTGTGACAGGAGGGGAGAGGCAGTGTGACAGGAGAGAGAGGAAGTGTGACAGGATAGAGAGGCAGTGTGACAGGAGGGAGAAGCAGTGTGACATGAGAGAGACGCAGTGTGACAGGAGGGAGAAGCAGTGTGAAAGGAGGGAGAGCAGTGTGACAGGAGGGAGAAGCAGTGTGACAGGAAGGGGGAGGCAGTGTGACAGGAGAGAGAAGCAGTGTTACAGGTAGGAGAAGCAGTGTGACAGGAGAGATAAGCAGTGTGACAGGAAAGAGAGGCAGTGTGACAGGAGAGCAAGGCAGTGTGACATGAGAGAGAGGCAGTGTGACATGAGAGAGATGCAGTATGACAGGAGGGAGAAGTAGTCTGACAGGATGGAGAAGCAGTGTGACAGGAGAGAGAGGCAGTGTGACTTGAGAGAGAGGCAGTGTGACACGAGAGAGAGTCAGTGTAACAGGAGAGAGAGGCAGTGTGACAGGAGGGAGAAGCAGTGTGACAGGAGGGATAGGCAGCGTGACAGGAAGGTCCCTTTTTGGGCTGCTAGTGGGGGTAAAACCGCCCCGCTAGCGGCTAAATACTGACGGTAAAGCGCTGCTTATAAAAGCAGCGCTTTACCGCCACCCCCGCCCCAGTGTGAAAGGGCCCGAAGGGGGAAGCAGTGTGACAGGAGAGAGAGGCAGTGTGACAGGAGGGAGAAGCAGTTTGACAGGAGGGAGAAACAGTGTGAAAGGAGAGAGAGGCAGTGTGACATGAGAGAGAGGCAGTGTGACAGGAGGGACAAGCAGTGTGACAGGAGGGAGAAGCAGTGTGACAGGAGGGAGAAGTAGTGTGACAGGAGGGGAGAGACAGTGTGACAGGATAGAGAGGCAGTGTGACCGGAGGGAGAGGCAGTGTGACAGGAGAGAGAGGCAGTGTGACAGGAGAGAAAGGCAGTGTGACAGGAGAGAGAGGCAGTGTGACAGGAGGGAGAGGAATTGTGACAGGAGGGAGAAGCAGTGTGACATGAGAGAGATGCAGTGTGACATCTGAGAGAGGCAGTGTGACATCTGAGAGAGGCAGTGTGACAGGAGAGAGAGGCAGTGTGACAAGAGAGAGAGGCAGTGTGACAGGAGAGAGGGGCAGCGTGACAGGAAGGTCTCTTTCTTGGCCTCTAGCGGGGTTAAAACCGCCCCGCTAGTGGCTGAATACCGAAGGTAAAGCACTGCTTTTAAAAGCGGCGCTTTACCGCCACCCCCGCCCCAGTGTGAAAGGGCCCGAAGGGGGAAGCTGTGTGACAGGAGAGAGAAGCAGTGTGACAGGAGAGAGAAGCAGTGTGACAGGAGGTGGAAGGCAGTGTGACAGGAGTGAGAAGCAGTGTGACAGGAAGTGGGAGGCAGTGTGACAGGAGAGAGAGGCAGTGTGACAGCAGGGGAGAAGCAGTGTGAAAGGAGGGGAGAGGCAGTGTGACAGGAAAGAGGGGCAGTGTGACAGGCGGGAGAAGCAGTGTGACAGGAGGGAGAAGCAGTGTGACAGGAAAGAGAGGCAGTGTGACAGGAGAGAGATGCAGTGTGACAGGAGGGATAAGCAGTGTGACAGGAGGGAGAAGCAGTGTGACAGGAGCGAGAGGCAGTGTGACATGAGAGAGAGGCAGTGTGACATGAGAGAGAGGCAGTATGACAGGAGAGAGAGGCAGTGTGACAGGAGGGAGAAACAGTGTGACAGGAGGGAGTTGCAGAGTGACAGGAGAGAGGCAGTGTGACAGGATAGAGAGGCAGTGTGACAAGAGGGGAGAAGCAGTGTGACAGGAGGTAGAAGTAGTGTGACTGAAGGGGAGAAACAGTGTAACAGTAGAGAGAGGCAGTGTGACAGGAGAGGAGAGGCAGTGTGACAGGAGAGAGAGAGGCAGTGTGACAGGAGGGGAGAAGCAGTGTGACATGAGAGAGAGGCAGTGTAACAGGAGAGAGAGGCAGTGTAACAGGAGAGAGAGGCAGTGTGACAGGAGAGAGAAACAGTGTGACAGGAGGGAGAGGCAGTGTGACAGGATTGAGAAGCAGTGTGACAGGAAGGGGGATGCAGTGTAACAGGAGGGGAGAGGCAGTGTGACAGGAGGGGAGAGGCAGTGTGACAGGAGGGGAGAAGCAGTGTGACATGAGAGAGAGGTAGTGTGAAAGGAGAGAGAGGCAGTGTGACAGGAGGGAGAAACAGTGTGACAGCAGGGAGTTGCAGAGTGACAGGAGAGAGGCAGTGTGACAGGATAGAGAGGCAGTGTGACAAGAGGGGAGAAGCAGTGTGACAGAAGGTAGAAGTAGTGTGACTGAAGGGGAGAAACAGTGTGACAGTAGAGAGAGGCAGTGTGACAGGAGGGGAGAGGCAGTGTGACAGGAGAGAGGCAGTGTGACAGGAGGGGAGAAGCAGTGTGACATGAGAGAGAGGCAGTGTGACAGGAGAGAGAGGCAGTGTGACAGGAGAGAGAAACAGTGTGACAGGAGGGAGAGGCAGCGTGACAGGAGGGAGAAGCAGTGTGACAGTAAGGGGGAGGCAGTGTGACAGGAGGGGAGAGGCAGTGTGACAGGAGGGGAGAAGCAGTGTGACATGAGAGAGAGGCAGTGTGACAGGAGAGAGAAACAGTGTGACAGGAGGGAGAGGCAGTGTGACAGGAGGGAGAAGCATTGTGACAGGAAGGGGGAGGCAGTGTGACAGGAAGGGGAGAGGCAGTGTGACAGGAGGGGAGAGGCAGTGTGACAGGAGGGGAGAAGCAGTGTGACATGAGAGAGAGGCAGTGTGACAGGAGAGAGATGCAGTGTGACAGGAGGGAGAAACAGTGTGACAGGAGGGAGTTGCAGAGTGACAGGAGAGAGGCAGTGTGACAGGATAGAGAGGCAGTGTGACAAGAGGGGAGAAGCAGTGTGACAGGAGGTAGAAGTAGTGTGACTGAAGGGGAGAAACAGTGTGACAGTAGAGAAAGGCAGTGTGACAGGAGGGGAGAGGCAGTGTGACAGGAGAGAGAGAGGCAGTGTGACAGGAGGGGAGAAGCAGTGTGACATGAGAGAGAGGCAGTGTGACAGGAGAGAGAGGCAGTGTGACAGGAGAGAGAAACAGTGTGACAGGAGGGAGAGGCAGTGTGACAGGAGGGAGAAGCAGTGTGACAGGAAGGGGGAGGCAGTGTGATGTGACAGGAGGGAAGAGGCAGTGTGACAGGAGGGGAGAGTCAGTGTGACAGGGGGGGAGAAGCAGTGTGACATGAGAGAGAGGCAGTGTGACAGGAGAGAGAAACAGTGTGACAGGAGGGAGAGGCAGTGTGAAAGGAGGGAGAAGCATTGTGACAGGAAGGGGGAGGCAGTGTGACAGGAGGGGGAAGCAGTGTGAAAGGAGGGAGAAGCAGTGTGACAGGAGGGAGAATTAGTGTGACAGGATAGACAGGCAGTGTGACAGGAGAGAGAGGCAGTGTGACATGAGAGAGGGGCAGTGTGACAGGAGAGAGAGGAAGTGTGACAGGAGAGAGAGGCAGTGTGACAGGAGAGAGATTCAGTGTGACATGAGAGAGAGGCAGTATGACAGGAGAGTGAGGCAGTGTGACATGAGAGAGAGGCAGTATGACAGGAGAGTGAGGCAGTGTGACAGGAGGGAGAAACAGTGTCACAGGAGGGAGAAGCAGTGTGACAGGAGAGAGAGGCAGTGTGACAGGAGAGAGAGGCAGTGTGACAGGAGGGAGAAGCAGTGTGACAGGAGGGAGAGATAGTATGACAGGAAGGTCCTTTCACACTGGGGCGGTTTGCAGGCGCTATTGCGCTAATAATAGGACCAGCAAACTGACCCAAAACAGCCCCTGCTATCTCTCCAGCGTGAAAGCCCCGAGGGTTTTCACACTGAAGCGGTGCGACAGCAGGGCGGGAAAAAAAGTCCTGCTAGCAGCATCTTCGGAGCGCTGAAGGAGCGGAGTGTATACCACTCCTTCACCACTCCTGCCCATTGAAATCATGTGGACAGCACGGCTATACCGCCAGCAAAGCACCTCTACAGAGGTGCTTTCTGGTGGTTTTAACCCTTTCTCAGCCGCTAGCAGGGGTTAAAACCGCCTGCTAGTGGCCGAATACCGTCGGTAAAGTGCTGCCTACAATAGCGGCGCTTTACTGCCGCTGCCATCCCCGCCCCAGTGTGAAAGGGCCTGAAGGAGGAGGCAGTGTGACAGGAGAGTAAGGCAGTGTGACAGGAGGGAGAAGTAGTGTGACAGGAGGGGAGAAGCAGTGTGACAGGAGGTAGAGGCAGTGTGACAGGAGGTGGGAGGCAGTGTGACAGGAAAGAGAGGCAGTGTGACAGGAGGGGGAAGGCAGTGTGACAGGAGGGAGAAGCAGTGTAACAGGAGGGGAAAGGCAGTGTGACAGGAGGGAGAGGCAGTGTGACAGGAGGGGGGAGGAACTGTGACAGGAGGGGGGAGGCAGTGTGACAGGAGAGAGAGGCAGTGTGAATGGAGGGAGAGGCAGTGTGACAGGAAGGGAGAGGCAGTGTGACAGGAGGGAGAGGCAGTGTGACAGGAGAGAGAGGCAGTGTGACAGGAGAGAGGCAAGCTAAATGGGTAGAGATCAGTATTTCCAAAGATACTAGAAACATTTTTTATGTACCATCATCCCTATAGTAGTAAAGCAAAAAAATATATGTGAGAAGTGGGATTTTAAAGGTACACCTAGTATAAGAAAGAGCACTGTCAATTAAAAATTATACCAAATATTTATTAATACAATTTTACAAAAAAGAACAGTAAAATGTGAAAACAGTTTTACATTCATAGTCAAAGGTAAACATCCTCAACCTAATCACAAATAAAGGGAAAGAGCTGTAGTCACAAAGAATTCTGATCATAACCACATCCACAAATTTCAACATGTTTTGCCAGGAAGGCTTCATCAGGAAAATGGACGATGCTTTTCAATTATTCAACAACAATATTCATGATAAAAGCAACCTTGGATGTTTAAAGAAGAAAACAAAAAATAGAAGTGGATACATGGAAAAGATACATGAAACATTTGCATTTATACAACTTGAAAGCTCTTTAGCTTGTGCAACCATGACTCCACCAAAACCCCCTCCTAAAACAAAAATTACAAAAATTACAAAAATTGCACCAACCCCCCCCCTTATCCCCCCTCACACCAGGGGCGGATCCAGAGTCTAATCTCGGGAGGGGCACTGCCAGAAAATACCTTTTTTTTGCCGGCAATTTATCGGGAAAACAGCTGGTGTTGGCACTTCAATCATCACGGCACCATGGTTATTATAGTGTCAGGATGATTGAAGCGCATTATTTCTATTCTTACATTGTAATATAAAATTAAATAGTTCAACTCACCATAATGCAGAATCAGTAAGAGCCCTGAGTGTGTCACTTTCCACGTCGCCTGCCACCAAATGCGGATTGTCACTTCCAACGTCACCTGTCACCAGATGCGGATTGTCACTTGCCGCATCACCTGCCACAAGTTGTGAATTGTCACTTGCCACGTCTCCTGCCACATGTTGTGGATTGTCACTTGCCACGTCACCTGCCACACGTTGTGGATTGTCACTTGCCACGTCACCTGCCACACGTTGTGAATTGTCACTTGCCACGTCTCCTGCCACACATTGTGGATTGTCCCTTGCCACATCACCTGCCACACATTGTGAATTGTCACTTGCCACGTCTCCTGCCACACATTGTGGATTGTCCCTTGCCACGTCACCTGCCACACGTTGTGTATTGTCACTTGCCATGTCTCCTGCCACACGTTGTGGATTGTCACTTGCCACGTCACCTGCCACACGTTGTGGATTGTCACTTGCAACGTCACCTGCCACACGTTGTGGATTGTCACTTGCCACGTCACCTGCCACACGTTGTGGATTGTCACTTGCAACGTCACCTGCCACACGTTGTGGATTGTCACTTGCCACGTCTCCTGCCACACGTTGTGAATTGTCACTTGCCACGTCTCCTGCCACACATTGTGAATTGTCACTTGCCACGTCTGCTGCCACACGTTGTGGATTGTCACTTGCCACGTCTCCTGCCACCAGATTCGGATTGTCACCTGCCGTGTCACACTTTCCTGCTAAGGTGGTCTCTTGCTATGTCCCGGAGTCAGGCAGCAGAGAGATGATGTAATCTCTCTGCTGCCCACAGCTGCCTTCACAGCGAGGGCAGAACGGCAGGGATGCAGGACAGGCTCAGGGTGGTGAGAGATGTCATCTCTCTGCTCCTGTGCCCGCCGGCTCCCTGATTGGCCAGCAGACCACTCACAGTCACATGGAGCCGCCCAGCTACCCCCCCTCACCGACTCACTCACTGACCGAGCCGCCCGCACTGTGGAGCCGCCCGCACTGTCAGCCATGGTGGAGCTGCCCGCACTGTCACCTACAGGGCTGCCCGCACTGTCAGCCGCTGCGGAGGCTGAGACTGGAGTCCGAACTCCGCTCCGACATGACGGTGACTCACTCACTGACGTCCCTTGTTGCTAACGCCTGGGCCGCCTGGCGTCTAGCAACGAGTGCAGGGAAGAGGCTCCACCCACCTCCTCCTGGTATGTATCCACCTTCAGTGTGAGTGACCGCTGCCGCCTGTACTACATACATAGACGCGAGTCTCTCTCTCGGCGCCGCTGATCGGCACATGTGAGAGAGAGACTCGGGCCGGCAGCGGCAGGAGACAATTTCAGACAGTGCTATTATTTCGGGGGGGGGCAATTGCCCTGTTGCCCCCCCCCCGGATCCACCCCTGCCTCACACACACACCCAGCCCCAACCCAGGCTCTCACCCTCCCCCCTCCCGAGTGCTCCCAACCAACACAACCCCTACGTCAACTCCATACCTCTGTAGAGAGTTCCGGGGAAGTTGCAGGACCCGAAGTAACAAGTGAGAGGGGAGGAGGGGTACCCCCAGAGTTGACTCCCCCTGTGGTCCAGAAAGATGCCTGATCACCCGTAGGGAGGGATGTGTATTCTTATAGATGAAGACCATCACAGGCAGAGAGAATGATTACAGTATCTGTAACATATATCATAGATAGTGAAAATACACGCACATTACGGGTGAGGAGAGAAAGAGTCCACAGCAGAAACTAATCAGTGGACCATACTCACGACACCTCGTGATATAGGAAAATATTTGTATTGGGAGCTCATGAGGACTGATGGCACAATGTCAATTGTAAAAAGGCACCTATGCGAGAGGGAACAGGGCTACTCCATAGTTTCTGAAAAAATATATACAAAGATGCAAGTACCTATATTAAAGTTTTATATAACAAAAAGCATATATATATATATATATATATATATATATATATATATATATATATATATGTAAACTGCATCTTTAAATCTTCAAGAGCACCTGCTCACCTTAAAGAGGTATCACACCGTTGTGTGGAAAGCTACGTCACGTTTCTATTGGTGCCCCTGAAGAGATACCCAAAGATGATGGACCACAAAGGGTAATCACTTCCTATATTTCAGAAAAAAAAATTAAAAAAAGGGATAAGAAGGAGATAAGGCACCAAAAATAGTGCTTAGTTTTCAGTTGAATATATCGCAAAGTGCTGGACCTACTAACGGTCATTGTTGGTTTTACCTGGTGCCAGTGTCCATGTTTAGCATGAGCTCCCAGACTGCTTACAAGCATTTAGATGTGTGGGGTTTAAATATCCCTCCCCATGGTGCCAAAATGCTGCGTATGTCATCACGCTGCACTAGCGCCAAGCGGACGCAAAGGGGAAGTTCCAGGTCCCTGGACTGAATACCCGGAACCGGAAACAACAAACCGGAAGTAGAAACTACTTCCGGTTGCCAAAAACAGCACTATGACTCCCATTGGAGACAGTGCTGAGCCAAGAAAGTGGAAATACTTGGACAGATGGTATAGTGGCTATAGGATACCAAAGCGGGGGAAAGAGGAAAGAACAGGGGAGGGGAAGAAAAGAGGGGGGGAAAGGCCAGTTTAGGAATTAATATCTTGGTCTATATAGCCAAATGGATCACTCAAAAACGGGGCACATTCTCCCAAAAGGACATGAGTGGCAGATGTTTATAGAAAAGGCTTGTAGCTAATCCCCTCATTGAGGCCAGGGGACCGAGTAGCCTGTAAACAGTAGATCCATCTCGTCTCCAATTGGAGAAGTTTATTGTCTATATCACCGCCTTGTTCATGTTCTGGAATATGTTTGAGACTGAAAAAGCCAGTGACTTTTAAATCAAAATTGTGGTATAGCCCCACATGACGGCTAATGGGTGTTTGCATCCTATGTTTGGAGATAAGGGACACATAGTCCCTGATTCTACAGAAAAGTGGGTGCTTTGTTTTTCCCACATAAAATGCCCCGCAACGACACTTCATCAAGTATACAGAACCAACCGATTGGCAGTTGGTTCTATATTTGGGGGTCCAGATGTTTTTGTTGGGAAGAATGACATTGTTCCCTTCTAAAATGAAGGGACAATAGTTGCACCTGCCACATGGGTAGGTGCCTGGAGATTTAGACTTTAGTGTGGTCTGATTACGATGGTGGCTACTCACTAGAGTATCTCTCAAAGAGCAAGAGCGTTTAAAGGTGATCTCTGGATAGGGTTTAACGAACTTAGAGATTTTTTGATCGGCTGCCAATAGGTACCAGAACTTTTTATAGATATGTTGCACCTTTGCATGTTGTCTGTTATACTTAGTAATCACTCTTGTTGATGTTGATGCTTTATCACGTCCGGGCTTGTACAATAAAAGTTGTCTATTCTGATTTTTTTACCCTATTGAAGGCTTTTTTCAAACATGTTCTACTGTACCCCCTGGCTAGGAGGCGATCACGTAGCAAATTTGCCTCCTTTTGAAAGTCTATATCCAGTGTACAATTGTGTTTGAGTCGCAAAAATTGAATGAAAGGGATACTTTTGATTAATGTTTTCAGGGTGCGAGCTACTGGCATGCAGTAAGCTATTTCCTGCTGAAGGTTTTCTATATAATGTGGAACAGAGCTTCCCTGTTTCATTGATAAAGATCTCTATGTCTAGGAAGGTAATTCTTGACTGGTCAAATGTATATGTAAACTTCAGATTGTATGTGTTTACTTGTAGGTCAACCAGGAATTCTAATAGTTGTTCTTTTGATCCTGCCCACACCATAAAAACATCATCTATGTATCGATGCCATGATACAATCTTGCCAATAAACTCTGATTTGGATTCATCAAAGAAAAGATCTCATTCCCACCCCCCCCAGGTACAGGTTTGTGTAGGGGGGGGCACATTTTGCCCCCATTGCCACGTCCTGTACTTGGAGGTAGTGGGAACCCTTAAACACAAAGATGTGTGTAAGCATTGTGACAGACCTAGCCGGGAAAGAGACTTTTGGAGGGGACTGTATGCTAGCCTCTTGCTGATCGATCGGGTGCCCTTGCATTTGGGGTTGCGGTGCTCTGTGTGAGCTGTATGCCTGGGGACCCTTGAGGTGGTATTACTGTGGATTCGGGTCCTGGTCCCCCAGGACACACAGAGTCTGGGGACCCTGGATTTGCCATATTGGAATAGTGGCTGATTCATAATGCTGGGACAGATACTGTTAGGAGATGCTGATGTAAATTCCAGCACCTGTCTGTCTGTTTTGTGATAAAATGTGTATTGTAAATAAGTCTATAGTATGAGATCTAAGAGTCATTAGATCCCCATTGTTGTTTGTGTTAATTAACTCTGCTATTTTGTGAAGAAGAGTCTATGTTGATTGTGATAATGTTGATTGGATTTTCTGAACTACAAGACGGCCAGTCTGGCCTAAAAGTCATGTCTGAGTATCTAGGCTGTCTAAAGGGATTAGTTAATTAGCTCATGTTAATTAGGTTAATTAGGTTACAGCTGTAGTGTTAGAGTAATATGAGCAGGAGGTCTGCACCTCCACTTTTAGTGTATAAAAGCCAGTATTTTGCAATGAAGTGAGATTTCTGGTTGAACTTACATACAGCCTGCCTGGTGTTTGTTCTGAGCTATCACAACTGGGTTAGAACGGCACAGAGCTGTAGTTCTAATCCCAGAGCATCGGATGACCGAACCATCAGACGTTGCAATCTGATTCAATAACTGCAGAGGAGTGTCGGGAGAGTGGAATCGAGTGAGCAAGGGGCTCCTTACATTGGGGGCAGCCGTGGGATTTGCTCTCCAGTTATTGGGACACTCCAAACCAGCCTGCAGGAGAGCCACGCTGAAAGACTTACTTGAGAGCCATGGAGGGAATGGTGGGATCGTGCTTCCTTGCCGTGAACACATCCAAACCATCACCTGGATCCAAGGTAGCAGGATAGCAGGAGAGGAGAGATACCAGCCACCATGGATGAGGAATTCAGAAGGAGGTTGCGAGAGAAGGAGATACAGCACAGAGGACCAGTATCAGAGCAGGTCCTGCTAGGAGGGGGAACAGCCGAACCAGGATTGGACAGCCGAGTTAAGCAGGCTGATCCGGGCAGAAATGCGGTTGGATGAGAGCTACAGAGCCCTCCAGTGGTATGTAGCCCAAGTGTGCCCATGGACAGCGGATGACAGCCCCACGGAAGGCTTTGACTACGATGGCCTGGGATTGTTATACTGGAGGCTGTCCAGGGACCCTGACTTTGGAAGTGATCGGGAGTGGCGTTTGGAGGAAATAATGGAGCACAGAGAGCGGAGACTGAATGTCTCAGAAGTGCACTGGGCACTGGGCACTGGAAGATTTGGAGTTTCTGGCCATTCAGGAATGGGAGTTGGAGATCGCCTACAAACAGCTGTTAGACTCTGCTCAGCAGCAGGGTGGTGCTCCCTTTGCCTGGGACTATCATGAAATACCATCTTTGCCAACCTGCATCCACAGCTATGGAGGCGGAGGTCTTATGGCGGATGCAGCAAGCGCTGACTGACCTTGATGAACCTGTTTTTGCATTGGATGATCTTGGATGGAGGAATGTGCCTGTCCAGCAGAATGCCAGAGAATCGGCAGTGGAAAATCTGAAGATTGCTGTCCCCAAACCTGAAGTGTTGACAACAGGGCAGAGCTCTGCTAACCTCTGCCCAGCACTGATAGCATCTTCTGGGTTCCACGGAGAGGAGATGGTGAACCTTTATCCCCAGACACCAGTTGCAGAGACAGGGGATTTGATAGACTTTTCTGCTGAGGAAGAACAACCTGGTGAGCCTTCAGCAGAAGAAGAACTGTTATTAAGACCAAACTTCACTGTGCTCTGCCCAGCACCAACAGAAGTATCTGTGAAGTCACAAGGAACTTCCCCAGCTGAAGCACTGGCAACCGGACAGAGGGTCCAAGATCTCTGCCCTACACCTGCGGCAGTTACGGAGGCTCAGGGTGAGAAGGAGGTGGTCACATCCCAGCAGCAGATCAGGATACAGGGGGAGAAGGGAGAGGAGGTGTTCGTCGTCCCTCCCCAACAGTTAGCCGGAGCAGATGGTGTGGGGTTTCCAGCAGAAGGGCTGGCAACTGGGCCGAGTACTGCTGGACTCTGCCCTCATCTAACAGAGGATGGATGTCCTGTGAAGGTGGATGGCACTTCAGTCTCCACCTGTATACCCCAGGGATGCTGGGCAGTCGGCCCAGATCCCCAACAGCATGACAGAGTGAGCCCAGACACCCTGTCTTCTCTCCAGTGGCAGAAAGGACTCCAGGGAGAAGGGCCAGTCCAGGCCTCTCCCCAGTGGCAGATATGTTCTCTGAGAGAGGCAGAGGTTGGCTGGGTGAGTAATGCTTTGTTTGGAACAACTTGTTTGGGGTACTGTGTGGGTACAGGCATTAGAGGACTGGAACTACTGACTAACTTCGGAGTCAACCCGTCTGGGGTCTCCTCCTGTGTTAGTCTCCTGCCGAAAGGGGAGAAATGTGACAGACCTAGCCGGGGAAGAGACTTTTGGAGGGACTGTATGCTAGCCTCTTGCCGATCGATCGGGGGCCCTTGCGTTTGGGGTGGCGGTGCTCTTTGTGAGCTGTATGCCTGGGGACCCTTGAGGTGGTATTACTGTGGATTCGGGTCCTGGTCCCCCAGGACACACAGACTCTGGGGACCCTGGATTTGCCATTTTGGAATAGTGGTTGATTCATAATGCTGGGACAGATACTGTTAGGAGATGCTGATGTAAATTCCAGCACCTGTCTGTCTGTTTTGTGATAAAATGTGTATTGTAAATAAGTCTATAGTATGGGATCTAAGAGTCATTAGATCCCCATTGTTGTTTGTGTTAATTGTGTGAAGAAGAGTCTATGTTGATTGTGATAATGTTGATTGGATTTTCTGAACTACAAGACGGCCAGTCTGGCCTAAAAGTCATGTCTGAGTCATCTAGGCTGTCTAAAGGGATTAGTTAATTAGCTCATGTAATTAGGTTAATTAGGTTACAGCTGTATTGTTAGAGTAATATGAGCAGGAGGTCTGCACCTCCACTTTTAGTGTATAAAAGCCGGTATTTTGCAATTAAGTGAGATTCCTGGTTGAACTTACATACAGCCTGCCTGGTGTTTGTTCTGAGCTATCACAACTGGGTTAGAATGGCACAGAGCTGTAGTTCTAATCCCGGAGCATCGGATGACCGAACCAACAGACGTTGCAATCTGATTCAATAGCTGCAGAGGAGTGTCGGGAGAGTGGAATCGAGCGAGCAAGGGGCTCGTTACAAGTATAAAATTAAGAATTTCAATCACAAATTAGTTGTACTTCCATGAGTCAAGATCTCGTTCATTTAAAAATTCTCGCACAACCTCCACACCTCTGGTACGAGATATGGAGTTGTAAAAGACCAATTTAATGAAAAAAAGGTCAAATAGGCTTTAGCAAGATAATGCTTGCTGCATTGGAGAAAGGCGGACCGGACTCTTGTCCTCACATCACAGCGTCTCGCGCATGGGATATAAAACAGATGGAGAGGAACCGAACATAGTGTAACACAATTTATTTAAAAAAAATTGGATAAAAACAAACATAGCCAAAGGGCTACTCACATACAAGGTGCCATTGCCCGGCACTGAGGCTGGAAAGCATATCTTTGGTGGGGAAATTGCTCTGCAAAAAAGTTCCCAGCTGATCACGGCAGCGGCGTGCATTCCACCCACAACAGACAGACGAACCACAGAGGCTGGATGTGATGTAGTTGCGTGACCAAGTACCGCCTCGACGTACGTTGGCTATGTTTGTTTTTATCCAATTATTTAACCACTTGCCGACCGCCTAACGCAGATATACGTCTGCAGAATGGCACGGGCAGGCAAAATCACGTACCTGGTACGCGATTGCCTTCCCGCGGGCGGGGGTCTGATCGGACTCCCCCCGGTGCCAGCGGCAGTCGGCTTTGGTCTGGGAGCGTTCAGAGATGAGGGGGAGGCCATCCGATTGTGGCCCCCCCTCGCGATCGCTCCCAGCCAATGAGAATCCTCCCCTGCCTGTGTGTAGTACACACAGGCAGAGGATGTGATGTCATCTCTCCTCGGCTCGTCAGTTTCCGTTCCGGCGCCGAGGAGAGAAGACATCTGAGTAAGTGCACCAACACACACACACAGTAGAACATGCCAGGCACACTTTACACCCCCGATCACCCCGATCACCCCCCCAATCACCCCTCCCCCCGTCACACTGACACCAAGCAGTTTTTTTTTTCTGATTACTGCATGGTGTCAGTTTGTGACAGTTAGAAATGGTAGGGCAGTTAGTGTTAGGCCCCCTTTAGGTCTAGTGTACCCCCCTAACTCCCCTAATAAAGTTTTAACCCCTTGATCATCCCCCGTCACCAGTGTCGCTAAGTGATCATTTTTCTGATCGCTGTATTAGTGTCGCTGGTGACGTTAGTTAGGGAGGTAAATATTTAGGTTCGCCGTCAGCGTTTTATAGCGACAGGGAACCCCATATACTACCTAATAAAGGTTTTAACCCCTTGATTGCCCCCTAGTTATACCTTTCACCACTGATCACTGTATAACTGTTACGGTTGACGCTGGTTAGTTCGTTTATTTTTTATAGTGTCAGGGCACCCGCCGTTTATTACCGAATAAAGGTTTAGCCCCCTGATCGCCCGGCAGTGATATGCGTCGCCCCAGGCAGCGTCAGATTAGTGCCAGTACTGCTAACACCCACGCACACAGCATACACCTCCCTTAGTGGTATAGTATCTGAACGCATCAATATCTGATCCATTCAGATCTATACTAGCGTCCCCAGCAGTTTAGGGTTCCCAAAAATGCAGTGTTAGCGGGATAAGCCCAGATACCTGCTAGCACCTGCGTTTTTCCCCTGCACCCAGCCCAGCCCAGCCCAGCCCACCCAAGTGCAATATCGATCGATCACTGTCACTTACAAAACACTAAACGCATAACTGCAGCGTTCGCAGAGTCAGGCCTGATCCCTGCAATCGCTAACAGTTTTTTTGGTAGTGTTTTGGTGAACTGGCAAGCACCAGCCCCAAGCAGCATCAAGTTAGCGCCAGTAGCGCTAACACCCACGCACGCAGCATACACCTCCCTTAGTGGTATAGTATCTGAACGGATCAATATCTGATCCGATCAGATCTATACTAGCATCCCCAGCAGTTTAGGGTTCCCAAAAACGCAGTGTTAGCGGAATCAGCCCAGATACCTGCTAGCACCTGCATTTTGCCCCTCCGCCCGGCCCAGCCCACCCAAGTGCAGTATCGATCGATCACTGACACTTACAAAACACTAAACGTATAACTGCAGCATTCGCAGAGTCAGGCCTGATCCCTGCGATCGCTAACAGTTTTTTTGGTAGCGTTTTGGTGAACTGGCAAGCACCAGCGGCCTAGTACACCCCGGTCGTAGTCAAACCAGCACTGCAGTAACACTTGGTGACGTGGTGAGTCCTATAAGTGCAGTTCAAGCTGGTGAGGTGGCAAGCACAAGTAGTGTCCCGCTGCCACCAAGAATAAGACAAACACAGGCCCATTGTGCCCATAGTGCCCTTCCTGCTGCATTAGCCAATCCTAATTGGGAACCCACCACTTCTGCAGCACCCGTACTTCCCCCATTCACATCCCCAACCAAATGCAGTCGGCTGCATGAGAGGCATTTTCTTTATGTCCTCCCGAGTACCCCTACCCAACGAACCCCCCCAAAAAAGATTTCGTGTCTGCAGCAAGCGCGGATATAGGAGTGACACCCGCTATTATTGTCCCTCCTGTCCTGACAATCCTGGTCTTTGCATTGGTGAATGTTTTGAACGCTACCATTCACTAGTTGAGTATTAGCATAGGGTACAGCATTCCACAGACTAGGCACACTTTCACAGGGTCTCCCAAGATGCCATCGCATTTTCAGAGACCCGAACCTGGAACCGGTTACAGTTATAAAAGTTACAGTTACAAAAAAAATGTAAAAAAAAACCACAAACAAAAATGTAAAATAAAAAAAAATAGTTGTCGTTTTATTGTTCTCTCTCTCTCTATTCTCTCTCTATTGTTCTGCTCTTTTTTACTGTATTCTATTCTGCAATGTTTTATTGTTATTATGTTTTATCATGATTGCTTTTCAGGTATGCAATTTTTTTATACTTTACCGTTTACTGTGCTTTATTGTTAACCATTTTTTGTCTTCAGGTACGCCATTCACGACTTTGAGTGGTTATACCAGAATGATGCCTGCAGGTTTAGGTATCATCTTGGTATTATTCTCTTCAGCCAGCGGTCGGCTTTCATGTAAAAGCAATCCTAGCGGCTAATTAGCCTCTAGACTGCTTTTACAAGCAGTGGGAGGGAATGCCCCCCCTCCCCCACCGTCTTCCGTGTTTTTCTCTGGCTCTCCTGTCTCAACAGAGAATGCAGCCGGTGATTCAGCCAGCTGACCATAGAGCTGATCAGAGACCAGAGTGGCTCCAAACATTTCTATGGCCTAAGAAACCAGAAGCTACGAGCATTTTATGACTAGGGATGAGCCGAACACCCCCCGGTTCGGTTCGCACCAGAACCTGCGAACGGACCGAAAATTCACACGAACGTTAGAACCCCATTGACGTCTATGGGACTCGAACGTTCGAAATCAAAAGTGCTCATTTTAAAGGCTAATTTGCATGGTATTGTCCTAAAAAGGGTTTGGGGACCCGGGTCCTACCCCAGGGGACATGTATCAATGCAAAAAAAACTTTTAAAAACGGCCGTTTTTCGGGAGCAGTGATTTTAACCACTTGACCACTGGGCACTTAAACCCCCTTCCTAACCAGACCAATTTTCAGCTTTTGGTGCTCTCACATTTTGAATGACAATTACTCAGTCATGCAACACTGTACCCATATGAAATTTTTGTCCTTTTTTTCACACAAATAGAGCTTTATTTTGGTGGTATTTAATCACCACTGGGTTCTTTATGTTTTGCGCTATAAAAGAAAAAAGACCGAAAATTCTGTAAAAAAATAAATTTTTCTTCATTTCTGTTATAAAATTTTGCAAATTAGTAATTTTTCTTCATATATTTTGGCCAAAATTTATACCGCTACATATCTTTGGTAAAAATAACCCAAATTGGGTGGATATTATGTGGTCTTTGTGAAAGTTATAGCGTCCACAAGCTATGGTGCGAATATCTGAAAATTGATCACACCTGAAGTACTGACGGCCTATCTAATTTCTTGAGACCCTAACATGCCAGAAAAGTACAAATACCCCCCAAATGACCCCTTTTTGGAAAGAAGACATTCCAAGGTATTTAGAAAGATGCATGGTGAGTTTTTTGAAGTTGTCATTTTTCCCCACAATTCTTTGCAAATCAAGTTTTTTTTTTTTTTACTTTTTTTTTTTTTCACAAAATTGTCATATTAGCAGGTTATTTCTTACACTCCACATATGCATACCACAAATTACACCCCAAAACACATTCTGCTATTACTCCCGAGTACGACGATACCACATGTGTGAGACTTTTACACAGCGTGGCCACATACAGAGGCCCAACATGCAGGGGAGCACGTTCAGGCATTCTGGAGTGCCCAGGCCAATTCTGACATTTCTCTCCTACATGTAAAAATCATCATTTATTAGCTAGAAAATTACATAGAACCCCAAAACATTATATATGTTTTTTTTAGCAAAGACCCTAGAGAATACAATGGCGGTCGTTGCAACTTTTTATCTCACACGGTATTTGCGCAGCAATTTTTTTAACGCTTTTTTTTGGAAAAAAAAACTGTTTTGTGCTTTACAAAAACCAAAACAGAAAATTTAGCCCAATGTTTTTGCATAATGTGAAAGATGAAGTTATGCCGAGTAAATAGATACCCAACATGTCACCTTTCAAATTGCACGAGCTTGTGGAATGGCGCCAAACTTTGCTACCCAAAAATCCCCATAGGCGACGCTTTAAAATTTTTTACTGGTTACATGTTTTGAGTTACAGAGGAGGTCTAGGGCCAAAATTTTTGCGCTCGCTCTACCGATCGCAGTGATACCTCACATGTGTGGTTTGAACACCGTTTTCATATGTGGGCGGGACTTATATATGCGTTCGCTTCTGCATGCAAGCACACAGGGACAGGGGTGCTTTAAAATTTTTTTTTTTTTTTATTGTTCATTTTACTTTATTTATTTTTGTTTGATGCTTTTTTACAAAAAAAAAATTTTTGACCACTTTTATTCCTATTACAAGGAATGTAAACATCCCTTGTAATTGGAATATGGCATGACAGGTCCTCTTTACAATGAGATATGGGGTCAATAAGACCCCACATCTCACCTCTAGGCTGGGAAGCCTGAAATAAAAAAAAAAAAAAAAAAAAAACGATCCTGGCTTCGATCGTAGCGGTGAGTCGGTAGAAGCAGCGGAGTGCGGCGGGAGGGGGGACATCCCCTCTCGCCTCCTGTAAGAACGATCAAGCAGTGGAACAGCCGCTATGATCATTCTTATGGTGTAGGGAATCGCCGTCTGAAAAAGCTGATATCTGAATGATGCCTGTAGCTGCAGGCTTTATTCAGATATCCCCGCACAAAGTCAAGGACGTTGTATGACAGTTGGCGGGCGGGAAGTGGTTAAAACGTATTTTTTTTTTTAACACAAAGTTGTCCATTTATACAATATTTCTAACACATAGCATGTACATACCAAAAATGACACCCCAAAATAGATTCTCCTGCTCCTCCTGAGTACGGCGATACCACATGTGTGAGACTTCCACAGCCTGGCCACATACAGAGGCCGAGTACAGCCGAGCGTGGCTCAGCATGGCAGGGTATGGCTGGGTATGGCGGGGTATTGCAGAGTATGGCGGGGTATTGCAGAGTATGGCGGGGTATTGCAGAGTATGGCGGGGTATTGCAGAGTACTGCGGAGTATTGCAGAGTACTGCGGGGTATTGCAGAGTATTGCGGGGTATTGCAGAGTATTGCAGAGTATTGCGGGGTATTGCAGAGTATTGCAGAGAAATGCGGGGTATTGCAGAGTACTGTGGGGTATTGTGGGGTATTGCAGAGTAATGTGGGGGTATTGCAGAGCAATGTGGGGGTATTGCAGAGTAATGTGGGGGAATTGCAGAGTAATGTGGGGGTATTGCAGAGTAATATTGGGGTATTGCAGAGTAAGGTGGGGCATAGCAGAGTATTGCAGAGTAGTGGGGATGGCTGAGCATGGATGGATGGATGGTTGGATGTCTCTGTGCAGCGCTGTGGGCACTACACAACCAGCCCACAGCGCTGCAGCCATCCATCCATCTCCCTCTCCTCCACAGTGTACCGATCGGTACACAGGAGGGGAGGAGAGGAACCGGCGTCATCAGACGCCGCCGGTCTGTTTACATGTGATCGCGCCGTCATTTGACGGCGCGATCACATGGTAAATGGCAGCGATCAGCGGCCATTTACCGGGATCCGTGATGCGCCGGGTCCTGAGGACCCGGCGGTCACGGATGTGTTCGGGTGCGCGCCCCAGGGGGCGCGCGAGAGGGGAATTCTGAGAGGACGTCATATGACGTCCTCCCAGAGTTAAGCAACCGCCCTGCAGCCGTCATTCGGCTATGGGCCGGTTGTTAAGTGGTTAATGATGCTTAAAGTAAAAAGAAAAAGTGAAATATTCCTTTAAATATACCTGGGGTGTGTCTATAGTATGCCTGTAAAGTGGCGCGTGTTTCCCGTGTTTAGAACAGTCCCTGCACAAAATGTCATTTTTAAAGGAAAAAATCTCATTTAAAACTGCTTGCGGGTTTAATGTAATGTCGGGTCCTGGCAATATGGATGAAAATCAGTGAGACAAACGGCATAGGTACCCCCAGACCATTACCAGGCCCTTTGGGTCTTGTATGGATATTAAAGGGAACCCCGCACCCAAATCAAAATAAGGAAAGGTGTGGGGCCACCAGACCCTATATACTCTGAACAGCAGTATACAGGCGGTGCAAACAAGACAGGGACTGTAGGTTTGTTGTTAAGTAGAATCTGTTTGTAATTTTTAACGGGTACATTTTTAACGTGTTTAGCTCCAGCCAAAAAATCTTTTTTAAGCTTTTTGGAAAACATAGGGAAGGATTATCACCCCTGTGACATTTGTTTTGCTGTCTTTCCTCCTCTTCAGAAGATTTCACCTCACTTTTTGTCCCAATGGATTGGAAAGCGTCAGTGGAAAGGAGAAATGTTTTTCCCATATTAACTCTTACAGGAGAGAATTTCCCTTCCTAGGGGTAGATTTCATCTCACTTCCTGTTGTCTCCTTCCGTTTGCAAGTAGGAGTCGTTTGTAAGTTAGTTGTTTGAAAGTAGGGTCCTGCCCTATATACTCAGCAGAAATTTGGGCCTTAGGTGTTGCTGTGGCCACAACACTGTAAGCCCTCACAGGGCCCTGCTGTGAAATATTAGATCAAGAATTGTAATTACATGCCCCTGTTGAACAGGAGCTGAAAAATTGGGCTTAGGCACTGGTGCTGGTGCCACAACACTGCAACCCCTCACAGACACTCTAGTTGGAACGCAGGAACGAGCCCTGCTGCAAAGTATTTCATCAAAAATTGTAATTACACGCCCCTGTTAAACAGGGGCAGAAAAAATGGGCCTTAGGCACTGGTGCTGGTGCCACAACACTGCAACCCCTCACAGACACTCTAGTTGGAACGCAGGAACGAGCCCTGCTGCAAAGTATTGCATCAAAAATTGTAATTACACGCCCTGTTAAACAGGGGCAGAAAAAATGGGCCTTAGGCACTGGTGCTGGTGCCACAACACTGCAACCCATCACAGACACTCTAGTTGGAATGCAGGAACGAGCCCTGCTGCAAAGTATTACATCAAAAATTGTAATTGCACGCCCCTGTTAAACAGGGGCTGAAAAATTGGTGGTGCCCAGAACCAAAAATGTTCTTACAAGCTATCAGCGTGATGATTGAGGAGGAAGAGGATAATTACTCAGGGATAGTCACTCAGCATCAGCATAGGCAGTCTTTGAAGGGATCTGAGATTTCAAAAAAAATTATTCGGTTACATCAGCATCAGGTGCTTGGTAGCTGGTGGTGATCCAAGACTGATTCATTTTTATGAAGGTCAGTCGATCGACCGAGTCAGTGGACAGACGCACCCTGTGATCGGTTACCACGCCTCCAGCAGCACTGAATGTGCGTTCCGAAAGAACGCTGGATGCAGGACAGGCCAGTAGCTCAATTGCATACTGTGCAAGCTCTGGCCAGTGATCCATCCTCAAGACCCAGTAACCCAGAGGATTTTCGGTGGGAAAGGTGTCCAAGTCTGATCTTGCCCCTAGGTATTCCTGCACCATGTAAAACAGATGCTGGCGATGGTTGCTGGAACCGATCATACCTTGGGGCTGTGGACCAAAAAATTGTCTGAACGCATCTGTCAGACGACCACCTTCTCCACCGCTCCTTCTTTGACTGACCGAAGCCTCAGCAACACGTTGTCCAGAAACAGGAGTTTGTAACCTCCCAGTCTCTGGGAACACGTTGCACAGACCTTTCTGCAAGACCTCCCGAAGATGTTTCATCCTCTGCTCCCTCTGCGATGGCAAGATAAGATCTGCAACCTTACCCTTGTAACGTGGATCAAGGAGGGTTGCCAGCCAGTATTGGTCCTTCTCCTTGATACCATGAATACGAGGATCCTTACGCAGGCTTTGCAGGATCAGGGAGGACATGCAGCGTAGGTTTGCTGAGGCATTCGGTCCAGAGTCCTCTGGGTCACTAAGGACGACATGGTCCTCAGCCACCTCCTCCCAGCCACGTACAAGTCCATGGGTTTCTTGGGACTGATCCCTTAAAGACTGCTGCTGATGCTGAGTGCCAGGCTCCACCTCCATACTGACACAATCTTCCTCTTCCTCCTCCTCCTCGTCCTCTTCCTGTGTGATCGGCGGGCACGCAGGAACACTGTCTGGATAAAGGGGGCCTTGAGAGCTAAGGAAGTCCTCCTCTTCCTGCCTCTGTTCTGCTTCAAGTGCCCTGTCCATTATTCCACGCAGCGTGTGCTCCAACAGGTGGACAAGGGGGACAGTGTCACTGATGCATGCACTGTCACTGCTCACCATCCTCGTGGCCTCCTCAAATGGTGACAGGACAGTGCATGCATCCCTGATCATGGCCCACTGGCGTGGGGAAAAAAAACAAGCTCCCCTGACCCTGTCCTGGTGCCATAGTCGCACAGGTACTCATTGATGGCCCTCTGCTGCGTGTGCAGCCGCTGCAGCATGGCCAACGTTGAGTTCCACCTGGTGGGCATGTCACAGATTAGGCGGTTCTTGGGCAGGTTAAACTCCTTTTGGAGGTCCGTCAGCCGAGCACTGGCATTATATGACCGGCGGAAATGCACACAGACTTTCCTGGCCTGCCTCAGGACATCCTGTAAGCCCGGGTACCTGCCCAAGAACCGCTGCACCACCAAGTTAAGGACGTGAGCCAAACAGGGCACATGGGTCATTTGTCCCTGTCGGAGGGCAGAGAGGAGGTTGGTGCCATTGTCGCAAACCACCATTCCTGCCTTAAGTTGGCGTGGCGTCAAACACCTCTGAACCTGCCCCTGCAGAGCTGACAGAACCTCTGCCCCAGGGTGGCTCCTGTCCCCCAAGCACACCAGCTCAAGCACCGCATGGCATCTTTTGGCCTGCGTACTTGAACCCTTGAACGACTACGGAGCACCGCTGGTTCCGAGGAAGAGGCCATGGAGGAAGAAGAAGAGGAGGGGGTGGAGGAGAGAGGTGTGTCACAATCATTAGCATTTTGGAGGCGTGGTGGCGGAACAACCTCCAACACTACTGCACCTTGTCCTGCATCCTTCCCAGCTGCCAGCAGAGTCACCCAATGCGCCGTGAAACTTAGGTAACGTCCCTGTCCATGCCTGCTGGACCATGAGTCAGCAGTAATATGCACCTTACCGCTGACCGCCCTGTCCAGCTAGGCATGGACATTGCCTTCCACATGCTGGTAGAGAGCCGGAATCGCCTTCCGTGAGAAAAAGTGGCGTTTGGGTACCTGCCACTGAGGAACCGCACATTCCACAAACTCACGGAAGGGGGCAGAGTCTACCAACTGAAAAGGCAGCAGTTGAAGTGCTAGCAATTTTGCCAAGCTAGCATTCAACCGCTGGGCATGTGGATGGCTGGGAGCAAACTTCTTTCGGCGGTGCAGCAGCAGGGGCAGGGAAATTTGCCTGGTACAATCTGACGTCGGTGTACCAAAAGCAGATTGCCCACAAGTACTTGGCTGTGACACACCTAATTCTACACCTTCATTCCTCTCAGTGCAGGTCTCAGAGAGGACTGAAGGTCTAGTGGGGTTGGAAATCTCAGCTGATGAGGAGCAAGGAGAGGTCCTCTTTGTTCTTTGGTGTGGGTCTTTTAGATACGCTTGCCAATGAACTGCATGGCAGGTCAACATATGTCTGGTCAAGCATGTGGTACCAAAGTGGGAGATGTTTTGGCCATGCGAGATACGCTTGAGACATATGTTGCAAATAGCAGCGGTGCGATCTGATGCACTCATCTCAAAAAAGGCCCACACCAAAGAACTTTTTGAATAACGCACAGAGACTGCAGCGCCCTGCACATGTGGAGCTTTGGGGTGTGATGCAGTCAATGTGCTGCCCTTAGGCTGGCCCCTGGAGGGCATCCTGCCTCGTTGGTGATGTGCCGCCTCCTCCTCCTCCTCCTCCTCCTTTCTCCTATCAGGCACCCACGTTGAGTCAGTGACCTCATCATCCCCTCCCTCCTCATCACTGGAGCAAACCTGGCAGTATGCTGCAGCAGGGGGAGCATGACTGCCAGATTGCTGTCCTTCTTGGGCACCCCCTCTGTCCATGCTCATGTTACTGCCTTCATCGAGCTCAGTATCATCATCAGAGCCTTCCAAACGCTGGGCATCCTCCTGGAGCATGTACCCAACACTGTGGTCAAACAGTTCGAGGGACTCCTCAGGAGGACATGGTGGGGCTAGGGAAGGAGTCACTGATGACATTGAGCTGAGGGAAGAGGCCGCTGCTTTGCCAGACAAAGTACCCTGAGCATGGGTGAGAGAGGATGAGGAGGATGAGGACGGCTTGGTCATCCACTCGACCAAGTCTTCTGCATGTTGCGGCTCAACATGGCCAGCTGCCGAAAAAAAGGCCAAGCGTGTCCCATGGCCACGTGCTGATGAGGATGCACCGTCTCCACGACCAGCACTAGACACAGAGCCTGCTTGCCCTCTCTTATTGGCTTGTGACTGTCTGCCTCTCCTTCTTGGCCTTCCAGACATACTAATGGCCTGTAGCTGCACTAAGCTGGGATATATATATATATATATATATATATATATATATATATATATATATATATATGTACTGATACTGCAGCTAGCAAAATCAACTGCCTGCCTGTAGTATGAGAACACCACCAACCTTCTACAGGTAGCTTTAGCTGAACACTGTGAGGGGGACACACCCCACTAACTTGTAGGTTTAGCTGAACACTGTGAGCAGGACGCACCCCACTAACTTGTAGGTTTAGCAGAACACTGTGAGCAGGACGCACTGCACTAACTGTAAATAGTCTAGCTGCCTGACTGTGGTACTAATAGGATCAAAAGAACACCAGTAATTTTCTTCAAAATACTGTAACAAGACAAGCCTGCCTGTCAGTAGGAAGATAACAGGAACGGATCTAGCTGAACACTGTGAGCAGGACGCACTGCACTAAATGTAAATAGTCTAGAAGGTAACAGGAACGGATCTAGCTAAACTGAATACAGTGTATATATATATATATATATATATATATATATATATATATATATATATATATGCAACACCTGGGATGCATATATATACACAATACACTTTAAGTGCAGCTAACTGACTGACTGTCCTGCCTAATCTAGCTAACTCAAATGAAATGACACTGTCTCTCTCTCTCTCTATTTCTCAGCACACCGGAACACACTGCACAGGGCCGCCGTGTAGGCGGCCTTATATAGTGTGGGGCGTGTACTAAATCCCCTGAGCCATAATTGGCCAAAGCCTCCTTGGCTTTGGCCAATTACGGCTCTCTGTTAAGGCGGCGCTGTGATTGGCCAAGCATGCGGGTCATAGTGCATGCTTGGCCAATCATCAGCAAGCAATGCACTGCGATGCCGCAGTGAATTATGAGCCGTGACGCGCCACACGAATTTGCCGCGAACGGCCCATATCGTTCGCAATTCGGCGAACGGCAGAACAGCCGATGTTCGAGTCGAACATGGGTTCGACTCGAACACGAATCTCATCCCTATTTATGACTTAGATTTCGCCAGATGTAAACAGCGCCATTGGGAAATTGGGGAAGCATTTTATCACACCGATCTTGGTGTGGTCAGATGCTTTGAGGGCAGAGGAGAAATCTAGGGTCTAATAGACCCCAATTTTTTCAAAAAAGAGTACCTGTCAATGCCTATTGCTATCATAGGGGATATTTACATTCCCTGAGATAACAATAAAAATGATTTAAAAAAAAAAATGAAAGGAACAGTTTAAAAATAAGATAAAAAAGCAAAAAAAAAAAAGCAAAAAAAAAAGCACCCCTGTCCCCCCTGCTCTCACGCTAAGGCAAACGCAAGCGTCGGTTTGGCATCAAATGTAAAGAGCAATTGCACTATGCATGTGAGGTATCACCGCAAAGGTCAGATCGAGGGCAGTAATTTTAGCAGTAGACCTCCTCTGTAAATCTAAAGTGGTAACCTGTAAAGGCTTTTAAAGGCTTTAAAAAATGTATTAATTTTGTTGCCACTGCACGTTTGTGCGCAATTTTAAAGCATGTCATGTTTGGTATCCATGTACTCGGCCTAAGATCATCTTTTTTATTTCATCAAACATTTGGGCAATATAGTGTGTTTTAGTGCATTAAAATCCCCAAAAAATGCGTTTAAAAAATCGCTGCGCAAATACTGTGTGAAAAAAAAATGAAACACCCACCATTTTAATCTGTAGGGCATTTGCTTTAAAAAAATATATAATGTTTTGGGGATCTAAAAGTGTCAAAAAGGGCTTTGTCTTCAAGTGGTTAGAAGCGTGGGTGATGTGTGACATAAGCTTCTAAATGTTGTGCATAAAATGCCAGGACAGTTCAACCCCCCCAAATGACCCCATTTTGGACAGTAGACACCCCAAGCTATTTGCTGAGAGGCATGTCGAGTCCATGGAATATTGTATATTGTGACACAAGTTGCGGGAAAGAGACACATTTTTTTTTTTCACAAAGTTGTCACTAAATGATATATTGCTCAAACATGCCATGGGAATATGTGAAATTACACCCCAAAATACATTCTGTTGCTTCTCCTGAGTACGGGGATACCACATGTGTGAGACTTTTTGGGAGCCTAGCCGTGTACGGGACCCCGAAAACCAAGCACTGCCTTCAGGCTTTCTAAGGGCGTAAATTTTTGATTTCACTCTTCACTGCCTATCACAGTTTCGGAGGCCATGGAATGCCCAGGTGGCAAAAAAAACCCCAAATGACCCCATTTTGGAAAGTAGACACCCCAAGCTATTTTCTGAGAGGTATAGTGAGTATTTTGCAGACCTCACTTTTTGTCACAAAGTTTTGTAAATTGAAAAAAGAAAAAAAAAATGTTTTTCTTGTCTTTCTTCATTTTCCTTGTCAAAAGAAGTTTATTGAGTATACAATATTATAAAGATACATAAAGTAAGTTTACAAGGATCTATAAAGTAAGCTCATTGTTTTACAGTAGGGTTTATATAGGTAAATATCATGAAATTTCAAATATTAAACATTGGGTTCACGTAAACCTAAATTAAAGATATATATCATTTCCTTAGTTACTTTTGTAGGTATTTAAATGATTTATACCTACTATACATATTGAAAATCAAACCAAAGAAAAGGGAATACAGGGATTATAACGGTGCCAGGGCAAACACAATACATTCAAAAGTTTTTTAAAAAGAGTAATTTTTATTAATACATAGAGATTATAAAAAATGGACAAAGAAATCACAAAAACATGGTGTGCATAGACATTAAAAACATATCTGTAGCGAGCTTCACGTTGCTTGGCCTCAGGAATGTAACGGCCAAAGCAGTAGATAGGTATTTTAAATGCCCGACATGTTTCGCCAGTATTGGCTTCTTCAGGGATAGATTGTTAATACCTAAAGCTCTACAATAATTCTATAGAAAGAAATATAACAATCAGTGTACATACTAAGACAAATGATACATTCATTGCACAAAGGATATCAAAGATCTAAATATATATATGTTTGCGAACTGTCAGTGTAGGCCAACCCCCACCACCACCCAAAAAGAGCGCCAAGAGAACCTCCCCACACATAAGGCACCAGATGCCCAAGACACCCTAAAGATGGAAATCAAGTACCTGCAAATCACCAGGGGGGTGTCACACACCTCTCCAGGGCCAAGCCTCCAGCATATATCACACTAGGTAGCTGTAGGGAGCAATAAGAAAGACCTGGCCGAGTGTACGTCTAAAAGGTATAATTATTTGTAGATAGATTAATTATCAAAAGGGGTCAAGTATCCTCCATTAATTAATGAAAATATATAGGACTAACATAGTCTCAAGTTGCTTTACTTACAAAGAAATACTCCTTGAAATTAATAGCAGGACACCGATAGATCCCTAGTATTGAGGAGAGTTTTTCTCTTTCAGCCACAGCAAAAAACGTATCTCTATGGATTAAATAGAAAGAGGATTCTATGGCACTGTGAAGTTTTCTAAAGAATAGTGTGAGTTGCACATTAGCTAATCCATAAATAAATTTGAACCAGCAAAGGACAAAGTAAATTTAACACTCACCACTAAATATGTATAGAGTGAAATGATGGAGTAAGAAAGAGCCTGCAGCCAATTACAGTGTCAGATGGGATGTGCTAAAGGGCAGAAGATAATGTCAGCAAGGGATAAATCCATTTCTCCCCTGAAAGTAAATGATTCATAAAGATGCCTACTGGATCAGAAGGTAATAGGTACGTGGGTGTCCTGGAACATCCCTGGTGTGTCTGATGGCCTGGGATGCCGGCGTTCTTATGCCCCCCAAACACGTGCGGCGTCTGACGTCACCGCACGTGTGAGCGGACGAAAAAAGAGCCACAGCGCATGCGCCGCCCGCAAATCCATCCAGGCCTACAAGGTCCAGAGGGCATTGCGGTGGTGTCTATGGTGATGTGTGAACACATCACAGACAAACCGCGGTAGTCAAACGCCGCTAAAGGCAGCGTGATACCTGGAAGTTGGTATCAATTTCCAATGCGCCGTGGCTAAAGCGGGCAGAGGATAATCCAATGCCCTTAGGTGTCCATACAGCTGATTGTGTCCTATAGCAGGGGGCCAATAGCGCCAGATCGAATGCGCATCCACCATAGCGAAGTGCAGGGGCTCGAGGCAAAGAGAAACAAGAAGGGGAGGGAATGAAGAAGAAAAAAAGGAAAAAGAAAAAAAGGAGGGAGGGAAGGAATAAGAGCCGGAAATGGAAGGTGGAGGGGAAGGAAAAGATGGGGCATCTGGAAGTGCGGAGATGTCACCAGGGCAATCAAAGGGGAGAGGCAGGGGTGGGTGAAGACAAGCCAAGGATATATATAAGCCCCAAAGGGTCGCCTGCACACAAGGCATGAAAAATTGGGACAGAAATGGAAAAGAACAGTAGAGGGGGGCTGAATCCCTGGGATGTGTCCACACAGGTCGTCCTGACAGTTCGCAAAGACCATCTTGAAGAATAACATAAAATATCCACAAACAAAAAATCAAAGAATTATATTTAGAACATATATTCGCAATGATATACATGTCATAATGATTGAAAAAACATATGCTAGGTATACGTCTGTCATATATGTTCATATACTTAATGATAAAGAGTATAAATAGGAAGGAAGCAGAGAAGGAAGGGGGGGGGCTGTGTCCTAATCTAACATGACTATCTCACACGTGGAGAGGGCCAAATGGAGGATAAAGAGAGATAGATAAAATGTGTGATAAAGAATATTCGGTAAGATAAAGGATTTTTTTGATAATTAATCTATCTACAAATAATTATACCTTTTAGACGTACACTCGGCCAGGTCTTTCTTATTGCTCCCTGCAGCTACCTAGTGTGATCTATGCTGGAGGCTTGGCCCTGGAGAGGTGTGTGACACCCCCCTGGTGATTTGCAGGTACTTGATTTCCATCTTTAGGGTGTCTTGGGCATCTGGTGCCTTATGTGTGGGGAGGTTCTCTTGGTGCTCTTTTTGGGTGGTGGTGGGGGTTGGCCTACACTGACAGTTCGCAAACATATGTATATTTAGATCTTTGATATCCTTTGTGCAATGAATGTAACATTTGTCTTAGTATGTACACTAATTGTGATATTTCTTTCTATAGAATTATTGTAGAGCTTTAGGTATTAACAATCTATCCCTGAAGAAGCCAATACTGGCGAAACATGTCGGGCATTTAAAATACCTATCTACTGCTTTGGCCGTTACATTCCTGAGGCCAAGCAACGTGAAGCTCGCTACAGATATGTTTTTAATGTCTATGCACACCATGTTTTTGTGATTTCTTTGTCCATTTTTTATAATCTCTATGTATTAATAAAAATTACTTTTTTTAAAAAACTTTTGAATGTATTGTGTTTGCCCTGGCACCGTTATAATCCCTGTATTCCCTTTTCTTTGGTTTGATTTTCAATTTTTGGGATGAGGTGCTGTATTACATTGAGGGCCGCCCAGCCACCTAGTAACTACTATACATATTGTTTACAGGTAGAGTGTATATAGGTCAAATAAATTCTGATAATGAGCTTTAATCGTAAGGTGGAGAAAAGGAAAGAGAAAGAAGAAAAAGGGTAGAAAGGAAGAGGTATGGTCCACAAGGTTGTCCCGCTCGTCAGTTTATTATTCTTTTTAGTTCTCTTTGAAGCCTTAGAATGGGTGTCTCTGTAAGTCATTTAATCTGTTACCATGGCAACAGGACAGAGTCATTGAAATTTGACAGAAACTGTTGTTTTATCCAAGGATGCCAAAGTTTTTCAAATTTTGGAATTTGATTTTGATCGATGGCTACCATCTTAGCATGGGACATTGTATTATTCATTCTGTGAATTGTTTCTGCTAGTACCAATGTAGAAGATTTCCATGCCTTGGCCACTGTTTGTTTTGCAGCCGTTATTAGTTGGATCATAAGTTTGAATTGAGAGAGTGTTAACCATTCCGGTTTTAGATTAAGTAAAGTTATATATGGATCTGGTTGTATTATTTTTTTAAATATTTTAGATGCAATCACGAAGACTTCCTTCCAGAAGGTTTGGATTACTGGGCACGTCCACCATATGTGTAAATGTGTGCCTATTTCTGGGCATCCTCGAAAACAAAGAGCTGATGTATTAGGTGAATATTTTGCCACTCTAGCGGGTACAAGGTACCAGCGAGTTAGGACTTTATAATTTGTCTCCAGTGCTAAGATGTTGGGTGAAGATGACTTAGATGTGAGCCATATGTTAGACCAGTCCGTGTCTTCTAAAGTTCGTCCCAGGTCCTCCTCCCACCTCTGAACGTAAGAGGGTCTATTAAGATTTACTACTCCATATAATTGATTATAAAGTGATGAAATTGTACCTTTAGCAAATGGATCTTTTGTACAGATTGATTCAAAAATGGATAATTGGGATAATGGTGTATCCCCCTTTAGGAATGGTGTATAGAAATTTTTGATTTGGAGATATCTAAATATCTCAGAGTTTGGTAGATCATATTTTTCTCTAAGCGATGGGAATGAAAGGAATGATTTAGATGCTATGAAGTCATTTAGTGTCTGAATGCCTGATGTTGTCCAAGCTTTGAAAGAATTTGGGTAGATCCATGCCGGATAAAAGGCCGGATTTCTGATAAAAGAAAGGAGAGGATTGTGTGGAGATTGTAACTGATATTTGGTTTTTAGTTTATCCCAGAGAGATAAGAAGTGTTTAGTTATGGGATTATGAATTTTAAAGCGGTCTTTAGGATCAAGCCATAACAAGTTTGATATTAATAGAGGGTCATTTTCTGAAGCCTCTATAAATACCCATAATGGGATTTCCTGTTTTGCATGGTATTTGGACAGACTGGCCAAATGTGCTGCTCTGTAGTAGTTAGTAAAATTAGGGTATCCCAGGCCTCCTTTATTTTTGGGAAGATGTAGTGTGTGTATAGGTATACGTGGTTTAGAAGAGCCCCATATAAACGAAGTTGCTCTTTTTTGTACTATTCTCAAAAAATAGGAAGGAATTGGAATAGAGAGGACTCTGAATAGATAAAGCAATTTGGGTAGAATAGTCATTTTGATTGCATTAATCTTCCCTATCCAGGATAAAGGAAGTTGCGACCATTGTTTTATTAGATTTGTGATCTGTCTTAATACAGGAGGATAATTGGTTGAGAATAAGTCAGAATGAGATGCTGTTAAATGAATTCCAAGATATGGGATTGATTTTTCTGCCCATGTGAATGGGAGTGCAGCCCTAGCCGGGATCAATTCCATGTTTGTGAGTGAAATATTAAGCACTAGGCATTTCTTAGGATTAATCATAAGGCCGGATAGGGCTGCAAATTCATCAAGAGCTGGTATTAAGTTAGGACCAGAGACCTGTGGTGATGATAGAAAAAGTAATATATCGTCTGCAAATATACATAATTTGTGTGTAATACCTCCTACTTCAATGCCAGTTATAGTTTGGTTTGTTCTGATGTATTGGGCCATGGGTTCGAGTATAAGGGCAAATAATAAGGGAGATAATGGGCAACCCTGTCGGGTACCTCTTTCGATATTAAAGGCATCAGATTTGTATCCAGCATATTTTATATAGGCTTTGGGTTTATTATATAATGCTTTGATCCATGTTAAAAAGTGGGGTCCAAAACCCCATTTTTGTAATGAATATTGCATATATTGCCAGGATACTGTGTCAAATGCCCTCTTAATATCGAGAGATAGAAAACATAAAGGGATTTTCCGTTTTTTAGCAATATGTGCCAATAACACTGCCCTGCGTATATTATCGCCTGCCTGTCTATTTGGCATGAAGCCTACTTGATCTCTATGTATTAATTTTCCTATAATGCTATTGAGGCGTTTTGCTATTATTTTTGCTAATAATTTAATATCAAGGTTTAACAGAGAGATAGGCCGATAATTCACACAGGAAGTATCATCAGAAAGGGGTTTTGGGATCATACAAACAATTGCCATTAGTGTTTCTTGCCGAAAAGAATGTCCTTCTAGAAGTTTGTTAAAAGTTTCAGTGAGAATGGGAGAGAGTATTTCTGAGAATGTTTTATAGTATAAAGCCGAGTAGCCGTCTGGGCCTGGTCTTTTGTTAAGTTTTGGTCTTTTATGGCGTTAGCAACTTCATCTATAGTTATAGGCTCATCCAAACTGCTTTTTTGATTCTGAGACAACTCAGGTAAGGTTATTTTTGAGAAGAAGGATTCAGCCTCTGTAGGATTAAATTCATTGTTTGTCTTGTATAAAGTTGCGAGATGTGAGTGAAATTTATGGACTATTTTAACTGGATTACAAGTATAAACATTTTTTGATAATTTCAAACGTATTGGTTTGAAAGATTTGTTAGTTGAATTTAATGCCCGAGCCAAATATGTACCTGGTTTGTTTGTATTCATGTAGAAATTGTGTTTGGAGCGTTTGAGGGATTTATCAACTGACTCAGTGAGAAATAGATCGTATTCCAATCTAGATTTTTCCAGATGAGATTTTGTACACTGAGATGGATTATCTTGGAATGATATGTAGGCTGCATTAAAATTGAGTTCTAGTTTTTTTGCTAGATTTTTGCGTTCCCGTTTAAATAGTGCCATTTGTCTTTGTATTGTACCACGCAAGACAGGCTTATGAGCTTCCCACAGTGTTATTGGGGAAATGTCTGTTGTATTATTAATTGATATGTATTCCTTTAAAGCTTGTTCAATGGCCATCTGATGTAGTGGGTGTTTGAGCATTATGTCCGGTAAGTACCACGTTGGGTCATGCGCTTTTGGTATGGCTGAGGCTATAGTAGTGTATACTGCATTATGGTCAGACCACGGAATCGGAATTATATCTGATGCAATAATTTCTGGTATCATTCCTATTGTTAGAAAAATATGATCTATTCTGGTGAAGGTTTGATGAGGGTGCGAGAAATACGTGAATTTCTTTTTCATTGGGTTACTTTCTCTCCACGAATCTACCAGATTGTATTTGGAAAGAAGTTGAGAAAAAGGTAATCTAGAGGTTATTTTGGATGGTGTAAAAGGTGATTTACCTAGAAATGGGAGGAGGACCTGGTTCGAATCCCCGCACATTATCACTGTTCCTATTTTGTGTGTATTAATCACTTGTAATATATGTGAGAGGAATGGTGTAGGTTGTTTGTTAGGAGCGTAGTAGGAAATCACCGTGATTGCTGTATCCATTATATAACCCATGAGTATCAGGTATCTACCTTCTGGGTCTTTCATTTCTGATGATAAGGTGAATGGTGTGGATCGGTGAAATGCAATTAGAGTTCCCCTTTGTTTGGTACAGGCAGAAGCCGTGTAAATTTGTTGATAAAAAGGAGAAATATATTTTGGAGTAGAATCTTTGGTGAAGTGTGTTTCTTGGAGGCATACTATGTGAGCCTTCTTGTTATGGAAAGTACGGAAGGCTTTGGTCCTTTTTTGAGGGACATTTATTCCCTGAACATTCAGGGAAAGTATATTCAGTGGTGCCATGGCAACAGATCAAATAGTTTTGACTTACTTTTTGTTATGCAGAGCTGACTGCGCAGATCAACCTGTGTGGACTGAAGAGATGAAAAGATAGAAAAGAAACCAGTGAATTCTGGAGTAAAGAGTAAACAAAAAACATATGAGATTAGATGATACATTGTATAAATTATTTTTTGCAAGTAATCACAATTTACCCGTGAAAGAGAATAAATATCTCTCTCAGGGGAATAAGTGCCTTTGTCACACTCCCACATAATATGGTTGGGAGAATGAGGAGGGCTAATGGGGGTACACGAATCTTCCGCTTACAGGAGAGAAGTGCTATGTCAAAAGACATCAAAATGATGATTCATTAATTGGAGTGCAGAATATGGTTTTTGTTGAAATTATTTATTCCAGGGTAGTTGTATATGGTTAGTCTTGCCCTAGGCTAAATAATTCAGTTAGAAAGGTACTGTTAATAACTTTGGTATTGATGAAGATAGTTTGAATTATTTTGGGATTTTAACCCTTTTAGAGTAAACAATTACATATTTTATTCATATGTAACTGTTTAGATATGTTAACTCATAAAATTGAGGTTGTATTGCTTCAGATTAGAATAAACAAAAACATAGTTCTAGGAACTAGTTAGGTAATAAAATATTTGTTTTAAGAAAAGAAAGAAAAAGCTTCCATTACTTCTGGATTATTGAACATATTTGTCCTAAAAAGTAATAAATCTATTGTTATTACCAGATAATATATAACTGAACAAGAATTTCCTTATTTCACTTATATATTCTAAGGCTATATGAATCAGAAGTAATAAGAAATATAACTGGAATGTAACATGATCCCACACAGTGTGTGACTATCAGAATGCAGTTACATTCAGTTATAAATACAGGTTTTTTATAGAGAACCATCTCTTAGTATAATAAATGAAGAGATATCAGGAATTGGGATGTCAGTCCATTGAATCTTCTCGGTCCATGGATGATGTGGCATAACGGCCTCTTTTGTGAGAATGATGATTCCCATTTTGTTCTGAAATTTTCTGGGTGCTGCCTGAAGGTGAAGATGATGCCATTCTTCTGCGTGTGGGAGAGTTGCTGCTTGTGGGTTCTGTCAGATTTAATTTTAAAAGGGTTTGTTGTAGTTCATCTGCTGATCTGCTTCTGTAAATTGTACCTTGGTAGTTAAATCTGACTGAAAAGGGGAAGCCCCATTGATACATAATGTTGTGGCGTTGCAGTTCCATTAGTTGGGGTTTCATGGATCGTCTTTTAGTAATAGTAAGTTGGGATAGGTCAGCAAAAATTTGATAATTGTGTCCTTGAAAATTAAGTTCCTTTTTTTCTCTTGCAGCAATTAGTATTTGTTCTTTCGTTCTGTAATAATGAAATTTTGTGATTATATCACGTGGGGGTCCATCTTTCTTTTTGGCTGTGAGGGCTCTGTGTGCTCTGTCCAGTTCTAAAGGTTCAATAGGGATATCTGGCTTTAGTTCTTGTAATAGAGCAGTAATAGTAGATTGCAGGTCTGTCACAGTTTCAGGTATTCCCCTTATGCGCAAGTTTGAACGTCTGGCTCTATTTTCGTAATCTTCGAGCTTAGTTTGAAGTATTAAATTCTCTTCTTTTAATTGTTCCAATTCTGTTATATTTTCTTGGGTTGTAATTTCAATTTCATCCATTTTTATTTCTAAGGCTGCGGTGCGGTTTCCCAGCTCTCTTATTTCTTTGGTTAGGCTTTTTGTTATTTGGTCTGAGGTTTGTTTTAAAGCCTTATGAAGCATCTTTTCAAATTGTAATAATATTACTGGGGATGCTGAGGAGGCTTGTGGAGAAGTTTGTGAGAGGATTTGTTCTGTATCTGACTCAAATGGAGAGTCTTGCTGTGACATTTTCTGTCTGTGAGAGCGCCCTGATGCTGTATATTGTGAGGTGACTGGAGCTGCTTTAGTTGCAGTGAGTGCCTGTGAGCTCTTTGTGAGGTGATTTTTATTTCTGCCACGGTTTCCCCCAGTACCATATTTCCTGCCCAAACTTTCACAGTTTGTTCCCTGGGGCAAAAAGGTTCAAATGGATACCTTTTGAGCCTGCAGGCTCCGCTTTGTCCTTCTCTTCTCTCCTCAGCGGTGCAGAGCTCTAACAATGCATGTCTGCTCTGCTAGACTCCGCCCATCTCCCCCGTCTTTGTTCATTTTCAAAAACAAATGAGAGCTGCAAAATACTCACCATGCCTCTCGGCAAATAGCTTGGGGTGTCTACTTTCCAAAATGAGGTCATTTGGGGGGGGGGGGTCGTGCCACCTGGGCATTCCATGACCTCCAAAACTGTGATAGGCAGTGAAGAGTGGATTCAAAAATTTACATCCTTAGAAATCCTGAAGGCGGTGATTGGTTTTCGGGCCCCGTACGCGCCAAGCTCCTAAAAAGTCCCACACATGTGGTATCCCCATACTCAGGAGAAGCAGCTAAATGTATTTTGGGGTGCAATTCCACATATTCCCGTGGCCTGTGTGAGCAATATATCATTTAGTGACAACTTTGTGCAAAAAAAAATAAAATATGTCACTTTCCCGCAACTTGTGTCAAAATGTAAAATATTCAATGGACTCAATATGCCTCAAAGCAAATAGCTTGGGGTGTCTACTTTCCAAAATGGCGTCATTTGGGGCTGTTATGCCATCTGGGCATTTTATGGCCTTCAAAATTGTGATAGGTAGTGAGGAGTAAAATCAAAAATTTACGCCCTTAGAAATCCTGAAGGCAGTGATTGTTTTTCGGGGCCCGGAACGCGGCTAGGCTCTCAAAAAGTCCCACACATGTGGTATCCCCATACTCAGGAGAAGCAGCTAAATGTATTTTTGGTGCAATTCCACATATGCCCATGGCCTGTGTGAGCAATATATCATTTAGTGACAACTTTTTGTAATTTTTTTTTTTTTTGTCATTTTTCAATCACTTGGGACAAAAAAATGAATATTCAATGGGCTCAACATGCCTTTCAGCAATTTCCTTGGGGTGTCTACTAGGGATAAGCCGAACACCCCCCTGTTCGGTTCGCACCAGAACATGCGAACAGGAAAAAAGTTCGTTCGAACATGCGAACACCATTAAAGTCTATGGGACACGAACATGAATAATCAAAAGTGCTAATTTTAAAGGCTAATATGCAAGTTATTGTCATAAAAAGTGTTTGGGGACCTGGGTCCTGCCCCAGGGGACATAGATCAATGCAAAAAAATTTTTTAAAAACGGCCGTTTTTTCAGGAGCAGTGATTTTAATAATGCTTAAAGTCAAACAATAAAAGTGTAATATCCCTTTAAATTTTGTAGCTGGGGGATGTCTATAGTATGCCTGTAAAGGGGCGCATGTTTCCTGTGTTTAGAACAGTCTGACAGCAAAATGACATTTTGAAGGAAAAAAGCCATTGAAAACTACCCTATTGCCGACAATACACATAGAAATATTGAGAATGATAGAAGGGTTTGGCGCTGTTCCTATTAGTTTCCTACCTTCATATAGGTTACTAGATACAAATTAAAAATATATAGATTCCTAGGTGCACCGTGCATATGTCAAATGAATATTAAATACAAATTAAAAATATAAATTCCTAAGTACACCGTGCATATGTCAATTAAATATTCTGCTACAATATTGTACAATCATAGGTGATACATAGACATTGGATACGTAACTTAAATATGTGGTATTACTATTAAAGAGGGAGGGGGGGGAGGGAGGGAGAGGGGGGAAAGGGGAGTGAAAGTGGGGAGGGGGGGGTGTAGGAGATCTGCTCCTGAGGAAAAATTAGCAATAACAAGATAAAGTGCAAACGTGCTAGTGAAATTCAAAAAATTCTTTAGTATGTCTCTTGTGCAATTTCTTGTGCTGTGGTAATAATCCTTCACTTATAATATCTCCTTGCTCTGAAAGTGCAGCCACTCACCAGATCACTTCACCCCTGCGGGGGTAGTAGGCAGTTACAGTTTTTGCGCCACTGTACAGCGATCGCTGGCGGGCTCAGGATCGTGGTATATCATATGTAAAGAGAGAGGGAGTGCCCATAGCGTAAAATTGCTTTTAAAAGGTTTTATTACACAAAATAGAAGGGTACTCACATTTTTACAGTAAAAATCAAGCGAAATGGTAAAAAACGTCAAAACCGTCACAAATGTCCTTCAGCGCTGGTACAGGAGGTGATGTTTGGGAAGCACAGATTAGGCCACGCCCTACGCGTTTCGTCGTTAGGACGTCTACGGGAGCGTGACCTGTGTTGTGTCTTCCCATCCTTATATAGTGTGCGGTGTCCCCTTGTTGAATTTTCAATTGGCATCCATTTTCCCTGTGATTCCGCGGACCGGAAGTTCGTCCGCGGCCATTTTGTTTATATTTTGCAGACCGAAGTCCGACTTCCTGTGTAAATAGCAGTGTTTCTAAGGGGCTAGTGGTGGCCATTTTGCCTGAGATTTTTGCAGACAGTAGTTCAAGTCACCTGTCTCTGTATGTCTATGCTGCATAATCCGGCGGCCATTTTGCCTGTGTTTTTGTGGACAATGGAGACCGTAAACAGTTCTCCCTATTAATGTCAAATGCAGATATATGATGTTAAATCAATCGCACACTATAAAAGGTTATTACACATTAATCGGCTTGCTTTGTATGACGCTAAAAATCAAAAATATTTATGCTAAATCCAAAATAATTTAAAACCCGTAAGGAATACATGGAAAAAACATGAGGAATACATAAAAAATCAATAAAAATAAAAATAAAAATTAAAAATCATGAGGAGCACATAAAGGATCATGAGGAATACTTAAAAACGGAATGAGAGCTTACTAAATACATGTCATTCTTAAATTAAAATAAATTGGAAAATAGATTAATTAAATAAATAAAACATAAACTATTTTAAAACTTTCAATATTAAATTCATATATTATGTGACATTTTTATGTATCTGGAGAGAGGGGGAACATATTTTTATTTTTAAGGGGGCTTGGTGTATATATTGACTTTTAGAATGTCCACATTTATACATTATATATCCTCATTTGTTTACTATCTGAGAGTAATTACTTCTGTAGTGCGTACGTGAGAAAGGTATCTTAGATTTTTTAGTTAGCGTTTCTTTCTGTGTACCACTCTGGATCTATGTCCCATAAATGGACTATATAAAAAAAGATATATGTAAAAAATATAAAAAATATATATATATAGTGGTATAAAATAGCATTCCAAATCTATATGTAATTAAAAATAAATAAGATATTTCAAGTGTATTATTAAGAAAAAGGAAGGAGGAATGAAAAAGGAAGGAGGAGGGGTATTTTGAGATCTGTATTATACTATTCGTGCGTGTGTATATATATGTACTGGAGGGTATACTGGACCTGTTGGTTACTTTTCATGTTTATATCCTGTTTTAGTACTTTCTGCTCATTTATAAGGAAAGGGAAAGGATAGTTAAGTGTCAAAGTGTTTGTGAGTCAAAAGTGTAGGTGCTCTATGTCTCCCATATTGATGTTAATATTAATAATTGGTTAGGAAGCAGTTAAGGTCAAGGTCAATGTTCATGCCCATAGGCTGCAGGGTATCTAATAAGAATATCCACTTGGTTTCGTTTTGTGAGACCTTAGTTTTTTTATTTTCACCTCTCCAGTGGCCCTTGATTTTGTCTATTGCGTAAAAGGTCATCTGCGCCGGGTCTCTATTGTGGTAATCTCTGAAATGCCTGGAGACGCTGTGTTTGTTAAAACCTTTCTTGATGTTTTTAATGTGTTCTCTGACCCTGACATGTAGCTCTCTCGTTGTACTTCCTACATATTGCTTCCGACATGGGCACTCTAACACGTAAGTGACGTGGGTACTGTGGCAGGTGATGAGCTCTCGAATATTGAACTCTTTTTCGTTGGCAGTGGATCTAAATTTCGTTGTTTTCTTGCTGGTTCTTTTGCTGGTTCTGCAAGGTAAACATTTGCCACATTTGAAAAACCCTTTTAAGCCTTTTCCTATTTTTATCTCCCTAGGTGGATCTATTGCATTGTGTACCAATTTGTTCCTCAGAGTTGGTGCTTTTTTGTAGATGAAAACCGGTTTCCTAGGCAATATAGAGTTAAGGGTCCTATCAGATTGTAAAATGGGCCAATGTTTTTTGATTATAGTCTCCACATGTTTGTATTGTCTATTGTACCCCGTTAGAAAAGCCACTTCCGGTTTTTCATTTTTTGTTCTTCTATGTTGTGTTCCTGTTTCATCTAACATTTTGTTTCTGTCCATTTTCCCGACTGTGTGTTTCATTGCCACCAGGTCCTTTCTTTTGTATCCCTTTTCCACGAACTTGTTTATTAGAATGTCCGTTTGTTTCTCATAATCGTGTTTGTTGGAGCAATTCCTATATAACCGCATGAACTGACCCTTAGGTATATTTCCTAGCCATCGGGGGTGGTGGCAACTGCTAGTTGGGATGTACCCATTTCTGTCCGTAGTTTTGAAATATGTTCTTGTTTTCAGCTGTCCATTCTCTTTATATATTTGTAGGTCCAGGTTATCCACAGTTTCTTTATTCCAGTTTCCTGAGAAGGTCAGTCCGTAAGCATTGCCATTGATCTCGTTGAAGAAATTCTGTAATTCCTCTATCGTGCCCCCCCATACCATGACAATGTCGTCAATGTACCTCCTATATAATTTCAGATTTCTTCTTTCCGTACTATAAATTTGTTCCTCCTCCCATTTATTGAGTAGTAGATTGGCTACACTGGGGGCATACTTAGCCCCCATGGCTACTCCTTTTATTTGGGAGTAGAAGTCGCCCTTGTGCCAAAAGTAGTTATGGCTCATGGCCAATTTTAGCCCCTCCAAGATATAATTAATTTGTGTTACCCTTAGATCCGTTAGTGTGTGTAAAGCCCATTCCACACCACTAATACCATCCTTCTGTACGATGTTGGTGTACAGAGAATTTATATCAACGGTTACTAGTATGTCGTTATCATTTATTTCAAAGTTGTTTAGTTCCCCAATTAGCTGTTTACTGTCTCTCAGAAACGATCTACCTTTTTTAACTAGGGGCTGTAAGTAGCCGTCCAGGTATGCTCCCAACCGGGAGAACAGTGAATCAATGCCACTGATTATCGGTCTACCAGGTGGGTTCTTTTGGTCTTTATGGATCTTTGGTACGTAATATATAATTGGAGTTTTGGCTATTTCAGGGGTTAGATATTTGGCTTCTTTTTTTGTTAGAATCCCCATTTATTCTCCTTTTTTGACATAGGTCTTCAATTTTTTCTTATATTCTGTTCTTGGATTGCCCCTCAGTTTCTTGTATGTGTTGGGTACCTCCAGCAGCTTCTTCATTTCTGACTCATAGTCTTTTTTGTTTAAAATGACCAGGCCCCCTCCCTTATCGGCCGGTCGGATGACTATATTTTTCTTCCCCTCTATTTCTTTAATAGTGTTCCATATGTTTGTTTTTATTTTCTTCGGTTTCATTTTCCTAAGATCTTGTTCGACCATTTTTTTGAAAGTCATCAGGCTCTCATTTTGTTGAACATTCGGGTTGAAGGTTGAATTGTTTCTTAGTCCTGAATGTTGGAATAGAGGGGGGTCATCATCTGTTCGCACGTTCCTGTTATTATATCCTTTCATTAGGTAAAATTTTTTTATGTTAAGTTTTCTTACGAATTTTTGGAGGTCTATGTATACTTCGAAGGGGTCAAGATTCTTATCAGGGGCATATTTTAAGCCTAAATCCAACACTCTCAATTCTTCCTCATTAAAATTGGCTTCGCTTAGGTTAAAAATTCCTGTACCTAATATTCTCTTCTTCTTTTTCTTCTTGATTCCTCCTCTCTTACCGCGTGCTCTTCTCCTCTTTCCCATCTCTGTGGTCTGTATGTATGCTCTGTTCTTTCTTCCCGTTGGGTTTCTTCTTGCATTCTGTTCCTCGGGCCCATGTATGTGTTCCTGGTGGTCCTCATATTCCAGCTCCGTCGAGGGTCTCCGTTGTTTCGGTTCCTGGTAGGGAACCTGAAGGGTTGTCCTCCCCTTTGTCTGCCTTGAGGCCCGTATGTATCCCTGTAGGGAGGCCGTCTGTCTCTGAAGACTGGGGGTCTCCCTCTGTATTCCCTGGGAAAAAAACCCCGTCTATGTGATGGTTCTTCATAGGGGGTGTATTGTTGTTCGTTCCTCAGAGGGGAGTACCTGTTGTTATATCTTGGTGTCCTCAATATACTTGAGGGATTGTTCCATTGTTGTGGTCTATTTTCATCTCTGGCTTGATCCCTGTAGTACCTACGTTCCGGGCTAGATCCCTCTCTTCTCATTATTAAATTTGATAGCTCTTCTGGTCTTATTCTTGGTGTCCTAATTTCTGCGGGTCTTGTCTCTTGCCATGGTGTAGTATCTTCTATTACTGAACTTTCCCTTGATTCATCTATCATAGAGATATTGTGGTTATCTTCCATGTAATTCTCATCTATTTGCCATTTATATACCTGCTGGTTTTTGTAGTCCAGCACATCTCTTCTAAACTTTTTTTGTTTCTTCAGCTGTATTTCTTTGTCATATTTAGTCATGGCTTCTTGTAACTTATTCTCTTTTTCTTTATATTCTCTGGATTCCAAGAAGGGTGCGAGTTGGTCTCTTATTTGTAGTATTTCTGTTTCTATGTTCTTTAGTTTATGTCGTCTTCGCATTACTATTTTCCCGAGCAGTGCATTTTCACTATCATTGAAGAATCTATACCAGTCTTCCATCAATCCTTTGTCATTGACTGCATCGTTGGGTGAGATATCCCACCTCAAACGTCTTGGGGTGATTTTTTCTGTAATGTACATCTCAATAGTTGCTATATCCCACCAAACTCTTATTTGTTTTTCGATATTGTGTTTCAGATGTTTAAATAGACTGTCTATGTCCTGCCGAATGGCTACTTGTTCTTGATTAAAGACTTCGGTGAGGTTAATGTTTCTGTTGTTTAGGTATCTAAAGATATCCATTGCTGCAGGTTTCTGTTTAGTTTTAAATTAAACAGTGACTAGTAAAGGGATGGTGAACCCGCGCAGTGGAAGTAAAGGCTTATTTGGTGAAGTTTGGAACTGCTGCCTCCCAACAAGTAGTCACCCTAAATGGGGACAGCTGAGAAATATTGAGAATGATAGAAGGGTTTGGCGCTGTTCCTATTAGTTTCCTACCTTCATATAGGTTACTAGATACAAATTAAAAATATATAGATTCCTAGGTGCACCGTGCATATGTCAAATGAATATTAAATACAAATTAAAAATATAAATTCCTAAGTACACCGTGCATATGTCAATTAAATATTCTGCTACAATATTGTACAATCATAGGTGATACATAGACATTGGATACGTAACTTAAATATGTGGTATTACTATTAAAGAGGGGGGGGGGGGAGGGGGGGGGGGGAGGGAGAGGGGGGAAAGGGGAGTGAAAGTGGGGAGGGGGGGTGTAGGAGATCTGCTCCTGAGGAAAAATTAGCAATAACAAGATAAAGTGCAAACGTGCTAGTGAAATTCAAAAAATTCTTTAGTATGTCTCTTGTGCAATTTCTTGTGCTGTGGTAATAATCCTTCACTTATAATATCTCCTTGCTCTGAAAGTGCAGCCACTCACCAGATCACTTCACCCCTGCGGGGGTAGTAGGCAGTTACAGTTTTTGCGCCACTGTACAGCGATCGCTGGCGGGCTCAGGATCGTGGTATATCATATGTAAAGAGAGAGGGAGTGCCCATAGCGTAAAATTGCTTTTAAAAGGTTTTATTACACAAAATAGAAGGGTACTCACATTTTTACAGTAAAAATCAAGCGAAATGGTAAAAAACGTCAAAACCGTCACAAATGTCCTTCAGCGCTGGTACAGGAGGTGATGTTTGGGAAGCACAGATTAGGCCACGCCCTACGCGTTTCGTCGTTAGGACGTCTACGGGAGCGTGACCTGTGTTGTGTCTTCCCATCCTTATATAGTGTGCGGTGTCCCCTTGTTGAATTTTCAATTGGCATCCATTTTCCCTGTGATTCCGCGGACCGGAAGTTCGTCCGCGGCCATTTTGTTTATATTTTGCAGACCGAAGTCCGACTTCCTGTGTAAATAGCAGTGTTTCTAAGGGGCTAGTGGTGGCCATTTTGCCTGAGATTTTTGCAGACAGTAGTTCAAGTCACCTGTCTCTGTATGTCTATGCTGCATAATCCGGCGGCCATTTTGCCTGTGTTTTTGTGGACAATGGAGACCGTAAACAGTTCTCCCTATTAATGTCAAATGCAGATATATGATGTTAAATCAATCGCACACTATAAAAGGTTATTACACATTAATCGTATAACCTTTTATAGTGTGCGATTGATTTAACATCATATATCTGCATTTGACATTAATAGGGAGAACTGTTTACGGTCTCCATTGTCCCTCCCCCCCCCTCCCCCCCCCCTCCCTCTTTAATAGTAATACCACATATTTAAGTTACGTATCCAATGTCTATGTATCACCTATGATTGTACAATATTGTAGCAGAATATTTAATTGACATATGCACGGTGTACTTAGGAATTTATATTTTTAATTTGTATTTAATATTCATTTGACATATGCACGGTGCACCTAGGAATCTATATATTTTTAATTTGTATCTAGTAACCTATATGAAGGTAGGAAACTAATAGGAACAGTGCCAAACCCTTCTATCATTCTCAATATTTCTCAGCTGTCCCCATTTAGGGTGACTACTTGTTGGGAGGCAGCAGTTCCAAGCTTCACCAAATAAGCCTTTACTTCCACTGCGCGGGTTCACCATCCCAATACACATAGAAGTTCATTGATAAAAACGGCATGGGAATTCCCCAAAGGGGAACCCCGAACCAAAATTAAAAAAAAAAAATGACGTGGGAGTCCCCCTAAATTCCATACCAGGCCCTTCAGGTCTGGTATGGATATTAAGGGGAACCCCGGCCAAAATTTAAAAAAAAAAAAATGACATGGGGTTCCCCCTAAATTCCATACCAGACCCTTCAGGTCTGGTATGGATTTTAAGGGGAACCCTGCGCCAAATAAAAAAAAAAAAAGGCGTGGGGTCCCCCCAAAAATCCATACCAGACCCTTATCCGAGCACACAAACTGGCAGGCCGCAGGAAAAGAGGGGGGGACGAGAGTGCGGCCCCCCCCTCTTGAACCGTACCAGGCCACATGCCCTCAACATTGGGAGGGTGCTTTGGGGTAGCCCCCCAAAACACCTTGTCCCCATGTTGATGAGGACAAGGGCCTCATCCCCACAACCCTGGCCGGTGGTTGTGGGGGTCTGCGGGCGGGGGGCTTATCGGAATCTGGAAGCCCCCTTTAACACGGGGACCCCCAGATCCCGCCCCCCCCTGTGTGAAATGGTAAGGGGGTACTTACCCCTACCATTTCACTAAAAAACTGTCAAAAATGTTAAAAATGACAAGAGACAGTTTTTGACAATTCCTTTATTTAAATACTTCTTCTTTCTTCTATCTTCCTTCATCTTCTGGTTCTTCTGGTTCTTCTGGCTCTTCTGGTTCTTCCTCCGGCGTTCTCGTCCAGCATCTCCTCCGCGGCGTCTTCTATCTTCTTCTCCTCGGGCCGCTCCGCACCCATGGCATGGGGGGAGGCTCCCGCTCTTCTCTTCATCTTCTTCATCTTCTTCTCTTCTTCTTTTCTTCTCTTCTTCTCTTCTTCTCTTCTTCATTTTCTTCTCCGGGCCGCTCCGCACCATGCTGGCATGGAGGGAGGCTCCCGCTGTGTGACGGCGCTCCTCATCTGACAGTTCTTAAATAACGGGGGGCGGGGCCACCCGGTGACCCCGCCCCCCTCTGACGCACGGGACATGACGGGACTTCCCTGTGGCATTCCCCGTGACGTCACAGGGAAGTCCCGTCAAGTCACCGTGCGTCAGAGGGGGGCGGGGTCACCGGGTGGCCCCGCCCCCCGTTATTTAAGAACTGTCAGACGAGGAGCGCCATCACACAGCGGGAGCCTCCCTCCATGCCAGCATGGTGCGGAGCGGCCCGGAGAAGAAAATGAAGAAGAGAAGAAGAGAAGAAGAGAAGAAAAGAAGAAAAGAAGAAGAGAAGAAGATGAAGAAGATGAAGAGAAGAGCGGGAGCCTCCCCCCATGCCATGGGTGCGGAGCGGCCCGAGGAGAAGAAGATAGAAGACGCCGCAGAGGAGATGCTGGGCGAGAACGCCGGAGGAAGAACCAGAAGAGCCAGAAGAACCAGAAGAACCAGAAGATGAAGGAAGATAGAAGAAAGAAGAAGTATTTAAATAAAGGAATTGTCAAAAACTGTCTCTTGTCATTTTTAACATTTTTGACAGTTTTTTAGTGAAATGGTAGGGGTACTTTTGTACCCCCTTACCATTTCACACAGGGGGGGGCCGGGATCTGGGGGTCCCCTTGTTAAAGGGGACTTCCAGATTCCGATAAGCCCCCCACCCGCAGACCCCCACAACCACCGGCCAGGGTTGTGGGGATGAGGCCCTTGTCCTCATCAACATGGGGACAAGGTGTTTTGGGGGGCTACCCCAAAGCACCCTCCCAATGTTGAGGGCATGTGGCCTGGTACGGTTCAGGAGGGGGGGCCGCACTCTCGTCCCCCCCTCTTTTCCTGCGGCCTGCCAGGTTGTGTGCTCGGATAAGGGTCTGGTATGGATTTTTGGGGGGACCCCACGCCGTTTTTTTTTTTTTTTTTTGGCGCGGGGTTCCCCTTAAAATCCATACCAGACCTGAAGGGTCTGGTATGGAATTTAGGGGGAACCCCACGTCATTTTTTTTTTTTAATTTTGGCCGGGGTTCCCCTTAATATCCATATCAGACCTGAAGGGCCTGGTATGGAATTTAGGGGGACTCCCACGTCATTTTTTTTTTTTAATTTTGGTTCTGGGTTCCCCTTTGGGGAATTCCCATGCCGTTTTTATCAATGAACTTCTATGTGTATTGTCGGCAATGCAATAGCCGCGGGTAGTTTTAAATGAGTTTTTTCCTTCAAAATGTCATTTTGCTGTCAGACTGTTCTAAACACAGGAAACATGCGCCCCTTTACAGGCATACTATAGACACCCCCCAGGTACGAAATTTAAAGGGATATTACACTTTTATTGTTTGACTTTAAGCATTATTAAAATCACTGCTCCTGAAAAAACGGCCGTTTTTAAAACTTTTTTTTGCATTGATCCATGTCCCCTGGGGCAGGACCTGGGTCCCCAAACACTTTTTATGACAATAACTTGCATATTAGCCTTTAAAATTAGCACTTTTGATTTCTCCCATAGACTTTTAAAGGGTGTTCTGCGGCATTCAAATTTGCCGCGAACACCCCAAATTGTTCACTGTTCAGCGAACTTGCGAACAGCCAATGTTCGAGTCGAACATGAGTTCGACTCGAACTCGAAGCTGATCCCTAGTGTCTACTTTCCAAAATGGGGTCATTTGTGGGGGTTTTGTACTGCCCTGCCATTTTAGCACCTCAAGAAACGACATAGGCAGTCATAAATTAAAGGCTGTGTAAATTCCAGAAAATGTACCCTAGTTTGTAGGCGCTATAACTTTTGCGCAAACCAATAAATATACACTTATTGACTTTTTTTTTACCAAAGACATGTGGCCGAATACATTTTGGCCTAAATGTATGACTAAAATTTAAATTTTTTTTAGAACAAAAAGTAGAAAATATCATTTTTTTTCAAAATTTCCGGTCTTTTTCCGTGTATAGCGTAAAAAAATTAAAACGGCAGAGGTGATCTATTTGTGGGAAGAAAAGGACGCAAATTTTGTTTGGGTACAGCATTGCATGACCGCGCAATTAGCAGTTAAAGCGACGCAGTGCCAAATTGTAAAAAGTGCTCTGGTCAGGAAGGGGGTAAATCCTTCCGGGGCTGAAGTGGTTAAATAAATGGTGTCAACTCCATCTGGTAAGCTGACACCCGTTTCCATGAGCACATTGGTGTGTTTTCAGTGATGGTGAAGGGATTTTGCTGTTCACGTTTTGATGTCAGGATTCAGACCAGGATTTCACCTTAAATATTTTTTCACCTTTGATGGACTTTTTATTATTCATTGTATATTTTTTATTATTCATTGTATATTTAACTTACTTTTTCATTATGTATATTTGAGTTATCATTATTGGTATCACTCATCTGTGTTATGGTTGTGCAATTATCATTGTACACCATTATTTCTTATTGGTTCTAGTCCCAGCAATTTATTCATTTATGTTTGATTCACATAGGTAGGCTGGTTATTATAAACTAGAATTTATTATTTGCGGTTAGAACTGGGTATATATATTTTTATTCAAAATATTTATCCTTTATACACTATTTTTTCACATATATTTAGCGCTCCCCTTATTCCCCTTTTTTCACTTATGCACTGATGATCTTATTCATCTTGTTAGGGTGTAGCTGCTTTGAAGTATCCTAATTTATTAACATTTTTTGGCACGGAATTGCTCACTATTATTTCAATCGTGTTTTCTTGTTATTACTTTTATCACAAGTTGATCTTGTGAGCTTGTTTCGCTATCTTTTTTTTTTTTATCTTGAAAGTGTGAAAGGGCCCGAAGGGGGGAGGCAGTGTGACAGGAGAGAGAGGCAGTGTGACAGGAGAGAGAAGCAGCATGACAGGAGGGAGAAGCAGTGTGCCAGGAGGGGAGAGGCAGTGTGACAGGAGGGAAAAGCAGCATGACAGGCGGGAGAAGCAGTGTGCCAGGAGGGAAGAGGCAGTGTGACAGGAGAGAGAGGTAGTGTGACAGGAGAGAGAGGCAATGTGACAGGAGGGAGAAGCAGCATGACAGGAGGGAGAAACAGTGTGCCAGGAGGGGAGAGGCAGTGTGACAGGAGAGAGAGGTAGTGTGACAGGAGAGAAAGGCAGTGTGACAGGAGGGAGAAGAAGTGTGACAGGAGAGAGAGGCAGTGTGACAGGAGGGGTGAGGCAGTGTGACAGGAGAAAGTTGCAGTGTGACAGGAGAGAGAAGAAGTGTGACAGGAGAGAGAGGCAGTGTGACAGGAGGGGTGAGGCAGTGTGACAGGAGAGAGAGGCAATGTGACAGGAGGGAGAAGCAGCATGACAGGAGGGAGAAACAGTGTGCCAGGAGGGGAGAGGCAGTGTGACAGGAGAGAGAGGTAGTGTGACAGGAGAGAAAGGCAGTGTGACAGGAGGGAGAAGAAGTGTGACAGGAGAGAGAGGCAGTGTGACAGGAGGGGTGAGGCAGTGTGACAGGAGAAAGTTGCAGTGTGACAGGAGAGAGAAGAAGTGTGACAGGAGAGAGAGGCAGTGTGACAGGAGGGGTGAGGCAGTGTGACAGGAGAGAGAGGCAGTGTGACAGGAGGGAGAAGAAGTTTGACAGGAGGGAGAGGCAGTGTTACAGGAGGGGGGAGGCAGTGTGACAGGAGAGAGAGGCAGTGTGACAGGAGGGGAGAAGCAGTGTGACAGGAGAAAGTTGTAGTGTGACAGGAGAGAGAGGCAGTGTGACAGGAGGTGAGAAACAGTGTGACAGGAGGTAGAAGCAGTGTGACAGGAGGGAGAAGCAGTGTGACAGGAGGGAGAAGCAGTGTGACAGGAGGGAGAAGCAGTGTGACATGAGGGGGGAGGCAGTGTGACAGGAGGGGGGAGGCAGTGTGACAGGAGGGAGAAGCAGTGTGACATGAGGGGGGAGGCAGTGTGACAGGAGGGGGAGGCAGTGTGACAGGAGGGGGAGGCAGTGTGACAGGAGGGGGAGGCAGTGTGACAGGAGGTAGAGGCAGTGTAAAAGGATGGTGACATTGTGAGGAAGGGGTCAGAATGACAGGAGGGAGGGGCGTGGCCTGTCACCGGAGCAAGAACTCCAGACTAGCTCATCATCAGCGGGAATCCCTCAGCACTAAGGCGCCAAGATGACCGGGAGAAGTCAGTCTGCCACCTGGTCACAGCTAGACTTTTCAGCCCAGCTGAGCAGGAACATACCAGCGATGTTCCGCATGCAACAAGTCAACTCACAAGCCGCATCTCAGGCCTTGGACTGTAGTACAACGAGTCGCTCAGCCTCGCCCGCTGCTCCAGTTGTACCCCGCTGTAAGGTATGAACACCTCATACCCCTCTCCCCTCCTATGCTTGGTCGACCTGCAACAAGTGGCCGTGGATATTAAGAGCTCCCTGTTTGCCACAATCTCGGATCTAAAAAGTGAGATTAGAGCACTGGCTACTCGGATGGAGCACGTGGAGTTGGCCATCATGACATCCGGGACCAGCAAGTTCAACGAGCCTCAACCTCTCAAGCCCAGCACCTCATGGAAATGTACAGGCATATGGAGGACCTGGACAATAGGGGCTGCAGATGCAATTTGTGTATTAGAGGTATACCGGAGTGGATGGAAGGCCCCCAATTACAAGCTGCTGTTTGGGTAATCTTTAACACATTGTTAGGCAGATCGCCCGTCGTCCCAGTCGAAATGGAGAGATTCCACAGAGCACTTTGACCTAGGGGCAGAGAAACCGACCCGCCTATAGATGCAGTATGCTGCCTAGTGAACTTTATTCAGAAGGAAGAAATCTTGCGACTAGCACGCAATCATGCTAACCTGGAACATGCATCCAGCTATTCCAGGATCTTTCCAGGACCTTTCCTCCATCACGTTGCAACACAGGAGAGACCTGCGCCCTCTTCTCCAAGTCCTGCAAGACAGACGTATCCCTTGTGGCTGGAAGTTCCTCTTTTGTCTTCAAGCAATGACTGGAAATCACACAGCATTGCTGAGAACACCGGCAGAGCTGCAGCAGTTTTGTGACACCCTTGGCATTCCAATAATTATTATTATTATTATTATACAGTATTTATATAGCGCCAACAGTTTACGTAGCGCTTTACAACTTGAGGGTAGACAGTACAAGTACAATACAATTTGATACAGTAGGAATCAGAGGGCCCTGCTCCTTAGAGCTTACAATCTAAGAGGTCAATAATCAGTGTCCCTGACTGGTATAGTGCATTTCTCCAGCCAGATCCCTGGATCCCCACCCAGCCTGATGCCCCCCCGAGATCACAGAGGAATCGACGAAGATGTTGCAGACCTTCTGCCGGCACCCCACCAAGAATGCAAGGAGATATGGAGATGGAAGAGAACCCACGGGTCTCGCCATCGTTCGTCCGTCGAAGGACTGATCATTGCTGACACAGGGAACAGTGTGGTAAGCTGATCCCTGAACTACCACTGCACTTACTCTCCCCCATATTTTATAACACTGATTGTCACTGCTGACTGTATGGTTACCCCTGAGCTTTATTATCATAAGGTCTGATCTTTACTATGACACTACTAGATTATGGCATTTAAACATGATGTCACCTGTATTGTGTGAATTGACTCTCAGTATTCTGCTATCAAGGGTCGGAAGTGACCCCAGGCTTTGGGGTACATGATCGCAGATCTAGACCGTGCTACAGCCTGGCCGTGTATCAGACTCCTGCTGTGTCATTTGATTCCTAATGATGCTCATGACAAATGCTCCACACAGGGTCACAGCTTAATGTTCAAATTTTCAGCCTTCCCTGTTGCACTACGCAGAGTTGCCTGCAAAGCTCTGGATGGAGACTGCATATGTGCCTCAAGTCCGATTCATGGAATGTTCACGCCCCCCTCCCTCCCTTTTTTTTTTCAGTCAGCCTTCATGGGCATGTGTTGGAAATGCTGACTTAGGTAACCTGCCACGACCATACAGTAGACATACTGAAGTGACTATAGTTTTCGCCTGTTCAGATATGTGTGTGGGAGGTAAGGGGATTGGTTCATAGATATCTCATGCTATTCTTTGTTTCTTGGTAATACTAGAGATGTACCTCCTACAGTCCCCATGATACTGCTCCAAGCTTATTACTTGGGTCGGGTCAATGAGGACCGGAAAATACATTACCTGAAAGATCTTATCACATACATAACTTTTTGGAGACCGATTTGTGTCCAGAAACAATGGAACCAGGGTTTAAGAACCCCTCCTACGGCATAAGGAAAGTAAGACAGAAGGGTGGAATATCCTGGGTCCAGGGAAGCTCCCCTCATCCTCCTGTCATACTGCCCCCCTCCTGTCATACTGCTCTCCTCTGTCGCATTGCCCACTCTCCTGCCACACTGGCCCCCTTTCGTGAGACAGGAGGGGGGGCAGTATGACAGGAGGAGGTGGACACTCTCGCAAAGGCTGAGTGTCCACCTACTAATGGGTCTGAAAGCTCCAGGTCCTCACATACCTTAGATGGGTCACCTGCTTGGCCTGAGATTTGTTTGACGATTGCCTCAGCTGAGTCCCTCTGGCGGTGTGCTACTCCTATGGCACCAAAGCCTGGTGGTTCGGACATACCCTTAGCAACTGGTAGCTGCATCTGCCTTCATGGTCATGGTAAGCTCCCAGGAAATGGCAGAATACAATCTGTGCCTTGCCATGATCCAAATGCAATTGCCACAGCTCTGGGTGTGTTAGGGGACCAGTGTCTCAGAGAGACCTAGGTGGCTTTTGATGTGCAGAGCAAGTCCTGGAAACCAGGCAAGCTACTTGGTTATGATGAGACACTTCAGTATCTGGGTTCCAGTATTGTCACATGACCCCAGCGCTAAGTCTGCAGATAACCCATGGAACCCCAGCATGGGGGTACCTGCTGTTTTGAGGGACTTGAAGTACAGAATGCTGTACTGTACATCTCAGAGAATCTGGCCAGAAGGAGACCCAGCCAGTGGCTTGACCCCAGCAGTGGGGTACCCAGTCAGTCACCTGACCCGGGTGGTGGGACACTTTGCCTATCGCTGGATCTTGGCAGTATGGCATTTCACTTTGAACTCGGCACTTCAGCCTATGAGGAGCTTTTGCTCTCAGCTCAGGTAATTGATGACTGTCTTTTTATGGACTGGTTCAGCTATGGCTGCTTGGAGCATCTGGAGGCCGCTCCCTAAGGGGGGTCTGTTAGGATTGAGTTCACCTGCTGGTGGCACTATGGTGGCTGTTTGCTGCAGCTCCAGTGTCCACCAGCAGGTGTCTCCCAAGAGCCAGCAGGCTTGAAAGATCAGTGACACCAGGGTTCAGCTGCCAGGTAGATATTTAAGGCAGCTCCTCCCTTCCCCCAGTGCGTGACTATCTTGTTGATTGCCCCCTTGCGAGCAGATCCTTGTGCTTCCTGTATCCTGATCCTTCCTGCACCCCTCTGCCTTACTCCTGCTCCTTGCTCTTGTACCCAGTCGTGATTCCCTTCCTTGCATCCCTGTTACTTTTTTGTTCCTTATATTGTACATATATTGTATATAGTTAGTAGCTAGGTTTATTAGTTACTTTTTGTTCTTGTGTCCTGGAGTGGTTTACTTTTTCACTGGTTGCGGTGTATGTTTTATTGGTGTGTGTTCACTAATAATAAATATCATATACTTATATTTCATTTAAAGTCCCACTGCCCTTTTCCCCCATTCAATAGTAAATATCACTTTAACTTGCTTACTGGGCACCTAAACCCCCCTCCTACCGAGACCAATTTTCAGCTTTCAGTGCTGTCACTCTTTGAATGACAATTGCACGGTCATACAACACTGTACCCATATGAGATTTGTATCATTTTTTTCACACAAATAGAGCTTTCTTTTGGTGGTATTTAATCACCACTGAGTTTTTTTGTTAAACAAACAAAAAAAGACAGAAAATGAAAAAATAATAATAATCATGTTTCTTAGTTAAAATTTTGCAAACAGGTAATTCTTCTGCTTCATTGATATGCACTGATGAGGCTACACTGGTGGGCACTGATGGGCTGCACTGATGGGCACTGATAGGCACAGATAAGGCAGCACTGATAGGCACTGATGGGGGCAGATAAGGTGGCACTGATGGGCCCTTATGGGTGGCACTTATGGGGGGCACTGATGGGTGTTTCTGATAGGTACCACTGGTAGGTGACACTGATGGGCACTGGTAGGTGACACTAATGGGCAGCACTGTTGATGAGGCACTGATTGATGACATTAATAGGTGGCACTGTGGGCCCTGATAGTTGGCTTTGGTAGGTGGCACTGGTAGGCAGCACTGTTGTCACGCTGCCCCCCTCCTGTCACATTGCCCCCCTCCCTCCTGTCTCACACTTTCCCCCTTTCTGTCATAGCACCCCTGTCACATTGCTCCTTCTCCTGTGTGTATGTATATATACAAGTTTTTTTTTTTACTTTTATCGCTTAAGCCCAAAACTGTTACCTACATACAATGAATATCTTGTAACTTTTTTACAAATTTTTGAATAAACATTATTTTTGTGCAGCAATCCCTTTTTGGTTTTTGCTCTATATATGGCCTGTGGGAGGGCCTGGTTGCTTGCACTTGATCTTCACCACAGTGCACCTCACCCTTGGAATTATATATATATATTTGTAGAATGGATTCATTTTAACACTGTCATTTTGCTATAGGGGGGCTCCATTGTCTTGGCTGGAGGTCATGTGATGTCTTGCAGAACAAGCCCAGGAGCGTGCAGTGCGGCGATCGGTGGTGCAGTGTGTCACCTGGACACACCACATTTCAGATCACGGTAAAGAGCCTATGACATAGGTTCTTTACCATGAGATCAGCTGTGTCCAATCACAGTGTGAATATGAAGTGCCAGTTATTGTCATTCATTTACTCGTGCTCACAAGGTGTGATAAGTGTCTCCCCTGACAGGGGAATCTGCACTGATAATCAGTGCATTGATTATCAGTGATATCTGCCAGTGCCCACCAGTGCCCATCATTGATGCCAATCTGTGCCCATCAGTAATAACTGTCAGTGCCTCCTCATCAGTGCCGCCCATCAGTGCTGCTTATCAGTGCCACAAAGGCTGCCCATCAGTGCTGGCTTATGAATCTTGGCAAGCAAATCAAAAGAGTATATACTATAATTTCCCTTTCAAAATGGCTGTTGGCTTAAAATGGTCACTAAACATGTGCAGTTCCTTTCGTTCCAAATCAAAATTTGGACATATTTTTTGTTATTCAGAAATTCAGATGTATCCAAATTACCGAATTACAATGAAATTTAAAATGAATCCGAAATAACGAACCAAAATTCAGACAAAATTTGATTTGAAAACAAATTTTGAATTGAAAATAAATTTGAAAAAATTAGACATTGATTTAAAAAAAAATACAATAAAATATAATATAAAATAATAAAGCAATAGAATAAAAATGAAAGAATAGTAAAGATTAGAACAGAATGAAATAAAAAAGAATATGACCGCCTTCTGAAATTCGAATTTTGAATAGAAAAGATTCAAATTCAAATAGATTAGAATAGAATCCAAAACAATGCAATCAAAAACAATAGAAAATATCAGAATAGAAAATAGGAGAATAGAATAAAAAAGAATAGAATAGAATAGAATAAAATATAAAGAATATAACTGTCTTCAGAAATGTGCATGTCAAATAGAATGAATTTGAATGAAAAGATTAGAAAAGAAAATAATTGAATAGGAAAGAATGTTTATTCTTTCTAGCTAGCTGCCATAACCCCGGTATTTTTTAAACAGTGGGCGATCTTTCACATAAAAGTGGTCCAGGTGGCAGAATTGCCACAAAATCACTTTTATGGGGAGGAGGAGAGGTGCCGCCTCTTACCGGTCTGTTCCCTCTACTTACCGGAGTGGTCGGTAGCGGCAGAAACAATCCGATCCTGTGAAGCAATGGGCAGGAAGTCGAGTGAGGGCAACATGGGCCCCATTGGATTTTATGCCCTTGGAGGGCCAAAGCGACATCTGACATCACTTACGCCTTTTTGACCCCTGATTAGGGATGAGCTTCGTGTTCGAGTCGGACCCGTGTTCGACTCGAACATCGTCTGTTCGCCCGATATCCAGCAATGTGTATGAGGATCATTCCACATGTAAAATAATAAAGTGCTCCAATAGTGTAAAACAGCAAAGCTAATTTATTAAAACCACTACAATCTTCAAATGTGGCTTTGGCCAATTATGGCTCAGGGGATTTAGTACACGCCCCACACTATATAAGGCCGCCTGCCACAGTGGCCCTGTGTAGTGTGTTCCGGCGTGCTTAGAGAGAGAGAGAGACAGTGTCATTTCATTTGAGTTAGCTAGATTAGGCAGGACAGTCAGTGAGTTAGCTGCACTTACAGTGTATTGTGTATATATATGCATCCCAGGTGTTGTGTATATATATATATATATATATATATATATATATATATATATATATATATACACTGTATTCAGTTCAGCTAGATCCGTTCCTGTTATCTTCCTACTGACAGGCAGGCTTGTCTTGTTACAGTATTTACAGCTACCTGAAGAAAATTACTGGTGTTCTTTTGATCCTATTAGTACCACAGTCAGGCAGCTAGACTATTTACAGTTAGTGTAATGTGTCCTCCTCACAGTGTTCAGTTAAAGCTACAAGTTAATGATTGTAGATATTATAGTACCACAACACCCTTTACTCAAAATACCACCACTGCGCCACCAATATAGTGATAACGTAAAATAATATTAGTGAAATATTTGTGAATTGAAGTGAATGAGCTGCCCCTATATAAGAGGGTAAGACATGAAAAAATTCTATCCAATTTATCCATACACCTGAACAACTCCCCGCTGTAGATACATAGGAAGAAATAGTGGTGCTCTAACAGACAACAGTGTAAATCCGTGTCTAAAAACAATGTATAAATTAATACAATATTCACCAAGTGCTATCTTGATAAAGACATAAATAACCAGTGTTCACATATATAAATAATATGTAAATACAATATACATCAACCAATCACACCATCATGTGCTGCATGTGAGTGAGTAGAAGAAATTAAATTAAATTAACAGTCCATATAAAAATAAAGTGAAAAATATATAAACTAAAAGTCCATATATAAAAGTGACAAAAATGAAGGAATCTTGATGTTTAAGTGTCTTTCCAGTGTCTTCCACCACACCAAAGTGTTAGGTGAACTCACTCCCTTCAGAAACGCACTCACCGACTCCTGTTTCTAGCACTTTCAAACGCGCTTTTTACCACACACCAGGGTAATAAGATTAACCCGATATCCAGCAATGTGTATGAGGATCGCTCCACATGTAAAATAATAAAGTGCTCCAATAGTGTAAAACAGCAAAGCTAATTTATTAAAACAACTACAATCTTCAAATGATCCACTCACATTTTACATGATTCAAACCAGCATAAACAAAGTGCAAATCACAGCAACTCCGAACACAATGGATAACACAGCTCATAGTGGATGGTCACGGTGGACCCGAGGTGTGCTAGTGCTAAATCTTCTGATCTCACCCCCTCCTCAATGGTCCTCTGCTAGATCGAATCACCTCTTGTGTAGTGCGGCTTCCAGCGTCACGCGTCACGCATCACAGCCACGTCCCTGACATGTTTCGTCACAGATCGACTTAATCATGAGATTGGCATGGGATTTCAAAGCTACAAGTTAGTTTAGTGTGACCTCTGCACAGTGTTCAGCTAAAACTACAAGTTAGTGTAGTGCATCCTCCTCAGAGTGTTCAGCTAAAGCTACAAGTTAGTTTAGTGCGACCTCTGCACAGTGTTCAGCTAAAGCTACAAGTTAGGGTACAGTGTCCTCCTCACAGTGTTCAGCTAAAGCTACAAGTTAGTTTAGTGTGACCTCTGCACAGTGTTCAGCTAAAGCTACAAGTTAGTGTAGTGCGTCCTCCTCACAGTGTTCAGCTAAAACTAGAAGTTAGTGTAGTGCAACCTCTGCACAGTGTTCAGCTAAAGCTACAAGTTAGTGTAGTGCATCCTATGCACAGTGTTCAGCTAAGGCTACAAGTTAGTGTAGTGCGTCCTCTGAACAGTATTCAGCTAAAACTACAAGTTAGGATAGTGCGTCTTCCTCACAGTGTTCAGCTAAAACTACAAGTTAGTGTAGTGCAACCTCTGCACAGTGTTTAGCTAAAGCTACAAGTTAGTGTAGTGCGTCCTCCTCACAGTGTTCAGTTTTTTGCGAGCTTTGCACAGTGTTCACCTAAAGATACCTTTAGAAGGTTGGTGGTGTTTTCTTGATCCTATCACTACCGCAGGCAGCTAAATAAGTACAAGTAATTTTTTTGCGAGCTCTGCACAGTGTTCACCTAAAGCTACCTGTAGAAGGTTGGTGGTGTTTTCCTGATCCTATCACTACTGCAGGCAGCTAAATAAGCTACAAGTTAGTGTAGTGCATCCTCTGAACAGTGTTCAGCTAAAGCTACCTGTAGAAGGTTGGTGGTGTTTTCTTGATCCTATCACTACCGCAGGCAGCTAAATAAGCTACAAGTTAGTGTAGTGCGTCCTCCTCACAGGGTTCAGCTAAACCTACAAGTTAGTGTAGTGTGAGCTCTGCACAGTGTTCAGCTAAAGCTACCTGTAGAAGGTTGGTGGTGTTTTCCTGATCCTATCACTACCGCAGGCAGCTAAATAAGCTACAAGTTAGTTCTTTGCGAGCTCTGCACAGTGTTCAGCTAAAACTACAAGTTAGTGTAGTGCGAGCTCTGCACAGTGTTCAGCTAAAGCTACCTGTAGAAGGTTGGTGGTGTTTTCCTGATCCTATCACTACCGCAGGCAGCTAAATAAGCTACAAGTTATTTTTTTGCGAGCTCTGCAAAGTGTTCAGCTAAAACTACCTGTAGAAGGTTGGTGGTGTTTTCCTGATCCTATCACTACCGCAGGCAGCTAAATAAGCTACAAGTTAGTTTTTTGCGAGCTCTGCACAGTGTTCAGCTAAAACTACCTGTAGAAGGTTGGTGGTGTTTTTTTGATCCTATCACTACCGCATGCAGCTAAATAAGCTACAAGTTAGTGTAGTGCATCCTCCTCACAGTGTTCAGATAAACCTACAAGTTAGTGTAGTGCGAGCTCTGCACAGTGTTCAGCTAAAGCTACCTGTAGAAGGTTGGTGGTGTTCTCATACTAAAGGCAGGCAGTTGATTTTGCTATCTGCAGTATCAGTATGTATATATATATATATATATATATATATATATATCCCAGCTTAGTGCAGCTACAGGCCATTAGTATGTCTGGAAGGCCAACAAGGAGAGGTAGACAGTCACAAGCCAATAAAAGAGGGCAAGCAGGCTCTGTGTCTAGAGGCAACAGTGCTGGTCGTGGAGACGGTGCATCCTCATCAGCATGTGGCCGTGGGACACGCTTGGCCTTTTTTTCGGCAGCTGGCCGTGTTGAGCTGCAACATGTTGAAGATTTGGTCGAGTGGATGACCAAGCTGTCCTCATCCTCCTCATCCTCTCTCACCCATGCTCAGGGTACTTTGTCTGGCAAAGCAGCTGCTAACACGGCCTCTTCCCTCGGCTCAATGCATCAGTGACTCCTTCCCTAGCCCCACCATGTCCTCCTGAGGAGTCCCTCGAACTGTTTGACCACAGTGTTGGCTACATGCTCCAGGAGGATGCCCAGCGTTTAGAAGGCTCTGATGATGATACTGAGCTAGATGAAGGCAGTAACGTAAGCACAGACAGAGGGGGTGCCCAAGAAAGACAGCAATCTGGTAGTCATGCTCCCCCTGCTGCAGCATACTGCTAGCTTTGCTCCAGTGATGAGGAGGGAGGGGATGATGAGGTCACTGACTCAACGTGGGTGCCTGATAGGAGAGAGGAGGAGGAGGAGGAGGACGCACATCACCAATGAGGCAGGATGCCCTCCAGGGGCCAGCATAAGGGCAGCACACTGATTGCATCACACCCCAAAGCTCCGCATGTGCAGGGCGCTGCTGTCTCTGTGCGTTATTCCAAAAGTTCTTTGGTGTTTGCCTTTTTTGAGACAAGTGCATCAGATTGCACCGCTGCTATTTGCAACATATGTCTCAAGCGTATCTCGCGTGGCCAAAACATCTCCCGCTTGGGCACCACATGCTTGACCAGACATATGTTGACCTGCCATGCAGTTCATTGGCAAGAGTATCTAAAAGATCCACACCAAAGAACAAAGAGGACCACGCCTTGCTCCTCATCAGCTGAGATCTCCAACCCTTCTCCAATACCTTCAGTCCTCTCAGAGACCTGCACTGAGAGGATGAAGTTATAGAATTAGGTGTGTCACAGCCAAGTACTTGTAGGCAATCTGCTTTCGGCACACCGACGTCAGATTGTACCAGGCAAATTTCCCTGCCCCAGCTGCTGCACCACCGAAAGAAGTTCGCTCCCAGCCATCCACATGCCCAGTGGTTGAATGCTAGCTTAGCAAAATTGCTAGCACTTCAACTGCTGCCTTTTCAGTTGATAGACTCTGCCCCCTGAGTTTGTGGAATGTGCGGTTCCTCAGTGGCAGGTACCCAAACGCCACTTTTTCTCACGAAAGACGATTACGCTCTCTACCGGCATGTGGAAGGCAATGTCCATGCCTCGCTGGACAGGGCGGTCAGCGGTAAGGCGGTAAGGTGCATATTACTGCTGACTCATGGTCCAGCAGGCATAGACAGGGACGTTACCTAAGTTTCACCGCGCATTGGGTGACTCTGCTGGCAGCTGGGAAGGATGCAGGACAAGGTGCAGTAGTGTTGGAGGTTGTTCCACCACCACGCCTCCAAAATGCCACTGCTAATGATTGTGACACACCTCTCTCCTCCACCTCCTCCTCTTCTTCTTCCTCCATGGGTTCTTCCTGTGCTTTGTCCTCAGAACCAGCGGTGCTCAGTAGCCGTTCAAGGGGCTACGCAAGTATGGAGGCCAAAAGATACCATGCAGTGCTTGAGCTGGTGTGCTTGGGGGACAGGAGCCACACTAGGGCAGAGGTTCTGTCAGCTCTGCAGGGGCAGGTTCAGAGGTGGTTGATGCCATGCCAACTTAAGGCAGGAATGGTGGTTTGCGACAATGGCACCAACCTCCTCTCTGCCCTCCGACAGGGACAAATGACCCATGTGCCCTGTTTGGCTCACGTGCTTAACTTGGTGGTGCAGCTGTTCTTGGGCAGGAACCCGGGCTTACAGGATGTCCTGAGGCAGGCCAGGAAAGTCTGTGTGCATTTCCACCGGTCATATAATGCCAGTGCTCAGCTGGCAGACCTCCAAAAGGAGTTTAACCTGCCCAAGAACTGCCTAATCTGTGACATGTCCACCAGGTGGAACTCAAAGTTGGCCATGCTGCAGCGGCTGCACACGCAGCAGAGGGCCATCAATGAGTACCTGTGCGACTTTGGCACCAGGACAGGGTCAGGGTAGCTTGTTTTTTTCCCCACGCCAGTGAGCCATGATCAGGGATGCAAGCACTGTCCTGTCACCATTTGAGGAGGCCACGAGGATGGTGAGCAGTGACAGTGCATGCATCTGTGACACTGTCCCCCTTGTCCACCTGTTGGAGCACACGCTGCATGGAATAATGGACAGGGCACTTGAGGCAGAACAGAGGCAGGAAGAGGAGGACTTCCTTAGCTCTCAAGGCCCCCTTTATCCAGACAGTGTTTCTGCGTGCCCGCCGATCACACAGGAAGAGGATGTGGAGGAGGAGGAGGATTGTGTCAGTATGGAGGTGGAGCCTGGCACTCAGCATCAGCAGCAGTTTTTAAGGGAACAGTCCCAAGAAACCCATGAACTTGTACGTGGCTGGGAGGAGGTGGCTGCGGAACATGTTGTCCTTAGTGACCCAGAGGACTCCAGACCGAATGCCTCAGCAAACCTATGCTGCATGGCCTCCCTGATCCTGCAAAGCCTGCGTAAGGATCCTCGTATTCGTGGTATCAAGGAGAAGGACCAATACTGGCTGACAACCCTCCTTGATCCACGTTACAAGGGTAAGGTTGCGGACCTTATCTTGCCATCGCAGAGGATGAATCATCTTCGGGAGGCCTTGCAGAAAGGTCTGTGCAACGTGTTCCCAGAGACTGGGAGATTACAAACTCCTGTTTCTGGACAACGTGTTGCTGAGGCTTCGGTCAGTCAAAGAAGGAGCAGTGGAGAAGGTGGCCATCTGACCGATATGTTCAGACAATTTTTTAGTCCGCAGCCCCAAGGTATGATCAGTTCCAGCAACCATCGCCAGCGTCTGTTTTACATGGTGCAGGAATACCTAGGGGCAAGATCTGACTTGGACACCTTTCCCACCGAAAATCCTCTGGGTTACTGGGTCTTGAGGATGGATCACTGGCCAGAGCTTGCACAGTATGCAATTGAGCTACTGGCCTGTCCTGCATCCAGTGTTCTTTCGGAACACACATTCAGTGCTGCTGGAGGCTTTGTAACCGATCACAGGGTGGGTCTGTCCACCGACTCGGTTGATCAACTGACCTTCATAAAAATGAATCAGTCTTGGATCACCACCAGCTACCAAGCACCTGATGCTAATGTAACCGAATATTTTTTTTTGAAATCTCAGATCCCTTTAAAGACTGCCTATGCTGATGCTGAGTGACTTTCCTGAATAATTATCCTCTTCCTCCTCAATGATCACGCTGATAGCTTATAAGAACATTTTTGGTTCTGGGCACCACCACCAGTGCCTAAGGCCCAATTTTTCCGCCCCTGTTTAACAGGGGCGTGTAATTACAATTTTTGATGCAATACTTTGCAGCAGGGCTTGTTTCTGCGTTCCAACTAGAGTATCTGTGAGGGGTTGCAGTGTTGTGGCACCATCACCAGTGCCTAAGGCCCAATTTTTCAGCCCCTGTTTAACAGGGTTGTGTAATTACAATTTTTGATGCAAGACTTTGCAGCAGGGCTCGTTTCTGCTTTCCAACTAGGGTATCTGTGAGGGGTTGCAGTGTTGTGCCACCAGCACCAGTGCCTAAGGCCCAATTTTTCAGCCCCTGTTCAACAGGGCATGTAATTACAATTCTTGATCTAATATTTCACAGCAGGGCTGTCACGTACCTGGTAGGTGGAGCCCAGAATGCAGGGAACGGCCTCTCGTATACCTCCGACTCGGGAACCCCTGGTAGTGATGACAGGGGCTCGGGAGTACGAAGGGGCACAAGTGCCTGACTGGAAGGCTGGAGCAGAGAGCTGAATCAGGTAGTCAGCTGGGAAGTGTTCTGTAGTCCGGCAGCAGGATGTAGACAGCAGGGAGGTGTCTTGTAGTCCAGCAGCAGGATGTAGACAGCAGGGAGGTGTCTTGTAGTCCAGCAGCAGGATGCAGACAGCAGGGAGGTGTCTTGTAGTCCAGCAGCAGGATGTAGACAGCAGGGAGGTGTCTTGTAGTCCAGCAGCAGGATGTAGACAGCAGGGTGCAGGCAAGCCGGGTCAAACACAGACGGGCAGATCAGGTACAGAAGGTAAATCCGGGAGAATAGTCAAAGTCCAAAAGCCGGGATCAGGGCAGGCAGCAAACAGAGTAGTCAGGAACAGTCCAACAGGTATCAGGTAGCAAATGCAAGTAACAGGGCACAAGGGGTCTTCAGGAACGCTGTAGACCGGACAGCAAGGCAGCAGTGGAACAGTCCTCTTTAAATAGCCCCTTTGGCGCCAAGTGCTGTCACAGGGCACCGCTATTGGCGCTATTGCGCATGCGCGTACGCACGTTAGCGCTATTGGCGCTATTGGCACTATTGCGCGCGCGGGAGCGCCGGTTGGCGCTTCTGTGCACAGGCATTCCTTTGAACTTTAGTTTGCTGAGATATTTGCAAGAGGGCTTTTCCTGACAAAGGCCCTGTGAGGGCTTACAGTGTTGTGGCCACAACAACACCTAAGGCCCAAATTTCTGCTGAGTATATAGGGCAGGCCCCTACTTTCAAACATCCAACTTACAAATGACTCCTACTTGCAAACGGAAGGAGACAACAGAAAGTGAGATTAAATCTACCCCTAGGAAGGGAAATTCTCTCCTGTAAGAGTTAATATGGGAAAAACATTTCTCCTTTCCACTGATGCTTTATCACCAATCCTTGTTTCACAAAAAACCCCACATTTTCAAAAAACATTTGTCATTGGGACAAAAAGTGAGGTTCAATCTTCTGAAGAGGAGCACAGACAGCAAAACAAATGTCACAGGGGTGATAACCCTTCCCTATGTTTTCCAAAAAGCTTAAAATAGATTTTTTGGCTGGAGCTAAACACGTTAAAAATGTACCAGTTCAAAATTACAAACAGATTCTACTTAACAACAAACTTACAGTCCCTGTCTTGCTTGCGCCGCCTGTATACTGCTGTTCAGAGTACAGAGCCTGTATACTGCTGTTTCCTTTTTTTAATTTGGGTGCGGGGTTCCCCTTAATATCCATACAAGACCCAAAGGGCCTGGTAATGGACTGGGGGGTACCCATGCCGTTTGTCTCACTGATTTTCATCCATATTGCCAGGACCCGACATTACATTAAAGCCGCAAGCAGTTTTAAATTACTTTTTTTCCTTTAAAAATTACATTTTGTGCAGGGACTGCTCTAAGCACGGGAAACACGCGCCACTTTACAGGCATACAATAGACACCCCCCAGGTACTATATTTAAAGGAATATTTCACTTTTTTTTTACTTTAAGCATCATTAAAATTACTGCTCGTGAAAAAACGGCCGTTTTAAAAGTTTTTTTTGCATTGATCCATGTCCCCTGGGGCAGGAACCGGGTCCCCAAACCCTTTTTAGGACAATACCATGCAAATTTGCCTTTAAAATGAGCACTTTTAATTTCGAACGTTCGAGTCCCATAGACGTCAATGGGGTTCTAATGTTCGTGTAAATTTTTCGGTCCGTTCGCAGGTTCTGGTGCGAACCGAACCGGGGGGTGTTCGGCTCATCCCTACCCCTGATGTCTCCATAAACAGGACCTGTCATGCTTATTTCTATTACAAGGGATGTTTACATCCCTTGTAATAGGAATAAAAGTGATATTTTTTTTTTTTTAAAGGGACAGTGTAAAAATTACAAATAAAAAGCAAAATAATACAAAAAAGACAAAAAATGTTTTTAAAGCTCCCCGTCCTTCCAAGCTTGCGCGCAGAAGCGAATGCCTATGCGTACATATGTAAATGGTGTTCAATCCACACATGTGAGGTATCACTGCGATTCTAAGGTATCACTGTGGATTTTCCAACTGGAAATGTTCGATGACAGGCTGTTGTTGGTAAACCCGACTGTGTGTATGCTCCATTGGACAATTGTTGTTGGATTTTCCGCCAACAAATGTTGGTTGGCAGGTTTTCATATTTTCCTCGGACAAATGTGTGTTGTCGGATTTTCCGATCGTGTGTACACAAGTTCGTTGGACAAAAGTCCAAAGTACAAACACGCATGCTCGGAAGCAAGAATGAGCCGGAAGCGGTCGGTCTTGTAGACTAGCGTTCGTAATGGAGAATTAACATTCGTGACACGGCAAATTATGAAATCTCGAAATGCAGTCCACAATTCTCTTCTTCTTTAATGGGATAATAATGAAGCTGCTTTTCTGGTGATACTGATGGAGTTATTGCAAACGTATTTAAAAAGGCTTTTATTTTCTAGTGATATCAAGAATAATATTATTATTATTTTTTGGGGGGCAAGTTACCACAACACCATTATCCGGTAGTTTATAAGATGAAAGATACAACTATGTTGGTGTCCCTTGTTAATTTTACATTGTATTTTTTAAATGTAACTGCTGACCCAAACTGTCATTTGAAGTAAAACACATAGCCAAGTATTATTCTACACAATTTTTTTTATTGTGCATTAAAAAAAGAAAACAAATAAAATTAGACAGATATCTGCCAATAGAACTTAACCAAAAAGTACATTCTATGAATCCAAAAATATAGAAAATATACCAAATCAAATCATTATTCAGCCAAAAAATAATGTCAAAGCAATAACTCCAAGGCCAATAATAAATAACATGTTATCTCCTCCGATTCCACAACATGGCTGGTTGACAAATGGCCGTTCAGAAATGAACTGAAAAGCGCAAATTAAAAAGTGCAAAATGAAAAGCGTGAATGAACACTCACCAAACTTCTAATAACACGAAATTAGTAGAAGGAGCCCAAAGGGTGGCGCTAAAGAGCTGAAAAACCACATAGTAAGTCACTACGTTCAGGATTGTTGGCCAACAATTGTGTGGCCGTGTGTATGCAAGACAAATTTGGGCCAACGCCCTTCGGACAAAATTCCATGGTTTTGTTGGTGAACAATCCGATTATGTGTACGAGGCTTTGGAGTAAGAGCAATAATTCTAGCCCTAGACCTCCTCTGTAACTCTAAACTGGTAATCTGTAAAAAAAATTTAAAGCATCACCTATGGAGATTTTTTAGTACCATAGTTTGTCGCCAGTCCACGAGCATGCACAATTTTGAAGCGTGACATGTTGGGTATCTATTTACTCAGCGTAACATCATCTTTCACAATATACAAAAAAAATTGGGCTAACTTTACTGTTTTGTTCTAATTCTTTAAAGTGTATTTTTTTCCCAAAAATTGCGGTTGAAATACCGCTGCGCAAATACAGTGTAACATAAAATATTGCAATGACCGCCATTTTATTCTCTAGGGTTTCTTCAAAAAATAAAGATATATATTATATAATGTATGTATGTTTGGGGGTTCTAAGTAATTTTCTAGCAAAAAATACTAATTTAAACTTGTAAACAACAAATGTCAGACAAAGGTCTGGACTTTAAAGTGATTGTAAAGCTTATTTTTTTTTTAAATGACAAACATATCATACTTGCCTCCACTGTGCAGCTCATTTTGCACAGAGTGGCCCCGATCCTCGCCTTCTGTGTTCCCCCAGGCAGCCCTAGTAGCTCCTCCCCCCATCGTATAACCCCCTAGAAGTGCTCTCCCGGGGGTTACCTTGCGGGCGTGCTTCTGAGTCCAGCCTTTGCGTCCATAGACATGAATGCCGGACTCGGCCCCGCCCCTACATCACCCGTGTCCTTGGATTTGATTGACAGCAGCGGGAGCCAATGGCTGCGCTTCTATCAATCTATCCAATCAAGAGCCGAGACAACGGGCAAAGGGGAAGAACGTGTCTCCGGCATGGGAATTACGGGGCTCGGGTGAGTAAAATGGGGGGCTGGTCAGTGACAGAAGTTTTCACCCTAATACATAGGATGCATTAAGGTGAAAAAACACAAGGGTTTTCAATCCCTTTAACTGGTTAATCATCAAATCTGTATTTGCTTATGCATTACCCCCTTTGGCCACTGGTTGTCACTCTCAGATAAGGCATGACTATTCTAAATTAAACTTATAAAATAATCTGTTATAGGATCAATGAATTTCCCACTATAACAAGTGTGACCATGTGATATTATCTAAAATATATAGAATGTTTAGAAGATCTGATAACTGCCAAATGTATGAGCATTATCTTTCTGGTGTAGTGATATTTTAAGTATAAAACCTTAACTCTAAAGAGGTGGAGTTTCATATATAACGATCAATATTAGTTATACACAGAGAGGAAAGAAAATAAATATACTGTATATATAAACAATAATTTCCCTACTTAAACTACTTAATACATATACAATATTTCTAATAATAATGCTAAAAATCCAACACTAAGTATATAATAGAATTACCAATAAATATGTGTAGCAGTACCCCCGTAAGGGCTGCTGATTTGGTTACTTAGCAATCCGCCAATCACCCTGCTTGCTATCCGTCTCACGATTAATTAACTCCAAGAATAGTCAGTATCGTAGGTTTGTCATATTTATTGAGGGATACAACTTGAATTGGGGAAAGGATGACATGAGATGCCCATAGCATTTAACACATTGCACATTGTATGTAGTTATTCAGTGGCTGTGGACATGCAGAAAACTGAATACACTCCTTGCACCCCAGTCTCTTTCATTTGAATGACTCTTCTGCAGACTATTACTTCCAGTTTCCTTGTACAAATCCTTACTGCAAAACATACTGATATTCTATCTGTTCACTTCCATTTGAACAAAGAAGAATCACTCTAAATAATTCCCCTTTGTAGACCATGATGGGATTGTCCATACGAATCAAAGAGCCAGAAGCGCACACTGTTTTTCCCCGATGGCCCAGAGAATCAGACAGCCACACAGTCTTTGGAAGGCACTACCATTGTGCTAACCAGGCCGGAGATGACTTGGTATCTCCACACGAAAGCCTGACACATGCCAGTGAGCGGACCACTGCTTTCAGCCAGTCCAGGACTATCAATGTTGCGTTCCCCGGCCACAGCATTCTGCACTGACCTTTCTCTAGGAGGATAATCATTCTGTGTCCCCAGTCACAGAACGCTGCTCTACTCTCCTCCGCTTGACTTCTACTTCTTCCTTCCAGATCTCCTCCAGCATACAAGTCCTGTGTTCCCTGGTCACAACAACTTGACACTTCTTTAAGGATGAGGATCTTTATCTTAAGCTCCTTCCTGGCGGTTCCTCCATCCCTCCTCCGTGCATGGCGCATCCCCGCGTGGGGACGCCCAGAACAGCAACTCAGTACTCCATCATCTGTTCCTACTTTCCAGAACTCCCCCTTGGTAGCATGTGACCCCAGCTTATATGAGAGGCCTGCCCCTGCCAATACCCAAAGATAATTAGTCAGGGCTTCTTACATGAGTCAGAGCACAGGTGACCACACCCACCACTAAACTGAACACTCCCAGTCTCAAATCACAACAACCAGGTCCAGCCTAATGCACTGGCTAAATTTACCTGCATCTGAGCCCTGTGCTTAGAAAATCCTACTCTAGCATCTACCTTTAGGTAGAGGGTGCTACATTCACCCCCCACTAATAATCACAACTGTCCTCAGTTGTAGGAAAAATTAGCAAAATACCTCCTTAATTAAGATGAAAGGCATCTCATATCTAATCAGTTGGATGGGGAAAAGGAAACAAACTTGGAAGGGGTAACATTGGTATAAAAGTACAAAAATGACACATGTACACTGTATTCATATACATTTGCATACTTTATACATCCTGACTGCAGAAACCCTACAACTAATGTCACATACAAGTGGAACCAGAGCATTGCTCCCTTCAGAGGAATACTCTGCTTACCACAGGTCTTAGTAGTAGTAGTAGTATTTATACACAATATCCCCCAGGATATATGTAAAGACTATCCTTGGTTTGTTTGATTCTGAACTCAACATGTTAATTGAAAGGGCCTCTGTACAATGTAGGAGATGGACTGACTGCTAGTGGAGCTCCTGCTGTTGTGAGAATGTCCTGTGTTTAAACTTATGATAATGTATCATCTACTGTGTGAAGCTCGGTGACAACAAAACTGACCTGTAGTGAAATTCTGATTTATCATAGCAATGACCAGACTGCTTAAAGGGATTAGTTAATGAGCTCATGTTAATTAGGTTTCTGGTGAGAGGTTGTATTTTCATCCTGCTGTATATAGTTGTGTGAGATATCAAATTAAATTCATTCATGTTTGACCCTCAACACAGAGCCTCGTCTCATACTTGGGGGGAGAGTTATTTGTAAGGGTTTTTTGTTCGGCTGGTTGGAGTGTTCGGTAGCTGCCTTTGTGTCCAGGAATGGAATGTCCTAAACGACTTTAACCCCTTTCATACTCGGGGTGTCATTACAACTGACAGATCTTGGTTCCCCTGTATGAGAACCTCCACCAGACCTGTGTCTCCTGTCCTCCAAATGCGCCTGCAGACTCGCCATAACCAGCCCTTAACCCCTCAGTCATGAGACAAGCCACACAGGTGTTGAGGGTTAAACATCCAGAGCATAAACTCTTTATTAAGTACCAAACATACACTTTTAAACACAGTTAGGGACACTCCCCTTAGCCTTGTCATAGAGGGTGTAGGGGAAAAGGAAGAACCAATGGAAACTCAACACTTGTATATTCGAATAACTACAGTTTAAACACATGAAGGGATTATGATAAGCAGGCAGCCCCTCCTTACATATCCTCTGCTGAGATGTGTCTCCAGACCTTTGTCTACGTGCCATAACCCAACACAATTAAACACAGCAATGGGGGGGAAATGGAGGAGAAGGGATGTAGCATTACATTACATTACATTACATTATCTCAATGCCATTTTGTCCCCAAGTCTCATAGCCACACGCTTTGGAAATACCGCCATCTTGAATATACCTTTATCAGTTAAAAGTACATTTTTTGTGGAATAAAAGTATATATTTTGCCCATCCAGGCCAATAGGTTTAAGTAGCCAGAAACTACTCTATGAGCCCAGCTACAGATATCGCATTCACCTGGTTCCGATGAACCGGCCACCGCGAACACAGATGTCTGCAGGTGACCTCTTCTCCAGGTGGTGGGAGACGGCAAATAGCCCTCCAAATCTCACGTTCTCTGCTGGGCCATAGTCTGTGGGTAGGAGGTGAGCCCAGAGCCCCTTCCAAAACACACAGTGACAGTGGGTTATGTCACATCATCCTCTCTGATAACAGAACAAACTTAATGAACCAAGAATGGCATGTGGTTTCCTGCCAGGTTTGTCACCCCCTGAAAAGGAGTCTGCTCCTTTACTCCTGCAGAGTGCAACCTGAGCAGACATGCCAGTATGTGAACACATATGCTCATAGGCCAATAAACTTTCTGTTTGGCTCCTAACAAGGAGTCCTTTTCTTAGCAGAGTAGAGGCTCCAAATCAACGGTGTCCTTCTTTAAAGTAAATGTGACAAAGGGATTGAGCAGGGGCAGCACACCCTAGTGTCCATGACTTGGTCCAAGTCAGGCACCCAGCAATAAACTGCAATGTTGTCAATAGTTCCATCTTGGAATAGGAGAAAATCAGCCGCACGTCACCGGTGTCAGGTCACCTGAGGCCAGGTGACAGATGCACACCATTGGGGTTAGGAGTGCACTGCAAAGGTAGCGGACCCTACGGCTGACTGCTGCGGATGGGAGTATGGGTGGTAAAGGAAGGCAGGCCCGCTGGAACACCAAGATGGATCCCACAGGGGCGTAAGATTCCCTAGGGCGCGGAGTCTAAGAGCCAGCAGGTGTTCACCAGAGCCTCTAGTGGTGAGGATGGACTGGGCTGCAATTGGCTCCAGGTCGTGACCCCCAGGGTCTCCCAGCTCATGCCCACAGTAGGCTACAGGAGGATAGGGATAATAAGGGAATAAGCCAAAGGTCGGGGCGATTAGCAGACAAGGATAAACATAGAGCACGCCAAAGTTCAGGGCCACCAGTAGACAGGGATAGTTGAGAACAAGCCAAGATCGATAACTAGAATCAGACATAGAAGGCACAGTAAGATGCACACGGAAGCTAAACACACAAAGTTGATCAGCAGGGTTGGCTTTCAGTGCACAGGTTACTATAGAGTTCTCTGATAGGGGCTGGGGTGGAGCCATGCTAGAGGAGAGATTATAAAATCAGTCAGGTGAGAGTGGCTGGTCTCTAGAGGTGAACACATGTAGGAAAAGTAAGCTGACAAACACTACTGCATAACCATGACAACCAGGAACTCAAATGCAAAAAGGTTCTTAATTCACATGTGCCAGAAAAATGCCCGAGGTGAACAGGGTACAGGTACCATCTTAGCAGATGATGAACTGTAGAAGTTGCACTCATATATAAACATACTAATATGCATATTTGAGCTCTGTGCGCATCAATATACATTATAAAGTGTCCACATTTTTAGAGTTAGCACATTGTATTCATTTCCTCGGTGTCTTGACTTATTTTCTATTCTTTTCTCATCACTTGGAGTTTAGAGAGAACTTTTTTTCTGCTGTCCATCGTTTGGTGAAGTAGTAGATACTGCCATTGTCTGAACTGTCCTAGAATATTGACTTTTCTTCACCTGGGCAGATAGGCATCCATACACATGTGAGTGAGTTCAAAATTCTCGTAACTCGTAGACCAGGGGTTATATTTACTTTCTGTCTTGACACTCGTGTGTATCATGCTATAGGATGTTGGCCTGTACAGTGCCTTGAAAAAGTATTCATACTCTTTGAAATTTTCCACATTTTGTCATGTTACAACCAAAAAATGTAAATCTATATTATTGGGATTTTATGTGATAGACCAACACAAAGTGGCACATAATTGTGAAGTGGAAGGAAAATGATAAATGGTTTTCAACATTTTTTACAAATAAATATGTGAAAATTGTGGGGGTAAATTTGTATAGCGCCCCCCAAGTCAATACTTTGTAGAACCGCCTTTCTCTGCAATTACAGCTGCAAGTCTTTTTGGGGATGTCTCTACCAACTTTGCACATCTAGAGAGTGACATTTTTGTCCATTCTTCTTTGCAAAATATCTCAAGCTCTGTCAGATTGGATGGAGAGCATCTGTGATCAGCAATTTTCAAGTCTTGCCACAGATTCTCAACTGGATTTAGGTCTGGACTGGGACTGGGCCATTCTAACACATGAATATGCTTTGATCTAAACCATTCCATTGTAGCTCTGGCTGTATGTTTAGGGTCAAAAATCCAGGTAAGTAGACAGGAAAGAAGGAGATGCAGCTCACAAACACTCTTGCTCTGGAATGACACCGCCCTAGTAAGAACTGGTTCCAGGTGCTGGCTTTGCTGGTTTGCAGAGAGGCAGCTACGAATAAGCATCCAAATGATGTGAAACGCGTTAGCAGTCTACCACCCTGTACGTCTCTGCTATTGACTGTATGTTTGGATTTTATTGAAATAAAGATGTCCTTATCCCAGAGTGCGGCTATCCAGGATTTCTTTCTACCTCTCTGTATGTTTAGGGTCATTGTCCTGCTGGAATGTGAACCTCGGCCCCAGTCTCAAGTCTTTTGTAGACTCTAAAAGGTTTTCTTCTAAGATTGTCCTGTATTTGGCTCCATACATCTTCCCATCAACTTTGACCAGCTTTTCTGTCCCTGCTGAAGAAAAGCATCCCCACAACATAATGCTGCCACCACCATATTTCACGGTGGGGATGGTGTGTTCAGGGTGATGTGCAGTGTTAGTTTTCCGCCACACATAGCGGTTCACTTTTAGGCCAAAAAGTTCAATTTTGGTCTCATCTGACCAGAGCACCTTCTTCCACACGTTTGCTATGTCCCCCACATGGCTTCTTACAAACTGCAAACAGGACTTCTTATGACTTTCTTTCACCAATGTCTTTCTTCTTGTCACTCTTCCATAAAGGGCAGATTTGTGGAGAGCACGACTAATGATTACCAACAATACAGACCTGATAACAGATGTGGAAATACGGGGCAATTTAGGTAACAGCGATCACAGGTCAATTAGTTTCAGTATAAATCACACAAATAGGAAACATAAAGGGAATACAAAGACACTGAATTTCAAAAGAGCCAACTTCCCTAAACTACAAACCTTGCTAAAAGGCATAAATTGGGATAAAATATTAGGAACAAAGAATACGGAGGAGAGATGGGTTTGCTTTAAGAGCATATTAAATAAGGGCATTAGCCAATGTATCCCATTGGGTAATAAATTTGAAAGAGCGAACAAACGTCCTGGATGGCTTAACTCCAATGTAAAAATGCATATAAAAGCAAAGGAGAAGGCCTTCAAAAAATACAAGGTTGAGGGATCATCCTCAGCATTCAGAATTTATAAAGAATGCAATAAGAAATGTAAGGGTGCAATTAGGATGGCTAAGATAGAACATGAAAGACACATAGCGGAGGAGAGCAAAAAAAATCCCAAGAAATTCTTTAAGTATGTAAACAGTAAAAAAGGGAGGACAGACCATATTTGCCCCATAAAGAATGAGGAAGGACATCTGGTTACAAAGGATGAGGAGATGGCAAAGGTATTGAATTTATTCTTCTCCTCAGTCTTCACGAGTGAATCGGGGGGCTTCAGTAACCAAAACTGCAGTGTTTATCCTCATGACACAACACAGGAAGCACCTACATGGTTAACAGAGGACGGAATTAAAATTAGACTTGAGAAACTTAACATTAATAAATCACCGGGACCAGATGGCTTGCATCCAAGGGTACTTAGGGAACTCAGCCAGGTGATTGCCAGACCGTTGTTCCTAATTTTTACAGACAGTCTATTGACTGGAATGGTACCAGCTGATTGGAGAAAAGCCAATGTAGCACCAATATTTAAAAAGGGCCCAAACAACATCCCTGGGAATTACAGACCAGTTAGCCTAACATCAATAGTATGTAAACTCTTGGAGGGGATGATAAGGGACTATATACAAGATTTTAGTAATAAGAATGATATCATTAGCAGTAATCAGCATGGATTCATGAAGAATCATTCTTGCCAAACCAATCTATTAACCTTCTATGAGGAGGTGAGTTGCCATCTAGATAAAGGAAGGCCCGTAGACGTGGTGTATCTGGATTTTGCAAAAGCATTTGACACAGTTCCCCATAAACGTTTACTGTACAAAATAAGGTGCGTTGGCATGGACCATAGGGTGAGTACATGGATTGAAAACTGGCTACAAGGGTGTGTTCAGAGGGTGGTGATAAATGGGGAGTACTCAGAATGGTTAGGGGTGGGTAGTGGGGTTCCCCAGGGTTCTGTGCTGGGACCAATCCTATTTAATTTGTTCATAAACGACCTGGAGGATGGGATAAACAGTTCAATCTCTGTATTTGCAGACGATACTAAGCTAAGCAGGGCAATAACTTCTCCGCAGGATGTGGAAACCTTGCAAAAAGACCTGAACAAATTAATGGGGTGGGCGACTACATGGCAAATGAGGTTCAATGTAGAAAAATGTAAAATAATGCATTTGGGTGGCAAAAATATGAATGCAATCTATAGACTGGGGGGAGAACCTCTGGGGGAATCTAGGATGGAAAAGGACCTGGGGGTCCTAGTAGATGATAGGCTCAGCAATGGCATGCAATGCCAAGCTGCTGCTAATAAAGCAAACAGAATATTGGCATGCATTAAAAGGGGGATCAACTGCAGAGATAAAACGATAATTCTCCCGCTCTACAAGACTCTGGTCCGGCCGCATCTGGAGTATGCTGTCCAGTTCTGGGCACCAGTCCTCAGGAGGGACGTACTGGAAATGGAGCGAGTACAAAGAAGGGCAACAAAGCTAATAAAGGGTCTGGAGGATCTTAGTTATGAGGAAAGGTTGCGAGCACTGAACTTATTCTCTCTGGAGAAGAGACGCTTGAGAGGGATTTCAGTTTACAAATACTGTACTGGTGACCCCACAATAGGGATAAAACTTTTTCGCAGAAGAGAGTTTAATAAGACTCGTGGCCACTCATTACAATTAGAAGAAAAGAGGTTTAACCTTAAACTACGTAGAGGGTTCTTTACTGTAAGAGCGGCAAGGATGTGGAATTCCCTTCCACAGGCGGTGGTCTCAGCGGGGAGCATTGATAGCTTCAAGAAACTATTAGATAATCACCTGAATGACCGCAATATACAGGAATATGTAATGTAATACTGACACATAATCACACACATAGGTTGGACTTGATGGACTTGTGTCTTTTTTCAACCTCACCTACTATGTAACTATATGTAACTATGTAATGCCGCGTACACACGGTCGGACTTTTCGACCGGACTGGTCTGACAGACTTTTCAGTATACTTTCGACGGACTTTTGACGGACTTCCGACGGACTTTCTAATGAACGGACTTGCCTACACACGATCACACCAAAGTCTGACAGATTCGTACGTCATGATGTACACTGGACTAAAATAAGGAAGTTGATAGCCAGTAGCCAATAGCTGCCCTAGCGTCAGTTTTTGTCCATCGGACTAGCATACAGACGAGTGGATTTCTGGGTCCGGCAGAGTTACGACGTAAAGATTTGAAGCAAGTTCCAAATCTAAAGTTCGTCAGATTTGTGACTGGAAAAGTCAGCTGAAGCCCACACACGATCGGATTGTCCGCCGGCTTTGGCCCGTCGGCATCCATCGGACCAGTCTGGTCGAAAAGTCCGACCGTGTGTACACGGCATTATAGTTGTCCTGCGGACAGATTCTCCCACCTGAGCTGTGGATCTCTGCAGCTCCTCCAGAGTTACCATGGGCCTCTTGGCTCTTCTCTGATGAATGCTCTCCTTGCCCAGCCTGTCAGTTTAGGTGGATGGCCATGTCTTGGTAGGTTTGCAGTTGTGCCATACTCTTTCCATTTTCCAATGATGGATTGAACAGAGCTCCATGAGATGTCCAAAGCTTGGGAGATTTTTTTATAACCTAACCCTGCTTTAAACTTCTCCACAACTTTATCCCTGACCTGTCTGGTGTGTTCCCTGGCCTTCATGATGCTGTTTATTCACTAAGGTTCTCTAACAAACCTCTGAGGGCTTCACAGAACAGCTGTATTTATACTGAGATTAAATTACACACAGGTGGACTCTATTTACTAATTATGTGACTTCTGAAGGCAATTTGGTTCCACTAGATTTTAGTTTGGAGTATCAGAGTAAAGGGGGCTGATTACAAATGCCCCCTACACTTTTCACATATTTATTTGTAAAAAAATGTTGAAAACCATTTATCATTTTCCTTCCACTTCACGATTATGTGCAACTTTGTGTTGGTCTGTCACATAAATTCCCAATAAAATACATTTACGTTTTTTGTTGTAGCATGACGAAATGTGCAAAATATCAAGGGGTATGAATACTTTTTCAAGGGATTGTATATGGTCCAAGGTTTGTCAAACAGAAACTCTTTGGAGACAATAAGAAAAGTCTCTTCTAGGCTTTAGGTGGGAGAAGTAACAGAAACTCATGAGTTCCATAAGCAAGTTTGTTTACAGACCCCCAGCAGTTCCAGTTGAGAAAAACAGAATGCCTTATGGTGGGAGACTTCAATTAAAATATTGGTCCCTGCTTATTTGGAATCTGTCTCCTATCCAAACATTGAAATGATAAAATATACCTATTTTCTTCATAAAAGTTCTGACATAGTAAGGCTTCTATGGTTGGTGGATCTAGCAGGAGAGGGCGGGCATAGTCCAGATATTTTGATGAGAGCCTGTGACAGCCCCTGAGCTGTATTTTTACGGCAGTGAGCGTGGTGTTCAGGATGGAGGAGAATTACTAACGACAGAAGAAGAATCAGCACAAGGGACACATTCTACTTACTGTAAGTTTTGTCCCTTGTGCTGATTTTTCTGTTTGTGTTTTTGGCTGTGTTTAGGTTTTAAAGTGTTCCATCTTTCCCTCCATGTGTAGTTTCAGGCTTGTTATCCTTTTATCTCAGGTTCAGCCCACCTGATGAAGTCAATTAGATAAGATGGAGGACGATAGATATAGAGAAAGGAGGATTGCTGGCCTTTCATTAAACACTTGCCTACTGCTGCACTTTGAATGGCAATTGGGAGGTCATGCAACACTGTACCCATATGACAATTTTATCATTTTTTTAAGATGGATTGAGCTTTCTTTTGGTGGTATTTAATCGCCACTGGGTTTTTGTATATTTTGCTAAACAAATGGAAAAAGACAGAAAAGTTTGAAAGAATTAACTTTTTTTCTTAGTTTCTGTTCTAAAATTTAGCAAATTAGTAATTTTTCTTCTTCACTGATGTGAAGCTGCACTAATGGACACTGATGAGATGGCACTAATAAGCTTTCCTGATGGGTGCTCACTGATGGGCACTGATAAGGCTGCACTGATAAGGTGGCACTGGTAGATGGCACTGATGGATACTGGTATGCTGCACTAATATGCTGCACTGATGGACATCGATTGTCACTGTTGGGGCTTCACTGATAATCAGTGACAGTGCTGAGGAAAGAAAATGCTGGTATTTATTTAGTGATCAGCTGTGAGTGGACACAGCTTATCACATAGTAAAGAGCCAATGACATGTATCCTGATCGGTGATGTGCTGTGTTTAAGGGACATGGCTCACCACCAATCACCATTCTGTGTGATCCCGGGGGTGCGCATGAGTGGGTGCTGAGTAGGGATGGGCTTTATGTTCGGGTTGAACATGAGTTTGACTCAAACATTGGCTGTTTGTCAGTTCGCTAAACAGCGAACAATTTGGGGTGTACGCGGCAAATTCGAAAGCCGCGGAACACCCTTTAAAAGTCTATGGGAGAAATCAAAAGTGCTAATTTTAAAGGCTTATATGCAAGTTATTGTCATAAAAAGTGTTTGGGGACCCGGGTCCTGCCCCAGGGGACATGGATCAATGCAAAAAGAAGTTTTAAAAACAGACGTTTTTCGGGAGCAGTGATTTTAATAATGCTTAAAGTGAAACAATAAAAGTGTAAAATTCCTTTAAATTTCGTACCTATGGGGTATCTATAGTATGCCTGTAAAGGGGCGCATGTTTCCCGTGTTTAGAACAGTCTAACAGCAAAATGACATTTCAAAGGAAAAAAAGTCATTTAAAACTACTCGCGGCTATTAATGAATTGTCGGACCGATAATACACATAAAAGTTCATAGATAAAAACGGCATGGGAATTCCCCACAGGGGAACCCTGAGCCAAAATTTAAAAAAAATGCGTGGGGGTCCCCCTAAATTCCATACCAGAATACCAGGCCCTTCAGGTCTGGTATGGATATTAAGGGGAACCCTGCGCCAAAATTAAAAAAAAAAAAATGGCATGGGGCCCCACCAAAAATCCATACCAGACCCTTATTCGAGCACGCAACCTGGCGGGCCGCAGGAAAAATAGGGGGGACGAGAGAGCGCCCCCCTCCTGAACCATACCAGGCCACATGCCCTCAACATTGGGAGGGTGCTTTGAGGTAGCCCCCAAAGCACCTTGTCCCCATGTTGATGGGGAGAAGGACCTCATCCCCACAACCCTTGGCCGGTGGTTGTGGGGGTCTGCGGGTGGGGGGCTTATCAGAATCTGGAAGCCCCCTTTAACAAGGGGACCCCCAGATCCTGGTCCCCCTGTGTGAAATGGTAATGGGGTACAAATGTACCCCTACCATTTAACAAAAAAAGTGTCAAAAAGGTTAAAAAACACAAGAGACAGTTTTTGACAAGTCCTTTATTAATTTCTTCTTCTTTCATCTTCTTTCTTCTGATCTTCCTTCAGTTTTTTCTTCTTCCTCCATCTTCTTCATCGTCTTCTTCTCCATCTTCTTCTTCCTCCGCTCTTCTTGTCCCACATCTTCCTCCAGGCATCTTCTCCGTTCCGTCCGCACGATCCGCCTCAGTGGGAGTCTTCCATCGTGTGATGCTTCGGTTCTTCTGATATTTCTTATATAACTGAGGGCGGGGCCCCCTGGTGACCCTGCCCTCCTCTGACGCATGGGGACTTCCCTGTGACTTTCCCCGTGTTGTTAGAGGGGGCGGGGTCACCCATTTACATAAACAGGGTGTTCGGCTCATCCCTACTGCTGAGTGCCTTCTATTAACTCTGTATATACCAGAGCAGTGTTCATCCTCCTTATTATACTGTGTACCCCATTATAGAGCAGACATCGATCAGATCTATACCAGACCTTTATGCTAGATGAAATAATGGCAGGGGTTTCCCCCATAATTCATACCAGGCCCTATGGTTCTGGTATAGATTTTAAGTGGGAACCTCATGCAAAAAGCGATAATGCTGAAAGATGCAAAACTCCATTTAATAACATGTCTGGGGATGCCCTGACCAGTGGCAGAACTACCAGGGTCACAAAGGTCGCACTTGCACCCAGGCCCTGACATTCCACCACTGTGGGGGGCCCCAAGATGGACAAATGGTGCTCGGTTTTGGGCGGGCTCAAGGGCCAGGGCGTGCATGGTAACATTTGTATAAAGGAGGAGGTTAGGTCAGCACACAGAAAATACCAGATTCCAGAAAATCAAAGCAACGTCTGCAGAGCCGCACTCCAGACACCGGTCTGGACGGTACATCTCTCCTTCAGCTCACCATCACCAGGAGCTTGAACTCCCCCCCACCGCCAAGCTGTTGTCTTCATTGCTGGTACCATTTTGTTGAAGTCTGCCCACATACACAGAGTAGTGTTGGTCTTCAGCAATATGGCAATATATTGGGGCAAATGTTAATTGTGCTAGAGATGACCAACTACACTGAACGGGTGGGTGATATGAAGAAGAGGAGTGGGAAGGCCGGGAGAAGAGGGGATGATGGAACAAGGCCAAGGTCTATCTGACTAAGCCTGCCCTGTACCCAAATAATGGAGGTGAGGTCAGTGTGACAGCTCCAGCCGGGCCACACAGAGTCTATAGAGGGTTAATGTGGTCACCAGAGTTCCCCCTCTACATCATCCACTTTATATTAAAGTCTGCAAGATTCTCCCTTACAGTGCAAGGTAGAACTCTGTGGACCCTGATGTAAGAGGGAACTCTGATGTAAAGGGGAGTGCTGCAAACCATAATGTAAAGGGAAACACTGTAGACTTTGATGTAAGGGGGGCTCTGTTGACCAGAGGCCACCTTGCATCAAAGTTTCCCTTTACACCAGAGTCTGCAGAACTCCCTCTTACATCATGGTCTGTAGCATTTCCCTTTACATCAGAGTTCTCCTTTTCATCAGGGTACAATGTAAGTGAGAACCCTGCAGATTCTGATGTAAAGGGGAACTCTGTGGACTCTGATGTAAGTAGGAATGCAGCAGACTCTGGTGCAAAGGGGAACTCTGAATTAAGGTGGACTCTGGTCACCAGATCCCCCTCCCCCTTGCATCAGAGTCTACAGCATTCCCCTTTACATCATGTTCCACCGCATTCCCCTTTACATCAGAGTTCTCCTTTTAATCAGGGAACACCGTAAGGGGGAACCCTGCAGAGTCTAATGTAAAGGGGAACTCTGTGGACTCTGATGTAAGGGAGAACTTTGTGGACTGTGAAGTAAAGAGGAACTCTGATGAAAAGGGAAACTCTGCAGACCCTGATTTTTAGGGGAACTCTAAAGTAAAGGGGAATGCTACAGACCATGATGTAAGGGAAAACTCTGTAAAGGGGAATGCTGCGGACCGTGATGTAAAGGGGAACTCTGCAAGTGTGATGTAAAGGGGAATGCTACAGACCATGATGTAAGGGAAAACTCTGTAAAGGGGAATGCTGTGGACTGTGATGTAAAGGGGAGCGCTGCAGACCGCTATGTAAAGGGGAACTCTGCGGATTGGGATGTATAGGGGAATGCTACAGACCATAATGTAAGGGAAAACTCTGTAAAGGGGAATGCTGTGGACTGTGATGTAAAGGGGAACTCTGCGGATTGGGATGTATAGGGGAATGCTACAGACCATGATGTAAGGGAAAACTCTGATGTAAAGGGGAACGCTGCGGACCGTGATGTAAAGGGGAACTCTGCGGATTGTGATGTAAAGGGGAATGCTACAGACCATGATGTAAGGGAAAACTCTGATGTAAAGGGGAATGCTACAGGCCGTGATGTAAAGGGGAATGCTGCGGACCGTGATGTAATGGTGGGGGGGTCAAGGGGGCCCTTCATGGTTTCTTGCACCAGGTATCTGAAGGTTCTAGTAATGCCTCTGGCCCTGACCCTGCCTGTCCTGCCAATCTGCATGATGTATACAACCTAATACAGCAACACTGATATTTACAAAGAAAATATTTTACATTGCCAGTAAATGACAGCTCCATTCTGTATGGATACTCTAGAACTATGTACAAATAGGAGAAAACTTTATCTTCTGTAGAACTATGAGCCAAGTCCTTGTACAAGAAAGGAATGGACTCGGTGTTTAAGCAAAATGTTAAGTAGGTTAACCTTTCAATTCAGAACAGTCCAAGCAAAGTCTTTTCAGTAGGAATTAAATAGATTAAGCTCTTCATGACACGGGGCACTACATCCCCTTTAACCGCAGCTGGCCCTTTAACACCCGAAGGGTTGCAACAGCACACAGTCTCTAGGATCGCTCACACCTGTCTGTACTAAGAAATGTCTTCAGTAGAGTTGGGAGAATGGTTCAGGCCAAGCAAAAGTTTGGCTCGAACATCGCCTGTTTACCCATTCGGCGAACACCCTGCAATGCACTGCGCACTGCACAGAGCACTCTAAGCTAAGCTTTGCCCAATCAGGGCACAGTGAATAACTCGTTGTTAAGGAGCTGGGGCCAGGAAGCCAGCCATGGTGTCCTTATAAATCAATGAGTCATTGGCTGTCAACAGACTTCCCCGCTGACAGCTGAATAAAAAAAACAATGCTGGCAATAAAAAAGTGGGAAAAAAACACAGCATGGGGATCCCCCCAAATCTATACCACTCCCTTGTCAAAGGCTTCCTGATTCTGATAAACCCCCCGCCCACAGACCCCCACAACCACCGCCCAGTGTTTGTTGGGAAGAGGCCCTTGTCCCCTTCAACATAGGGACAAAGTGCTTTGAGGTAAGGAGGGCAGAGCCCCCCCCCCACCCAAAGCACCCCCCTATGTTGAGGGCATGTGGCCTGGTATGGTTCAGGAGGAGGGCCGCTCTCCTTTCTTACTCTCTTTGCTTACGGCGCTGTGATTGGCCAAAGCATGCGGGTCATAGTGCATGCTTGGCCAATCATCAGCCAGCAATGCACTGCTATGATCGGTGCATTATGGGGTGTGATGTTTGATCTTCGTCGAATGATCGAACAGCCGATGTTCGAGTCGAACTCATGTTCGACTCGAATTTGAAGCTCATCCCTACTCCTGACTAGGCGACATTGTAGCCGGCTGAAAAATTCCTGGAGTCCCCGTACTTAGTGCTGATGATTCTACCTCCACTCCGACATCCCCCAGGACCTCAAAGGAGTTACTTGTTTCAATTCTAGCTGCCTCTACTTTCAATTCCTTAGCCCTTCTCTTCTTAGGGCTCTCCAAAGCATCCACCTTGGTCTTTGCACCCAGTGTCTCCATCTTTTTCACCTCCTCTTGGAATTCCTGCACCTCAGGCTCCCACTGTAAGGCTGCTGCCACCTCCTCCAGTACCCACTCAACCTCTGCTCCACTCTCCACTGTTAATGGCTCCACACTGGTGGGTGGCACTTCTATGCTCTCCTCCACACTCTCCTCCACACCCTGGTGTCCACTTTCTTCCTCTTCCACCTTCACCTCCCCCTCCTCTCCCTGTCTTTCTGGAGAGTCAGACAGCACCTGTGTGGACACTGGTTGTACACTCTCAGCAGTGTGCCTGACAGCTTCAGCATAAGAGACATAGGCCCTTCTTACTTTTGTACAATTCTTCACTGTGTGATCATGCTGTCCACATATATCACAGGTCCGCTTAACCAAGCAAGCCCCAGCCTCATGTCCCTCCTCCCCACAGTTCTGGCAGTGCATCTCCACATTCCATTCATTGGAATGGTTGACCAGGATAGTAGATAAACCCTCTATTTTCTGCTATTGAAAAATTAGCTGGTGGATGCCGCACTCCACCAATCCATTCAGAATCCACCTTCAGTTTGACAAAAAACTTAAATTTGCCATTAAAGATCCCCAGATGATTAGTCAGCCTGAAGCCTCCCTTCACTGAAGAGCAGTATCTCTTCAAAAAGGCCACTACCAAGGCAATGTCTGTGAAGGGGTTAAACAGGTGAACAACCAATGGCTTTTCCTACATAACATGCAAGGGTTCCACTATGAAAGGCCTTTCAGACTCATGGTTAGCTTTTTCCAATTCCTTACACTTCTCAATAACTCCTGTGCAAAACATGCTATGCACAAAAGAAACATCATAGTACCTTGGTGCTGCATGGTCCTGGATACAATAGATAGGTCGTGGTTTCACTCAAACCAATTTCTCCAGCAAATCCTGCACAAGGAACTCCAAATTCACTTTATGCAAATGACCAGGCATAACCTGAACCGCAAGGTGTTCTGAATCCTCCCTCGCTCCATTGTGCTCAGCAAAGAAAATTCAGGCCATCAAGCAATCTTGCCTCTTTTTAGGGCAATGTATAGAAGTCTATCTGCAAGCTTTATATAACATAGGTTTGTGTGCTAAAGAGGCAATTGAAAACACATTCACAGTCCATGAAACACACAATGCAAGTTCACCCAATGTAGAGACAGAACTTCAAAGTGGGTACACCTGTTAATGATGTCCTTAAATTACTCAAAAAACACACTCTCTGAGCATGCCCATAAATATCCAAGTGCTGTTCACACACAAAAAACACAAGAAAAACAAAGTCCCTGAGCATGCCCAGAACAACCCAAATGCAGCTAGCACAAAATAAGCCACCCCCATGTCCAAAATTAAGCACATCATCCACCATGCTACAAAATTACAGATGGGACAAACACCCTCTGTTCCAGGGGGCGAACAAAGAGCCTAACATGGGCAAAAGTTATACAACAAATATCTGTAGCATGTATCCAAAATGCTGCTTCAAAGATGTACGGCTTTAGAGAAAACTTGCAAATCTACATTGCAGCTGCAAGATTTTAACCCAAATTAAAAAACAGCCTGCCCCCCTGAATACATACAAGGCCATTTGGGTTTGTTAAGGTTTAAATAGGGATCCCCCTCATGAAAAATCCCACCCCAAACTCAAAGAATATTGTACCTGTCCCAAACACTAACAAACCCCTAGCCAAACACACAGTAAGCCAGCCAATAAAAGGGGGTGGATGCTTGGGGGCAGGAGGGGCTTGGACACCCCAAAAGTCAACCACCTTGTTCCCATTTTCATGGGGATAAGGGCCTCTTCCACACAACCCTAGGCTGGGGTGGGGGGCTGCAGACAGGGGGCTTTACAGAATGTGGAAAGCCCCTTTAAACTTGTGGGTACAAGGTGCTTTGTGGTTGGTATTGGGCTGAGCCCAACATGCCCCAAAGGCAGCCAGCTATGTTGAGTAGGGATGAGCCTGGTTCGGTTTGCATCCAGAACATGCGAACGGACTGAAAATTTGCGAGAACATTCGAACACCGAACATGAGAAATCAAATATGCAAATTTTAAAGGCTAATATGCAAGTTATTGTCCTAAAAAGGGTTTGGGGACCCGGGTCCTGCCCCAGGGGACATGTATCAATGCAAAAAAAGTTTTAAAAATGGACGGTGATTTTAATGATACTTAAAGTGAAAAAATAAAAGTGAAATATTCCTTTAAATATCGTACCTGGGGGATGTCTATAGTATGCCTGTAAAGTGGCGCATGTTTCCCGTGTTTAGAACAGTCCCTGCACAAAATGACATTTCTAAAGGAATAAAAGTCATTCAAAACTGCTTGTGGCTGTAATGTAATGTCTGGTACTCATACTCTTAGACCTCTCTGCTTCCTTCGACACAGTTGACCACCTGCTCCTCCTAAGCAAACTACACTCCCTTGGCCTCTGTGATTCTGCTTTATCCTGGTTCTCCTCCTACCTATCTCACCTACCTATCTCAGCGCACTTTCACTCCATCTCCTTTACTCCTCTTAATCTCTTTGTTGGGATACCCCAAGGCTCTGTCCTTGGGCCCCTCCTATTCTCGTTCTATACCTCTTCCCTAGGGATGAGCCGAACACCCCCGGTTCGCTTCGCACCAGAACCTGTGAACGGACCGAAAATTTGCACGAACATTAGAACCCCATTGAAGTCTATGGGACTTGAACGTTCAAAATCAAAAGTGCTAATTTTAAAGGCTAATTTGCATGGTATTGTCTAAAAAGGGTTTGGGGACCCGGGTCCTGCCCCAGGGGACATGTATCAATGCAAAAAAAAAGTTTTAAAAACTGCAGTTTTTTCGGAAATAGTGATTTTAATGATGCTTAAAGTGAAAAAAAAAGTGAAATATTCCTTTAAATATCATACCTGGGGGGTGTCTATAGTATGCCTGTAAAGTGGTGCATGTTTCCCATACTTAGAACAGTCCCTGCACAAAATGACATTTTTAAAGGAATAAAAGTCATTTAAAACTGCTTACGGCTTAAATGTAATGTCGGGTCCTGGCAATATGGATGAAAATCAGTGAGACAAATGGCATGGGTACTCCCCAGTCCATTATCAGGCCCTTTGGGTCTTGTATGGATATTAAGGGGAACCCCTCCCAAATTAAAAAAAGGAAAGGCCCCCAGGCCCTATATACTCTGAACAGCAGTATACAGGTGGCGCAAACAAGACAGGGACTGTAGGTTTGTTGTTAAGTAGAATCTGTTTGTAATTTTGAACTGGTACATTTTTAAAGTGTAGCTCCAGCCAAATAATCTATTTTTAAGATTTTTGGAAAACATAGGGAAGGGTCGTCACCCCTGTGACATTTGTTTTGCTGTCTGTGCTCCTCTTCAGAAGATTTCACCTCACTTTCTGTCCCAATCACAAATGTTTTTTGACAATTTGGGGTTTTTAGTGAAACAAGGATTGGTGATAAAGCATCAGTGGAGAGGAGACACGTTTTTCCCATATTAACTTTTACAGGAGAGAATTTCCCTTCCTAGGGGTAGATTTCATCTCACTCCCTGTTGTTGCCTTCCGTTTGCAAGTAGAGTCATTTGTAAGTTGGATGTTTGAAAGTAGGGGCCTGCCCTATATATTCAGCAGAAATTTGGGCCTTAGGTGTTGGTGTTGCCACAACACTGTAAGCCCTCACAGTTACTCTTGGTGGGCACAGGAACATGCTCTGCTGTGAAATATTAGATGAAGAATTGTAATTATATGCACCTGTTGAACAGGGGCAGAAAAATTGGGCATTTGGTGGTGGTGGTGGTGGTGCCACAACACTGTAAGTACTCACAGTTACTCTTGGTGGCCGCAGAAATGGGCCCTGCTGTGAAATATTAGATCAAGAATTGTAATTACACGTCCCTGTTGAACAGGTGCCACAACACTGCAAGCCCTCACAGATACTCTAGTTGGAGCGCAGGAATGAGCCCTGCTGCAAAGTATTGCATCAAAAATTGTAATTACACACTCCTGTCAAACAGAGGCTGAAAAACTGGGCCTTAGGCACTGGTGCTGGTGCCACAACACTGCAACCCCTCACAGATACTCTAGTTGGAGTGCAGGAACAAGCCCTGCTCCAAATTATTGCATCAAAAATTGTACTTACATGCCCCTGTTAAACAGGGGCTGAAAAATTGGGCCTTAGCCACTGGTGGTGGTGCCCAGAACCAAAAATATTCTTACAAGTTATCAGCATGATCATTGAGGAGGAAGAGGATAGTCACTCAGCATAATAGGATAGTCACTCAGCATCAGCATAGGCCGTCTTGAAGGAATCTGACATTTAAAAAAAAATTATTCGGTTACATCAGCATCAGGTGCTTGGTAGCTGGTGGTGATCCAAGACTGATGCATTTTTATGAAGGTCAGTCGATCGACCGAGTCGGTGGACAGGTACACCCTGTGATCGGTTACAAAACCTCCAGCAGCACTGAATGTGCATTCCGAAAGAACGCTGGATGCAGGACAGTCTAGTAGCTCAATTGCATACTGTTCAAGCTCTGGCCAGTGATCCATCCTCAAGACCCAGTAACCCAGAGGATTTTCGGTGGGAAAGGTGTCCAAGTCAGATCTTGCCCCTAGGTATTCCTGCACCATGTAAAACAGACGCTGGCGATGGTTGCTGGAACCAATCATACCTTGGGGCTGTGTACTAAAAAATTGTCTGAACGCATCGGTCAGACGGCCACCTTCTCCACCGCTCCTTCTTTGACTGACCAAAGCCTCAGCAACATGTTGTCCAGGAACAGGAGTTTGTAACCTCCCAGTCTCTGGGAACGCATTGCACAGACCTTTTTGCCTCCCAAAAGATATTTCATCCTCCGCTCCCTCTGCGATGGCAAGATAAGGTCCGCAACCTTACCCTTGTAACTTGAATCAAGGAGGGTTGCCAGCCAGTATTGATCCCTCTCCTTGATACCACGAATACGAGGATCCTTCCACAGGCTTTGCAGGATCAGGGAGGCAATGCAGCATAGGTTTGCTGAGGCATTCGGTCCGGAGTCCCCTGGGTCACGAAGGACAACATGATCCGCAGCCACCTCCTCCCAGCCACGTACAAGTCCATGGGTTTCTGGGACTGTAAATGATCCCTTAAAGACTGCTGCTGATGCTGAGTGCCAGGCTCCACCTCCATGCTGACACAATCCTCCTCCTCCTCCTTGTCCTCTTCCTGTGTGATCAGTGGGCACGCAGGAACACTGTCTGGAAAAAGGGGGCCTTGAGAGCTAAGGAAGTCCTCCTCTTCCTGCCTCTGTTCTGCCTCAAGTGCCCTGTCTATTATTCCACGCAGCGTGAGCTCCAACAGGTGGACAAGGGGGACAGTGTCGCTGATGCATTCACTGTCACTGCTCACCATCCTCGTGGCCTCCTCAAATGGTGACAGGACAGTACATGCATCGCTGATTATGACCCACTGGCATGGGGAAAAAAACAAGCTCCCCTGAACCTGTCCTGGTGCCATAGTCGCAGAGGTACTCATTGATGACCCTCTGCTGCGTGTGCAGCCACTGCAGCATGGCCAACGTTGAGTTCCACCTGGTGGGCATGTCACAGATTAGGCGGTTCTTGGGCAGGTTAAATTCCTTTTGGAGGTCAGCTAGCCGAGCACTGGCATTATATGACCTGCGGAAATGCACACAGACTTTCCTGGCCTGCTTCAGGACATCCTGTAAGCCCGGGTACCTGCACAAGAACCGCTGCACCACCAAGTTAAGGATGTGAGCCAAAAAGGGCACATGGGTCAGTTGTCCCTGTCGGAGGGCGGAGAGGAGGTTGGTGCCATTGTTGCAAACCACCATACCTGCCTTAAACTGGCGTGGTGTCAACCACCTCTGAACCTGCCCCTGCAGAGCTGACAGAATCTCTGCCCCAGTGTGGCTCCTGTCTCCCAAGCACACCAGCTCAAGCACCGCATGGCATCTTTTGGCCTGCGTGCTTGCGTAGCCCCTTGAATGCCTACGGAGCACCGCTGGTTCCAAAGTCAAATCAGCACAGGAAGAGGCCATGGAGGAAGAAGCAGAGGAGGGGGTGGAGGGGAGAGTTGAGGCAGAATCACCACTAGTAGTATTTTGGAGGCGTGGTGGCAGAACAACCTCCAACACTACTGCACCTTGTCATGCATCCTTCCCAGCTGCCAGAAAAGTCAACCAGTGCGCAGTGAAAGATAGGTAATGTCCCTGTCCATGCCTGCTGGACCATGAGTCAGCGGTAATATGCACCTTACAGCTGACTGCCCCATCCAGCAAGGCCAAGACATTGCCTTCCACATGCCGGTAGAGAGCCGGAATCGCCTTCCGTGAGAAAAAGTGGCATTTGGGAACCTGCCACTGAGGAACCGCACATTCCACAAACTCACGGAAGGGGGCAGAGTCTATCAACTGAAAAGGCAGCAGTTAAAGTGCTAGCAATTTAGCCAAGCTAGCATTCAACCGCTGGGCATGTGGATGGCAGGGAGCAAACTTCTTTTGGCGGTGCAGCAGCTGGGGCAGGGAAATTTGCCTGGTATAATCTGACATCGGTGTACCGATAGCAGATTGCCACCAAGTACTTGGCTGTGACACACCTAATTCTATACCTTCATTCCTCTCAGTGCAGGTCTCAGAGAGGACTGAAGGTATAGTGGGGATGGAGATCCCAGCTGATGAGAAGCAAGGAGAGGTCCTCTTTGTTCTTTGGTGTGGGTCTTTTAGGTACGCTTGCCAACGAACTGCATGGCAGGTCAACATATGTCTGGTCAAGCACGTGGTGCCCAAGCGGGAGATGTTTTGGACACAAGAGATACGCTTGAGACATATGTTGCAAATAGCAGCAGTGGGATCTGATGCACTCATCTCAAAAAAAAGCCCACACCAAAGAACTTTTGGAATAACACACAGAGACAGCAGCGCCCTGCACATGCGGAGCTCTGCGGTGTGATGCAGTCGGTGTGTTGTCCTTAAGCTGGCCCCTGGAGGGCATCCTGCCTTGTTGGTGATGTGCTCCTCCTCCTCCTCTCTCCTATCAGGCACCCATGTGGAGTCAGTGACCTCATCATCCCCTCCCTCCTCATCACTGGAGCAAAGCTGGCAGTATGCTGAAGCTGGGGGAACATGACTGCCAGATTGCTGTCCTTCTTGGGCACCCCCTCTCTCTGGGCTCACGTTACTGCCTTCCTCTAGCTGGGTACCATCATCGGAGCCTTCAAAACGCTGGGTATCCTCCTGGAGCATGCACCCGACACTGTGGTCAAACAGTTCGGGGGACTCCTCAGGGGGACATGGTGGGGCTAGAGAGAGAGAGGATGAGGAGGTTGAGGACGGCTTGGTCATCCACTCTACCAAGTCTTCCGCATGTTGCGACTCAACACAGCCAGCTGCCAAAAAAAGGACAAGCGTGTTCCATGGCCACATGCTGATGAGGATGCACCGTCTCCACGACCAGCACTGTTGCCTCTAGGCACAGAGCCTGCTTACCCTCTTTTATTGGCTTGTGACTGTCTGCCTCTCCTTGTTGGCCTTCCAGACATACTAATGGCCTGCAGTGAGATGCAGCTGCACAAAGCTTGTATGTATATATATACTGATACTGCAGCTAGCAGAATCAATTGCCTGCCTGTAGTATTATTAGTATGAGAACACCAGCAATTGTCTTCAGGTAGCTTTAGGTGCACACTGTGCAGAGGATGCAATACACTAACTGTAAATACTGTAACTGCCTGCCTGTGGTATTAATAGGAGCAGAACAACAGCAATTGCCTTCAGGTAGCTTTAGGTGCACACTGTGCAGAGAACGCAGTATAATAACTGTAAATACTGTAGCTGCCTGCCTGTGGTATTAATAGGACCAGAAGAACACCACCAATTTTATTCAGGTAGCTTTAGGTGCACAGTGTGCAGAGGACACAGTACACTAACTGTAAATACTGTAGCTGTCTGCCTGTGGTATTAATAGGAGCAGAACAACAGCAATGTTCTCCTGGTAGCTTTAGGTGCACACTGTGCAGAGGACGCACTACACTAACTGTAAATACTGTAGCTGCCTGCCTGTGGTATTAATAGGATCAGAAGAACATCACTAATTTTCTTCAGGTAGCTTTAGGTGCACACTGTGCATATGACACAGTGCACTAACTGTAAATACTGTAGCTGCCTGCCTGTGGTATTCATAGGTTCAGAAGAACACCACGAATTTTCTTCAGGTAGCTTTAGGTGCACACTGTGCAGAGGACGTACTAAACTAACTTGTAAATACTACAGCTGCCTGTGGTACTGTACTAATAGGATCAGAAGAACACCACTAATTTTCTTCAGGTAGCTTTAGGTGCACACTGTGCAGAGGACGTACTAAACTAACTTGTAAATACTGCAGCTGCCTGCGGTACTGTACTAATAGGATCAGAAGAACACCACTAATTTTCTTCAGGTAGCTTTAGGTGCACACTGTGCAGAGGACGCACTAAACTAACTTGTAAATACTGCAGCTGCCTGCGGTACTGTACTAATAGGATCAGAAGAACACCACTAATTTTGTTTAGGTTGCTTTAGGTGCACACTGTGCAGAGGACGCACTAAACTAACTTGTAAATACTGCAGCTGCCTGCGGTACTGTACTAATAGGATCAGAAGATCACCACTAATTTTCTTCAGGTAGCTTTAAGTGCACACTGTGCAGAGGACGCACTACACTAACTTGTAAATACTGTAGCTGCCTGCGGTACTGTACTAATAGGATCAGAAGAACACTAATTTTATTCAGGTAGCTTTAGGTGACCACTGTGCAGAGGACACACTATACTAACTGTAAATACTGTAGCTAATAGGATCAGAAGAACACCAGCAATTTTCTTCAGGTAGCTGTAAATACTGTAAAAACACCTGCCTGCCTGTCAGTAGTAGGAAGAGAATAACAGGAACGGATCTAGCTAAACTGAATACAGTGTGTATATATATATATACATACATACATACATACATATATATATATATATATATATATATATATATATATATATATATATACACACACACACACAACACCTAGGATGTATATATATATATATATATATATATATATATATATATATATATATATATATATATATATATATATATATATATATATATATATATATATATATATATATATATATATATACACAATACACTGTAAGTGCAGCTAACTGACTCGCCTGCCTACTCTATCTAACTTAAATCAAATGACACTGTCTCTCTGTCTCTCTCTCAACACCGTAACACACTACACAGGGCTGCCGTGCAGGCGGCCTTATATAGTGTGGGGCATGTACTAAACCCCCCTGAGCCATAATTGGCCAAAGCCACCCTGGCTCAGTACAGAAGGCGCTGTGCTTGGCCAAGCATGTGGGTCATTGTGCATGCTTGGCCAATCATCAGCCAGCAATGCACTGCGATGCCGCAGTGAATTATGGGCCGTGGCGTGGCACTCAAATTTGGTGCGAATGGCCCATATCGTTCGGAATTCGGCGAACAACTGAGCAGCCAATGTTCCAGCAACCACCCGTTCGCAAGGGTAGTTGGTAATGGGATTATAACACAGTCGGTCCTCCGCACTGTAATGTAATGGGGCCCTGTGATATAAATGGGACTGCACTGTAAAGGAAATGAATGATTGCAGCCCTCAGCACTCACCCTGTTCAGTGCACAGATCTCTGGCTCCTCCCGCCCCTGCTCTGCTGATAGATGACATCATCAGCAGGGAAGGAGAGCCTGGAGAGGAGACACAGGCACAGCCGTATAGCAGGAGGTGAGCAGTGACCACGGCCTGTGTTAACCCTCTCCAGGTTGCGGTCGCTGCTTACTAGGGATGAGCTTCAAGTTCGAGTCAAACATGAGTTGGACTCGAACATCGGCTGTTCAATCGTTCGATGAAGATCGTACATTATGGGGCATTCACATAATCGCAGTGCATTGCTGGCTGATGATTGGCCAAGCACACACTATGACCCGCATGCTTTGGCCAATCACATTGTCATCAGCAAAGAGAGCCATAATTGGCCAAAGGCAGGGTGCCTTTGGCCAATTATGGCTCAGGGGGTTTAAGTCCACGCCCCACACTATATAAGGCCGCCTGCACATCGGCCTTGTGTAGTGTGTTGCTGGCAGAGAGAGAGATAGAGAAAGAAAGAGAGTGTCATTTCATTTCATTTACTTTGAGCAGGCAGTTTATTCAGTTAGCTAGATCTCACTGCAAACCGTTCCTGGTGTACTGTTTCTAATATACTTCAGGCAGGCAGTCTATTCAGTTAGCTGCAGTGTATTTGAGAGAGATCTATATATGTATATATAGATCTCTCTCTATATATATCTATATCTATAGATATACATATATACACACATTGTATCCAGTTTTGCTAGATCTCACTGCAGACCGTTCCTGGTGTACGTATTCAAATACACTTTCAGGCAGGCAGGCCAGGCAGGTTATTCAGTGATCTGCAGTGCATAAAATATATATACTGTCTCCAACATATATATCCACTGCATTCTAGTCTAGCCAAGCCTATATCTAACTTGCAGGTATTTCCTGGTGTACATTTTCAAACACACTTTCAGGCAGGCGGGCAGGTGATTCAGTGATCTGCAGTGCATAAAATATATATACAGTCTCCTACATATACAGTATCTCACAAAGGTGAGTACACCCCTCACATTTTTGTAAATATTTTATTCTATCTTTTCATGGGACAATACTGAAGAAATGACACTTTGATACAATGTAAAGTAGTGAGTGTACAGCTTGTATAACAATGTAAATTTGCTATCCCCTCAAAATAACTCAGCACACAGCCATTAATGTTTAAACTGCTGGCAACAAAACTGAGTACACCCCTAAGTGAAAATGTCCAAATTGGGCCCAATAAGCCATTTTCCCTCCCCGGTGTTATGTGACTCGTTAGTGTTACGAGGTCTCAGGTGTAAATGGGGAGCAGGTGTGTTAAATTTGGTGTTATTGCTCTCACTCTCTCATACTGGTCACTGGAAGTTTAACATGGTACCTCATGGCAAAGAACTCTCTGAGGATCTGAAAAAAAGAATTGTTAATATACATAAAGATGACCGAGGCTATAAGAAGATTGCCATGACCCTGAAACTGAGCTGCAGCACAGTGGCCAAGACCATACAGCGTTATAACAGGACAGGTTCCACTCAGAAAAGGGCTCGCCATGGTCGACCAAAGATGAGTGCACGTGCTCAGTGTCATATCCAGAGGTTGTCCTTGGGAAATAGATGTATGCATCCTGCAGAGGTTGAAGGGGTGGGGGTCAGCCTGTCAGTGCTTAGACCATATGCCACACATTGCATCAAATTGGTCTGCATGGCTGTTGTCCCAGAAGGAAGCCTCTTCTAAAGATGATGCACAAGAAACCCCGCAGTTTGCTGAAGACAAGCAGACTAAGGACATGGATTACTGGAACTGTGTCCTGTGGTCTGATGAGACCAACATAAACTTATTTGGTTCAGATGGTGTTTAGCGTGTGTGGCGGCAACCAGGTGAGGAGTACAAAGACAAGTGTGTCTTGCCTACAGTCAAGCATGGTGGTGGGAGTGTCATAGTCTGGGGCTTCATGAGTGCTGCACTGGGGAGCTACAGTTCATTGAGGGAACCATGAATGCCAACATGCCAAGCAGAGCATGTTCCCCTCCCTTCAGAGACTGGGCCGCAGGGCAGTATTCCAACATGATAACCACCCCAAACACACCTCCAAGACCACCACTGCCTTGCTAAAGAAGCTGAGGGTAAAGGTCATGGACTGGCCAAGCATGTCTCCAGACCTAAACCCTATTGAGTATCTGTGGGGCATCCTCAAATGGAATGTGGAGGAGCGCAAAGTCTCTAACATCCACCAGCTCTGTAATGTCATCATGGAGGAGGGGAAGAGGACTCCAGTGGCAACCTGTGAAGCTCTGGTGAACTCCATGCCCAAGAGGGTTAAGGCAGTGCTGTAAAATAATGGTGGCCACACAAAATATTGACACTTAGGGCCCAATTTGGACATTTTCACTTAGGGGTGTACTCACTTTTGTTGCCAGCGGTTTAGACATTAATGGCTGTGTGTTGAGTTATTTTGAGGGGACAGCAATTTTACACTGTTATACAAGCTATACACTCACTACTTTACATTGTAGCAAAGTGTCATTTCTTCAGTGTTGTCACATGAATAAAATATTTACAGAAATGTGAGGGGTTTACTCACTTTTGTGAGATACTGTATATATCCACTGCATTCTAGTCTAGCCAAGCCTATATCTGACTGCAGGCCATTGCTGGTGTACATTTTCAAATACACTTTCAGGCAGGCAGGCAAGTGATTCAGTGATCTGCAGTGCATTAAATATATATAAGTCTCCAACATATATATATCCACTGCATTCCAGTCTAGCCAAGCCTATATCTGACTGCAGGTCATTGCTGGTGTACGTTTTCAAATACACTTTCAGGCAGGCAGGCAAGTGATTCAGTGATCTGCAGTGCATTAAATATATATACAGTCTCCAACATATATATATCCACTGCATTCCAGTCTAGCCAAGCCTATATCTGACTGCAGGCCATTGCTAGTGTATGTTTTCAAATACAATTTCAGGCAGGCAGGCAGGCAAGTGATTCAGTGATCTGCAGTGCATTAAATATATATACAGTCTCCACTATATATATATATCCACTGCATTCTAATCTAGCCAAGCCTATATCTGACTGCAGGTAGTTCCTGGTGTACATTTTCAAATACACTTTCAGGCTGGCAGGCAGGTGATTCAGTGATCTGCAGTGCATAAAATATATATCCTGTCTCCTACCTATATATCCACTGCATTCTAGTCTAGCCAAGCCTATACCTGACTATAGGCCATTCCTGGTGTACGTATTCAAAGACACTTTCAGGCAGGCCCGGGCCAGGCAAGTGATTCAGTGATCTGCAATGCATAAAGATATATATACAGTCACCTACATATATATTCACTGCATTCTAGTCTAGCCAAGCCTATACCTGACTACAGGTCATTCCTGGTGTACGTTTTCAACGACATTTGCAGGCAGGCAGGTGATTTAGTGATCTGCAGTACATAAAGATATATATACAGTCTCCTACATATATATCCACTGCATTCTAGTCTAGCCAAGCCTATACCTGACTGGAGGACATTCCTGGTGTAATTTTTCAAGTAAATTTCAGGTGGTGTTTTGCTAATCCAATTTTACAGCATGTCTAGAAGGCCACCAAAGAAAGGCAGACGCTCACAGGCCACTAAAAGAGCGCAAGCAGGCTCTGTGTCTACAGCCAACAGTGCTGGTCGTGGACATGGTGCATCCTCAGCACGTGGCCATGGGGCATGCTTGTCCTTTTATTCGACAGCTGGCCATGTTGAACCACAACATGCAGAAGAGTTGGTAGAGTGGATGACAAAGCCGTCCTCATCCTCTGTCACCCAGGCTAAGAGAAGTTTGGCTGCCAATGCAGATGCCAAAGCAGCCTATTCCATCAGCTCAATGGCATCAGTCACTCCTTCCCTAGCCCCACCATCATGTCCTGAGGAGTTCCCAGAACTGTTCGACAACAGTGTCGGGTACATGCTGCAGGAGGATGCACAGCGTTTTGAAGGCTCTGATGATGGTACACGGGTTGAGGATGAAGGCAGTAACATGAGCCCAGAGAGAGGGGTGACAAAGAAGGACAAGAAACTGGCAGTCATGTTCCCCCAGCTGCAGCATACTGCCAAGTTTGCTCCAGTGGTGAGGAGGGAGGGGATGATGAGGTCACTGACTCTACATGGGTGCCTGATAGAAGAGAGGAGGAGGAGGGGGAGGCACATCTCCAACGAGGCAGGATTACCTCCAGGGGCCAGCTTAAGGACAGCCAACTGATTGCATCACACCGCAGAGCTCCGCATGTGCAGGGCACTGCTGATTCTGAGCATTTTTTCTAAAGTTCTTTGGTGTGGGCCTTTTTTGAGATGTGTGCAGCAGATTGCACCATTGCTGTTTGCAATATATGTCTGAAGCATATCAAGCGTGGCCAAAACAGCAGCCGCTTGGGCATCACATGCTTGAACAGACATATGTCGAGCTCCCATGCAGTCCATTGGCAACAGTACTTAAAAGACCCACACCAAAGAACAAGGTGGACCTCTCCTTGCTCCTCATCAGCTAGGATCTCCAACCCCACTATACCTTCAGTCCTCTCAGAGACCTGCACTGAGAGGAACGAAGGTGTAGAATTAGGTGTCCCAAGCACTTGCGGGCAATCTGCTAGGGGTACACCTAAATCCGATTGTAGCAGGCAAGCTTCCCTACCCCAGTTGCTAAACCATTGAAAGAAATTTGGTCCCAGCTATCCACATGCTCAGTAGCTGAATGCTAGTTTGGCTAAATTGCTAGCACTCCAACTGCCTTTTCAGATGTGGAATGTGCGGTACCTCAGTGGCAGGTTCCCAAATGCCTTTTTTTTCTCGGAAGGCCATTCCGGCTCTCTACCGGCATATGGAAGGCAATGTCTTGGCCTCGTTGGACATAGCGGTCAGTGGTAAGGTGCATATTGCCGCTGACTCATGGTCCAGCAGGCATGGACAGGGATGTTACCTTTCTTTCACGGCACACTGGATAACCCTGCTGGCAGTTGGGAAGGATGCAAGAAAGGGTGCAGTAATGTTGGAGCTTGTTCCTCTACCACGCCTCCAAAATGCTGGTATTGGTGATTCTGCCACACCTCTCTCCTCCATCCCCTCTTCTTCCTGTACAGATTTGTCCTCAGAACCAGCGGTGCTCTGTAGGCGATCTAGGGGCTACGCAAGCAATCAAGCAAAAAGACGCCATGCGGTGCTTGAGTTGGTCTGCTTAGGGGACAGGAGCCACACTGGGGCAGCAATTCTGGCAGCTCTGCAGGGGCAGGTTCAGAGAGGGTTGACGCCACGCCAGCTTCAGGCAGGAATGGTGGTTTGCGACAATGGTACTAACCTCCTCTCCGCCCTCTGACAGGGACACTTGACCCATGTTCCCTGTTTGGCTCACGTCCTAAATTTGGTGATGCAGCAGTTCTTGTGCAGGTACCCGGGCTTACAGGATCCAATTAGCCATTTTCCCTCCCTGGTGTCATGTGACTCATTAGTGTTACAAGGTATCAGGTGTGAATGGGGAGCAGGTGTGTTAAATTTGGTGTTATTGCTCTCACTTTCTAATACTGGTCACTGGAAGTTCAACATAAACAAACAAGATATTTGGGAGGGGGGGCACACCCTAAAAGATGCATTAAAGATGGTGCAGCCATAAGACCGTACAGTAGAAGAAAATATTACAGCGCACACATGCAAAAAAGACATTTACCTCCAGCAAGGCTTATTTAAAACACCTAAACATATACAGAAAACATTATCAAACAATATGGGGATTTGGTCACACCATATTGCTATATGGTGCTTAAGCCCACTTACTTCAACAAAGTACCCCATTAGTGATTAGTGGGTCCTACACTATCCATATCCAATAGATTGGGAGATCCTGCTTCTCTGAACCATGGGAGCAATACACTCCTCTATATGGGAGAACTTGAGGTCTCCACCCATAACACACGTGGACACTAATGAGAGGTACTTAATGAGGGAGTGGGGTGCTCCTCACCCAAAAGGATTTGGTCAGAATCCATACAATATTCAAGCAAGATATTTGGGGGCACACCCTAAAAGATTCATCAAAGATGGTGCAGCCATAAGACCATACGACCATGTGTGCGCTGTAATATTTTGTTCTGTTGTATGGTCTTATGACTGCACCATCTTTAATGCATCTTTTAGGGTGTTTTAAATAAGCCTTGCTGGAGATAAATGTCTTTTTTGCATGTGTGCACTGTAATATTTTGTTTTTTTGGAAGTTCAGCATGGCACCTCATGGCAAAGAACTCTCTGAGGATCTGAAAAAAAAAATTTTATAGCCTAGGCTATAAGAAGAATGCCAAGACCCTGAAACTGAGCTGCAGCACGGTGGCCAAGACCATACAGTGGTTTAACAGAACAGGTTCCACTCAGAACAGGCCTTGTCATGGTTGACCAAAAAAGGTGAGTGCACGTGCTCAGCGTCATATCCAGAGGTTTTCTTTGGGAAATGGACGCATGAGTGCAGCCAGCATTGCTGCAGAGGTTGAAGGGGTGGGGAATTAGCCTGTCAGTGCACAGACCATACGCCGCACGCTGCATCAAATTGGTCTGCATGGCTGTCATCCCAGAAGGAAGCATGTTCTAAAGATAATGCACAAGAAAGCTCACAAACAGTTTGCTGAAGACAAGCAGACTAATGACATGAATTACTGGAACCATGCCCTTTGGTCTGATGAGACCAAGAAAAACATATTTAGTTCAGATGGTATCAAGCATGTGTGGAGGCAATCAGGTGAGGAGTACAAAGACAAGTGTGTCTTGTCTACAGTTAAGCATGGTGGTGGGAGTGTCATGGTCTGGGGCTGAGTGCTGCCGGCACTAGGGAACTACAGTTCATTGAGGCAACCATGAATGCCAACATGTACTGTGATATACTGAAGCAGAGCATGATCCCCTCCCTTCAGAGACTGGACCGCAGGGCAGTATTCCAACATGATAATGACCCCAAACACACCTTCAAGATGACCACTGCCTTGCTAAAGAAGCTGAGGGTAAATGTGATGGACTGGCCAACATCCACCAGCTCTGTGATGTCATCATGGAGGAGTAGAAGAGGACTCCAGTGGCAACCTGTGAAGCTCTGGTGAACTCTATGCCCAAGAGGGTTAAGGCAGTGCTGGAAAATAATGGTGGCCACACAAAATATTGACATTTTGTACCCAATTTGGACATTTTCACTTAGGGGTGTACTCACTTTTGTTGCCAGTGGTTTAGACATTAATGGCTGTGTGTTGAGTTATTTTGAGGGGACAGCAAATTTACACTGTTATACAAGCTGTACACTCACTACTTTACATTGTAGCAAAGTGTCATTTCTTCAGTGTTGTCACATGGAAAGATAGAAGAAAATATTTACAAAAATGTGAGGGGTGTACTTACTTTTGTGAGATAGTGTGTGTGTTCAGCTTCCGTTTGAGGATGTCCCACAGATGATCAATAGGGTTTAGGTCTGGAGACATGTTTGGCCAGTCCATCACCTTTACCCTCAGATTCTTTAGCAAGGCAGTGGTCATCTTGGAGGTTTGTTTGGGGTCGTTATCATGTTGGAATACTGCCCTGCATATGGTGTGTGTATATGTAGATAGATAGATAGATAATCACACACTAATCTGCCTAATCTAGCTCACGTTCTCTCAATCTCCTCCACGTATCACACTACATATGGCCGCCGTGTAAGCAGCCTTATATAGTGTAGGGCGTGGACTTTCTGAGCCATGATTGGCCAAGGGCACCCTGCCTCTGGCCAACCATGGCTCTCACAGCAGATCATGCTGTGATTGGCCAAAGCATGCAGGTCAGGTGCATGCTTTGGCCAATCAGCAGTTGTCAATGCACTGCAATCCCACAGTGCATAATGGGGTGATCCGTGGCACTCGAGTTTGCCCTGAATGCCCCATATGTTCGTTTGTTCTACAAACACCTGTTGTTCAAAGTCAAACTTACATTTGACTCGAACATCGGGACCAACCCTAGAAATAACAGTACAGCCAGAATAAGGGCTTTACTGATATCCATTAACAAAGTCCAAACACCCCTATAGTAGATGATATGGGGAGCCAATGGGACACATTACCTCTCCTAGGTCAAGTAGACATTCCACCCCCCCACTTATTTATATCCCTTCAAAAGGTAATTCAATGCTGGACAATAATATTCAAGTTAATAGACTGCAATATGTAGTTATTCAGAGATATTAATATCTGTATAAATCTGGGACATGGTCATAAACATACATGATTGGTCAAGTCATTTTTGTCAACACCCCCCTTGATGTCCAGAAAAGAGGACTGCAACCGCAGATGACGTTTCTCTCCCTTTAACATCAAATCATTATGAGATCCATTGTACCATTCTGCCTGCTGATTGGACTCTGCTGAACCAGGACTTGGAAAGTATTGTCATTTCTTCAACCCTTTTTTGTTTTGCGGTTACCTCTTTATTCTCTTGTAATCCCTTTTTCTGTAAATATTTTCTACCTTTTCATTATTAAACAATATTAACCTCTTCCGGACCGCCTTCCGCACATTTACTGTGGTAAAGTGGCCCGGCTGTGTGAAGCGAGGTACCTGTACATCCATCTGTGCGGCAGCCTCTGTGGGGCGCTTGTGCCGATTGGATAGAGGGGGAGCCAATTAGTGGGTCCAGCAGATGCGATGTCTGCTGGCCACCTGCGATCGCTTCCCAGAGAGGCAGAACGGCGATCTGCCTACATAAACAAGGGGGGAACATGGAGATCTTTTGTCCCTGCTAAGCAGGAACACGGATCTCTGTGTTTCCCAGTCAGACCATCGCCACACAGTTAACAAGCACCCCTTAGGGACACACTTAACCCTTTCATCGCGCCTGATGTTAACTCCTTCCCAGCCAGTGTAATTTATACAGTGACAGTGCATTTTTTTTTTAGTATTGATCACTGTATTAGTGTCACTGGTCCCCAAAAAGTGTCAGATTTGTCCGCCGCAATGTCACAGTCCCCCTAAAAATCGTAGATCACATTGCCATTACTAGTAAAAAACATATAAAAAAATATAAAGTCCCTAAATCTATCCCATAATTTGTAGATGTGATAACTTTTGTGCAAACCAATCAATATACGCTTATTGGGATTTTTTACGAAAAATATGTAGCAGAATACATATTGGCCTAAATTGATGAAGAAATTAGATTTTTTTCAATTTTTTTTATTGATTATGTATATTAGCAAAAAAAAAAAAAAGTCAAAATTGTCGCTCTTTTTGTTTATAGCACAAAAAATAAAAGCCGCAGAGGTGATCAAATACCACCAAAAGAAAGTTCTATTTATGGGAAATCAGTTTTATTTGTGTACAGAGTTGCATGACCGCGTAATTGTCAGGTAAAGTAATGCAATGCTGTATCGCAAAGAATGGCCTGGTCGTGAAGGGGGGTAAAACCTTCTGGAGCTGAAGTGGTTAAGAAAACTGTATAAAGGAGAAGTACAGCCTGAGATCATTAGGTTGGGCTTCTAATAGGTTACAGGAATGCAATTCCTTTTGCACTCCTGTGACCTGTTTTCAGCATAGAACAGTCTGAAGTCCGCTCTCTGCTGACGTCACTGCCATCAGTCCAGGCACCGTGTCATCCCGACAATGAAGTTGGGATCCACCAGGTTCCTGGACTGATGCCCATCTCAGCCTCTCAGTGAGCCGTTCCCCGCCCCTCCACAGCTCAGCGCTGCAGTGAGTCGGAGGAACAGAGGAGAGCTGCTGATTGACAGGCAGCATCTCTCCACTCGGGGAGCCGAGAGAACCGAGCCATCTGCGATGTTCGATCGCTCAGTTCTCAGTGTAGAGGTGTCGGGGGGGACAGATGCAGCATTCAACTAGGTAAGTATAAAAGGGGAAACCCCCATTCTTCTCTTTTAAATGATCTCTAATGCCCCAACGCAGAGCTCAGAGTCGCTGTTTCTTGAAGAGCGCTCCTGTGGTGTAAATCTCTGAATATCCCTGTCTGGGGTGACAGCGAGTGTTACAGACGTTTGTTCTACAATCCGAGTTGCTATTACTAATCTGGTGAATGATTACTACTTCTCAATACAAGTAGTTGGTGGAAGTTTAAAGAGTTCATTGCTTAGTTATCCAAACCCAGCGACAATCGCTCTCAGTCTGCTGGCACTTAGATTGTGTCCTGCAAGCTGGAGAATCTTTGTGGCGGGTGAGGCTGGGAGTGGCGTTGTTGTGTATCGGTGACAGCGCGGTGTGAGGAGGACCTGTCATTTGTCACAAGTTGGTGAAGGTGACAGTGGTCTGACCCATGTTTGTCACATTGGACGTCTTGGATAGTGTTGGATTTTTTATTCATTAGTCTCATGAGATTCCAGATAGTTCTACATCAATGTGTGTTATATGAGGGGGGAGGGGAGAGTACACTGTGACGTGACTGGGATCTGTATTCTGTCTGTACAGGAAAAGTCCAGGATGTTTGGGAAGAAATATTCACCCGGCCGGGATCTGACCTTCTCCTCCCCATCAGACTCCATCTCACCATCAACCGTATAGATAGACGGAGATGTGACTGGATTATATGGTACTATAAGAAATCTCCTGGAGACTGGAAAGGAATAGCTCAACACTGGTTTTGTGATCTGTCTGAGTCTGGATATTTCCCCAATACAAGGATATTAGAGAATGGAAGTCTGGTCATATCCAATGTGACTCTGGAGAATGACGGGATATACCATGTGGATATATTCAACTCTACACCAAGTATTATACAGAGAGATTATTACATCATCCATGTAGAAGGTAAGTCCATCCAATCCCCTCCTCCAGTCCTAGCAGTGTCCTCCCCGCTCCGTGTCTTTATATCCATACTAGACATGTGCAGAACTAAAACATTTGTTTGGTTTTGTTTCCATTCTTTATTTACATTTTTACACAATTAAATTTGTTTAGATAAATTTGTTTTATCCATTTAATTCATTTTCAGAATTTGTCTTATTTGTTTATTCGTATTCAAATCGATTCGAATCTGGATCTATTCGAAAAGTTTTCAAATCAATTTCGAAAAGTTTTCATATTTGAATTGTTTTTGAATTCTCAAAGTGCATAGAATAGAATAGAATAGAGTAAAACAGAACAAATAAGGATAGAAATTAAAAGAACAGAATAGAATGGAAAGGAATAGAATTAAATAAATTATAACCATCTTCTGAAAATCAAATACAATAGAAAATAGAACAAAAAGAGCAATAGAATAGAAATAGTATAACCATTTTCCAAAATTAAAATAGAATCAATTCATAACTGAATAAAAAAGAATGGCGTAGAATCAAATAGAAAATAACACAATAGTATAGGAAAAAACCAGAATAAAATAGAGTGAATATAACCAAATTCAAATTGATTCTATTTCAATTTTGGGAAATAGTTATATTCTTCCCTTTTTTTTTAATTGTATTCTTTTTCTACTTCTATTATTTGGTATTCTATTCCTTTCTATTCAAATTTATTCTATTCAAAATTCGAATTTCGGAAGATGGTTATATTCGTTCTATGATAGTCTATTCTATTTGTCTCTATTATATTCTAGTCTATGCTGTGTTTATTTTCTATTCTAATTTGATTTACTCTGTTTTACTCTATTATATTATATTATTTTATTTTCTGTTATATTCTTTTCTATTCTATTTTATTATTATTGGAAAACTTTTAGAATTGGAAAATTATTAGAAAGGATTCAAATTTCAAATTTTGTCTGAATAGTTTTTTTTTGCGTTATTTCGGATTCATTTAAATTTGGTACTATTGAAATTTTGGAAATTCGGATACATCCAAATTTCTGAAGAACGAACCTCAAATGTCTAATCCATACATTATATAGTAGAAGATCTGGGAGAGACGTATGTACAATGTCCTCTGATTACTGCCCCATCCTCACCATTCCCTGTGGATTCACATCTGCAGTGCTCAGCCCTCCTGAAGTTGCTGTGATCTGAACTGTGCTGTGCCTTCTGCTCGGGGTCCCCAATGTGTTAGATGTGACCATTGATGGTGGGGTGACAGATCCCCAATACACACACTGACAATGCAGCAATGCAGCAAACTGGAGACCTCAGAGGGGATTTCAGTGACCTCAGGCTGACCTCCGACCTGGACGGAGCCGCCTCTCTGCTGTAGGTTGGAGTTCAGTTTATTGGGATGGAGATGATTCATCAACATTGGAAGGTGGAGCTTCTTCCAACAGCAGCCAATAAGGTTTCACCTTACAATTAAAAACTCTGGTCACTGTGGGTAGCCCCTCCCCTCTGTGCTCATTTTCCTCTCTCACTATGAGGACTCCATGCAGCTGATCTGGATGGTGGGAATTCTGAAGATGGGTGACAATGGCGGATCTCCAGCTGGAAACACAGACAGGGTGTGAGGATCTCATCCTTTACCTCAGCGGGGAAATCTTCACCCCTCCCCCCTGTACAGATATTGGAGGTGTCCCAGCATTTATAGCTCCAGAGACTCTTCATCCCAGAGGAATCCACTAACAACCACTGGGCAGGGGTCTGCCCCCTCCTGTCACACTGCCCCACCTCTTGTCATACAGCCCCCTCCATGTCACACTACTCCCCCCTCATGTCACACTGCCCCCCCTCCATGTCATACTGCTCCCCACTTATGTCACACTGCCCCCCCTCCATGTCACACTGCTCCCCACTCATGTCACACTGCCCCCACTCCATGTCACACTGCCCCCACCCCATGTCATACTGCCCCCCTCATGTCACACTGCCCCCCCTCCATGTCACACTGCTCCCCCTCCATGTCACACTGCTCCCCCTCATGTCACACTGCCCCCTGCATGACACACTGCCCCCTCATGTCGCACTACTTCCCCCTCATGTCACACTGCTCCCCACTCATGTCACTCTGCCCCCACTCCATGTCACACTGCTCCCCCCTCATTTCACACTGCCCCCCATGTCACACTGCCCCCCTCATGTCACACTGCCCCCCCTCCATGTCACACTGCTCCCCCTCATGTCACACTGCCCCCTCCATGTCACACTTCCCCCCTCATGTCGCACTACTCCCCCCTCATGTCACACTGCTCCCCCCTCATTTCACACTGCCCCCTCATGTCACACTGCCCCACCTCTTGTCATACAGCCCCCCTCATGTCACACTGCTCCCCCCTCATGTCACACTGCCCCGCCTCTTGTCATACAGCCCCCCTCATGTCACACTGCTCCCCCCTCATGTCACACTGCCCCACCTCTTGTCATACAGCCCCCCTCCATGTCACACTGCCCCCCTCCATGTCACACTGCCCCCCCTCTATGTCACACTGCCCCCCTCATGTCACACTGCTTCCCTCTCATGTTACACCGCCCCACCTTTTGTCATACAGCCCCCCTCATATCACACTGCCCCCTCAATGTCACACTGCTCCCCCCTCATGTCACACTGCCCTCCCTCCTGTCACACTGTCCCTTTCCTGTCCATTGCCCCCCCTCGTGTTACACTGCCCCCTCATGTCACACTGCTCCCCCCTCATGTCACACTGCCCCCCATCCCCCCATGTCACACTGCCCCCCTGTCCACTGCTCCCCCCCTCCTGTCACACTGTCCCTTTCCTGTCCACTGCCCCCCTCGTGTCACACTGCCCCCCTCATGTCACACTGCTCCCCCCTCATGTCACACTGCCCCCCCTCACATCACACTGCTCCCCCTTCTGTCACACTGCCCCCCTCCTGTCAACTGCTCCCCCTCCTGTCACACTGCCCCCCCTCCTGTCCACTGCTCCCCCCTCCTGTCACACTGTCCCTTTCCTGTGCACTGCTCCCCCTCATGTCATACTTCCCCCCTCTCCTTCCTGTACTATCAGAACTGCTTTTTTAGGGCTTGTTCCTATGACCAACAAGGACTGACAGTCCTCTAAAAAGCAATCAATGGTCAGATCACTTTTAAAAAGCATTTGACAGGCAGTGGAAAGGCAATAAGTTGCCCTCTCACCACCTGTATTAACCCCTAAATGCAGCATTACCACATGCCATGCACACAGTTGTGGGATGTTTGCAGTGCACCCTTATTCACCTGGGGGTATATGCCCTGTACACACGGCCAGATTCTCCGAAAGAAAAAGTGTGATCTGATTGTGTTGTCGAAAATTCCAATCGTGTGTGGACTTTTTCCATCAAAATTTCTGACACACAAAGTTTGAGAGCAGGCTATAAAATTTTCCGACAACAAAATCCGATCAGTTAAATTCCGATCGTGTGTACACAGATCCGACGCACAAAGTACCACGCATACTCAGAATAAATAAAGAGATGAAAGCTATTGGCTACTGCCCCGTTTATAGTCCCGACGTACGTGTTTTACGTCACCGCGTTCAGAACGATCGGATTTTCTGACAACATTTTTGTGACCGTGTGTATGCAAGACAAGTTTAAGCCAACATCCGTCGGAAAAAATCCATGGATTTTGTTGTCGGAATGTCCGATCAATGTCCGATCGTGTGTACAGGGCATTAGGATTGCCACCTTTTCTTCAAGCCAAACCCGAGCACTTTAGCGATGCACGGCAATTTTTTTTTGGTAGTAAATACTATAGGATTGTAAAAAACCTGGGACACCTTTGGACACCCAAAGAGAGTAGTAATGCGGCGTGTGTAACACGCTTTGGCGAAAGGTGGATGTGGCCAAATTGCGTTAGCAGTGAGAGGAGCTTAAAGGAGGATGGTTAAATAAAACAAAAGCATTCTTGTACCCATAAAACAGTCTTAGATTGCTGTGACACAAGTAAGAGTCTCACAGGCATGTACAAACCCCAGCACAATCATTAAAAAAAAAAAAAAATAAATAAAACCCATTACATATGATTTTGCATACACTGAAAATAGTCAGAAAGCTGACGCTTTGTTTGAACCAACCTTAAAGAAGACCTTCACTAGAAAAGTTACCGACTGCTTAGCAACCAACAACTCTTAAGACAGTGACCACTTTGGTGAGGAGTAATGTGTAATGTACTATATAGTGAAGGACTTTGTTAAGCTGGCCTTACACAAGTACTTTTCTCATTCAGTGGCCTGAATGAAAAAAAAATGAGGTGGATGGAGGAATTCCTTTCGCCTTAAAGGGGTTGTAAAGGTTCATGTTTGTTGTCATCCTATGCATTAAGGTGAAAAAACACCTGGCAGTCACCGGCCCCCTAGCCCCCCCCGTTTTACTTACCCGAACCCCTTCATTCAATCAGCAGGGAAACACTGTCTCTCTCTCTCTCCACAGGCTCCTGGTTCTTGATTGGATAGATTGATAGCAGTGCAGCCATTGGCTCCCGCTGCTGTCAATCAAATCCAATGACTTGGGCACCGGGGGGGCGGGACCGAGTCTGGCATTCTGTGTCTATAGACGCAAATGCTGGACTCGGGAGTGCGCCCGCAAGGTAACACCCTCGGGGAAGCGCTTCTCCTAGGGGGTTATCTGATGTGGGGAGGAGCCGCGAGAGCCACCAGGGGACCCCAGAAGACGGTGTTCAGGGCCACTCTGTGCAAAAACGAGCTGCACAGTGGAGGTAAGTATGATATGTTTGTTATTTTAAAAAAATAAATAAAAAACATACCCTTACAATCACTTTAAGGGCTGGTTCACACCATAAAGGGTGTGTTTTTGCATGTTCGCATGTGGTGCACTGGAACACACAAAAAGTAAGGCAGGCATGATTTTTAAAATTGCGTCACACTAAATTGCATTGTACTGTGGAACCATGTATTTTGGGGGCCACAGACACACCCACATTTGCCAGATGTGTGAGGATGCTGTTAAGTATTATGGGCACCTGTGCATGTCTGCAGAGGTCCGCACATTTCTGTGTGGTGTGGGAAATGTGTGCAGAAATGTACGTTTTCCACACTGTAAATAGTGTGAACCAGCGCTCAGAAAAAGGAAATAAAGGATTTTCAGTTCTGCTGTTAAAAAAAACAAAACACACACATCAACGCAATACAACGCATTAAAAAAACACATCAACTCTAATCCACTCCCACCTCAACTACTGCAACTCCCTCCTCATTGGCTATCCCCACTTCAGTCCATCATGAACGCTGCTGCCAGACTCATCCACCTTACAAACCGCTCAGCGTCTGCTACACCCCTCTGCCAATCCCTCCATTGGCTGCCACTCAGTCACCGAATTAAATTCAAGATACTAACTATAACTTACAAAGCCATCCACAACCTGGCCCCAGCTACATCTCTAACCTAGTCACAAAATACCAACCTAATCGTTCTCTTCGCTCCTCCCAAGACCTCCTGCTCTCAAACTCCCTTGTCACCTCATCCCATGCTCGCCTTCAGGACTTCTCCAGAGCCTCCCCCATCCTCTGGAATGCTCTACCCCAATCCGTCCGATTTTCTCCTACTTTATCCACTTTCAGACGATCCCTGAAAACTCATCTCTTCAGAGAAGCCTATCTGGCCCCCACCTAACAACTGTCCATTTATCTTCTCAATCAGCCCATCCCCCACAGTTATTACCTCTTGTATCTCTTGACCTTCCCTCTTAGATTGTAAGCTCTAAGGAGCAGGGCCCTCTGATTCCTACTGTATCAAAGTGTATTGTATTTGTACTGTCTACCCTCAAGTTGTAAAGCGCTACGTAAACTGTTGGTGCTATATAAATCCTGTATAATAATAAGTATAATAACTCAATTGCATTTAAACAAAAATCAATTGGTGCTATACACAGCGCACGTGGTGTGAATGAGCCCCAAATAGTCCTAATTAGTGGAAATGTCAATCCTTCTAAAAATATGACTTTCCTGGCTGTCACTCTGATCAGCCGGCTTCAATAACTTCGGGACATGAGGATCTGCATGACAGCCAGGTGGAGGGGAGGCCAGCTTTCATGTAGTTAGTATGATTTGCTCAGACATAAGATCTACTCTGATCCCCTCATCTTAGCACTGTCAGAGGAAAGTGTGATGTGCCATGCATAGCCCTGTATGGAGGAGTGGGGGTTAAATCCCAGGAATGAGAAAGGTGACATCAGAGGGGGCAGGGCTGGGTGTCCCTGGATGCAGGCTGTATTGGCAGGATCCAAGAATCACCTGGGATGGGATGAGCAGCTGATCATTACCTGGGGAGGAGGTGGGCGACAATCCTGTACTGTCCAACCGCCTGCATGCAGAATGATCTGACCGCAGGGGCGGACTGACATCTCATGGGGCCCCCGGGCAATAGGAGATTATGGGGCCCCCGGGCAATAGGAGATTATGGGGCCCCCGGGCAATAGGAGATTATGGGGCCCCCGAGGCAATAGGAGATTATGGGGCCCCCAGGCAATAGGAGATTATGGGGCCCCCAGGCAATAGATTATAGGGTCACACAGTATACACACATACAGTATACACACACACACAGACACACAATATACACACACAGTATACACACACAGAATACACATACACACACTGAAAAGGTACTGAAGAGGCGGGGCAGCTGTAATCTTGAGATTTTTTTAAAAAACACAGATTCTTACATACTGTCCCTGGTGTTATTGAGGCTGGCAACCCTGATGGGGCCCCTTAGTGGCATGGGGCCCTCGGGCAGTGCCCGAGTGCCCGAATGGTCAGTCCGCCCCTGTCTGACCGGGAATGTGATGGAGGCATCCAGGCTCCACTCCAGGCTCAGCGCCACGGCTCTGCCCCGGCACACACAGCGAACACACACAGGGCTAGAATGAGGAGGAGGGGGGCCCTGGAGAGACTGTCATCCTGGAACATGCCTTGTATGTCTCTAACTTTGCCCAAATCCACTCCGCCGGTAAAACTTCTAAGGAGGAGGAACCAGAGAATCTGGCCACTTCTGATTGGCCCGGCTCTGCAGAAGGGATAGACTGACTCCTGCTGACTGTGGGGGGATGGCAGGGAGTGTTCCTTCATCGCTTCAGTGTATCAGGCACAGTGAGCCACACGGCCCGCTCTGAATAATGTGCCCGGGTTTCAGGCGGTCTGAAACCCGGGCACATAATTCAAAATCCAAATTGTCCGGGTGAATCCTGGACAGGTGGCAACCCTAGGTATACTTCCAGCCACAGTGTGCACACCCCTTCTGCTGCCTCTATAGCTAAAGGGAGAGCAGTAGGGGTTGGTAAAAACACTTCAACCGCATGGTTTTATGGCCCCCCCAACCTCACATGTGAACAAGCCCTTGGTTCACATCTGTGAGGCTGTGTGTAGGGTAGTCCATTCATTGCAATAGGCTGCTCCACTCATAGAAATGCAGGGAAAGGAGTCCCTGACTTTTTAAAAAATTACACCACAAACTAGGGATGGGCTGAACACCCCCCTGTTCGGTTTGCAGCAGAACTCCCAAACAGGGGAAATGTTCTATCCCAAACTGCAGACCCCCTTAAAGTCTGGGAGGGCTGAACAGGAAAAATCAAAAGTGGCCATTTTGAAGGCTTATATGCAAGTAATTGGTCAAAAATGGGTATGGGGGTCCGGGTATGTATCAATAATTATTATTTTAAATTATTATTTTTTCAGGAGCAGTGATTTTAATGATGCTTAAAGTGCAACAATAAAAATGAAAAAAAAATCCTTTAAATATAGTGCCTGGGGGGTCCCCTTAATGTGCCTGTAAAGTGGTGCATCTGTAGCATGTATAAAACATTCTACAGCAATAATGTCATTTCTAAAGAAATAAAAACGAGTCAAATCGCATTTGACACAAGTTTCCGGTACCCAGCTATTGAAAAAATGGATCAGTTTTGCATCAATATTTATATTTTATGAAATGCATGTATATTCACGCTTTATGATGTTGTAAGCTGTATGACGACAACAGTCACTATATATATACATTTTATTCTTGTTATTGAATTTATAGGCACATCACTTTTGTTAACATTTTTTGTTATTTAGGTTTTTGGCTGCAGGTTCAGCGGATCATTAAGGGGATAGCACAGCACATTATTTATCTGTAAATATCATACGTTAGTATGGAACGTGATTAGTGCTAGCAGCTGTCATCACACTATAATAAGAGGGGGGATCTTTGGTTTTGGTAGCTCGCAAGACCTTTACTAGGGATGAGCCGCACACCCCCCTGTTCGGTTTGCACCAGAACTTGTGAACAGGCAAAAAATTTGTTTGAAGGCGTGAACACCTTTAAAGTCTATGGGACACGAACATGAATAATCAAAAGTGCTAATTTTAAAGGCTTATATGCAAGTTATTGTCATAAAAAGTGTTTGGGGACCTGGGTCCTGCCCCAGGGGACATGCATCAATGCAAAAAAAAAGTTTTAAAAAAGGACGTTTTTTCGGGAGCAGTGATTTTAATAATGCTTAAAGTGAAACAATAAAAGTGTAATATCCCTTTAAATTTCGTACTGGGGGGTGTCTATAGTATGCCTGTAAAGGGGCGCATGTTTCCCGTGTTTAGAACAGTCTGACAGCAAAATGACATTTCAAAGGAAAAAAGTCATTTAAAAGTACTCACGGCTATTAATGAATTGCCGGTCCGACAATACACATAAACGTTCATAGATAAAAACAGCATGGGAGTTCCCCACAGGGGAACCCAGACCAAAATTAAAAAAAAAAATTATGTGGGGCCCTCCTAAATTCCATACCAGACCCTTCAGGTCTGGTATGGATATTAAGGGGAATCCCGGCCAAAAAAAATAAAAAAATGTTGTGGGGTCCCCCCAAAAATTCATACCAGACCCTTATCCAAGCACGCAACCTGGCAGGCCACAGGAAAAGAGGGGTGACGAGAGAGCGCCCCTCCTCCTGAACTGTACCAGGCCACATGCCCTCAACATTGGGAGGGTGCTTTGGGGTAGCTCCCCAAAACACCTTGTCCCCATGTTGATGGGGACAAGGGCCTCATCCCCACAACCCTTGCTCAGTGGTTTTGGGGGTCTGCGGGCGGGGGGCTTATCGGAATCTGGAAGTCCCCTTTAACAAGGGGACCCCCAGACCCCGGCCCTCCCCCATGTGTGAAATGGTAAGGGGGTACAAAAGTACCCCTACCATTTCACAAAAATGTTAAAAATGACAAGAGACAGTTTTTGACAATGCCTTTATTTAAATGCTTCTTCTTTCCTCTATCTTCTTTCTTCTATCTTCTATGTTTCTTAAATAATGGGGGCAGGGCCACCCAGTGACCCTGCCCCCTCTGACGCATGGGGACTTGACGGGGACTTCCCTGTGGCATTCCCTGTGATGTCACAGGGGGTGGGGTCACCCGTTACATAACCCCACCCCTTCAGACATCACGGAAATGCCACAGGGAAGTCCCCATCAAGTCCCCGTGCATTCAGGAGGGGGGGCGCTCTCTTGTCCCCCCTCTTTTCCTGCGGCCTGCCAGGTTGCGTGTTTGGATAAGGGTCTGGTATGGATTTTTGGGGGGACCCCACACCATTTTTTAAAAAAATGTTGGCACGGGGTTCCCCTTAAAATCCATACCAGATATAGATTTTGAGGGGGACCCCACGCCATTAAAAAAAAAAAAAATTGGCCGAGGTTCCCCTTAATAGCCATACCAGACCTGAAGGGCCTGGTATGGAATTTAGGGGGAGCCTCACGTCATTTTTTTTTTTTCATTTTGGTTCGGGGTTCCCCTGTGGGGAGTTCCCATGCAGTTTTTATCAATTAACTTTTTTTTTTTTCAAAAAGTTTTTATTTCGTTTTTCAATGTACAATAAAAGGTATGACATATAGTGTTGTATACAGATATTTTGATAGTTTTGTACATTCACAGATAAGATAGACATTTCGGTGTTAACTCAAGTCTAAAGAAAGGAGAACAGTAATTTTCAGGAGTATATGCCTATAAGGGATGATTGAATGGATAAAACTAGACAGATCCTAGCAGAGTAGATAGTTGACTAATATGGTAAATGCCTGGATGGATCCGATTAGACATTCTCTGTGAATACTAGATTACTTAATATCAATAGGAAAACCTGTGGGTGAGAAGAGAACTCAAACTGGGGGAAGGGGGGGGGGGGAGGGCCATGTGGAGTATGAGGAAGAGACGGTTGGTGGGGGTATGGTATCTGATCAATCGAAGACATTTTACCAAATTAAGAAAATTTTGGGAATAGGGAAGCTGGCAATATGCGGTTACATGTAGAAACTGTTGGCGATCTTGGATTTGTGAGTTCAAAGGCCTATGCCGTGTCCAGGATGATTTTAGGATATTTTAGGAGGTAGCCTCTTGTGGGGATGTTTTCTTGTTTTGCATCGGCTGGTAGGAGTCGTGGTATGAGAAGGTGGATTGGCTCACATTTGCTATTTCCTCTTGGGAGAGAGATGAGAGCATAAAGGTGTGCCATTTAGAGTGAAAGCGGTCTGAGGAGGATTTCTGTTTGAAGTCCGTGTTAATGCGGTCTTTGGTAAGTAGGTGTGAGAGCTCTCGTTTGACTTGGGTGATGTTGGGGTGCGATGGCGAGATCCAGTTTTTCAAGATGATTCTTCTTGCGATTAGAAGACAGGTTAGGGACCACCCTTTGTGTGAGGCGTTGACTTTTAAATTCCCTGAGGGGGTTGTGACGCTGACGGTGTATTTTGACCAGGGTAGGAGTATTGGGTCCCAGTAGCCGAAGATGAGGAGTAGCGGGTCCTTGGGTAATTTTAATAGAGTCACTTCGAATATGTAGGCCAGAACTTGGTCCCAAAAAGTTGAAATGTAGGAGCAGTCCCAGAAGCGATGGGCCAGGGAAGGTTTCCGGATGTGGCACAGTGGGCAGAAGGCTTTGCTCATGTCTGATTTTGACGATGAGAAGGGCATATAAGCTCTGTGAGCTATTTTCAATTGTGTTTCTCTCCATATTTCATTGGGTGTTAGCTTTTGTACGGAGTTGAGGCCTTGCAAGATTTTTTCCACTAAGTTGGAGTCCGGGAAGTCTTTATTCCAGTTTTTTATCGATGATGCTGAAAGAGGTGAGGATGATTTAAGTAGGAGGGGTTTGTAGATGTCCGAGATTTTGTACGAGTTGTTTGATATCATTTGGTCTATGATGTTTGTTGGAAATCTTTTATCTGCTTGTTTGCATGTCTCTTTTAGGAAGTTGATGCATTGCCCATAATAGAAGGTATGAGTAGTGGGAAGAGCGAAGGTTTCCGCAATGTTGGTAAATGGCAGTGGTCGACCCGTCTGGATGTTGCAAAGGGAAGAGAATTTTGTTAGGCCTTTTCGTTCCCATATTCTGAAAGGTTCGTGATCTAGTCCTTGTGGGAAGGCCGGATTACCTTGGATCGGGAGATGGGATGACATGAAAGGAGATGTCTTAAGTATTTTCCTTGCTTCTCTCCAAGCCACCGCTGTGTCTCTTAATAATAGATTGTGTTGGTGGGAGGGGGGGACTGACTTCCATCTGCAGTGTAGAAGGCCCACTAACGAGTAAGAGTGGGCCATGTCGGATTCCAGGGAGAAAATTTGAGTAGCGGGAGGATTGCGTTATCCAGTCTATGCTGGTTCTTAGCAGGCATGCTATATTATACATTCTGATGTGTGGTAAATTGATGCCCCCTTCGCGACTGGGAAGATGTAGTTTTTTTAGAGCAATACGTGGTCTTTTGTTTCGCCAAAGGAATTTTGCTAAGGAGGCATTGAGCGAAGTCACGTCTTTATGAAGTAGCAGTAGCGGAATAGTTTGCAATGGGTATAGTAGTCTTGCGAAACTGACCATTTTTACTAGGTGACATCTTCCCAAGAGCGAGAGGGGCAGGTCCATCCAGGCATTTAATTCTTGAGAAATTTTTGACAGCAAAGGAGGATAGTTTAGGTGGTACAGTGATGAAGGAAGTTTTCCTATTTTTATCCCTAAATAGGTGATATGGGATTTCGCGACCGGGAAAATAGATTGTTGGGTCCATTGTGGTACAGAGTGAGTGCCAATGGGAAGAATTTTGCTTTTGCTGTAATTGATGCGAAGGCCAGAGCACAAGCGGAATTCATCAAACACCCTTTTAATAGTTAACATATCTGAGGGGGGTTAGCCGAAAATATGAGGACATCGTCAGCAAATAGGGATGTGCGCATATCATGTGTGCCTATTTTTATGCCATGCAAAGGGGCTGCTAATGTTAGATATCTGGATAGGGGTTCTAGGGCGATATTAAAAAGGAGCGGGGATAGGGGACATCCTTGGCGAGTGCCCTTGTGAAGACGAAATTCTTCTGACATGAGGCCTGCTACCACTAATTTTGCTGTTGGGGCTTTGTACATAGCAGAGATGAGGTGGTGGAATGGGCCAGTAAATCCCATCTCTGACATTGTCATAGATAGCCAGTCGAAACTAACGTTGTCGAAGGCCTTTTCTGCGTCTAATGTGATAATGGTGTGGTTGGTGTTTGGGTGATGAAGTGCATGTTCTAGGGCCATCATGACTTTTCGAATATTGAGGGTGGCGGTTCTACCTTTTACGAAGCCTGATTGAGCGGGGTGAATTAAAGAAGGGATAATATCTGCCAGCCTGGTGGCTATAATTTTTGAGAGGATTTTCACATCTAGGTTGAGAAGTGATATGGGCCTGTATGAGCCTGGTTCTTGGGGGTCTTTGCCCTTTTTGGATAGTAATTTTATAAGAGCCTGGTTCCCCGACTGTATGTAAGCTCCCCCTGACCAGATATTCCGGTATACTTGTAGGAGGGTGGGTTCCAGAAGGGGTTGTAGGGTCTTGTAAAATTCACTAGTGAAGCTGTCTGGGCCTGGGGCCTTGGAGAGGGTCAGGTGGCGAATGGTTGTTGATATTTCAGTGGGGGTTATAGGAGCGTTAAGGGTTTCTAGTTGTAGTGTGGAAATCTTAGGCATGTTTATTTTTTCTAGGAAAGCGCATGCTTTTTGTGTGTCTATGGGGTCTGGGGCGTAGAGTGTAGAGTAAAATTGTTGCATGACTTTGTTAATTGTTTGTGGAGTGGAGTGAAGGGTGCCTGTACTATCGCGAAGTGATGTAATGTGGGTAGGGCGGAACAGGCCTTTGCATAGTCGGGATAGGAGTTTACCCGCTTTGTTTCCAAATTTGTGAAAGGTGGCTTCTAAGTAAGCCTGTTTGGTGTGTTCAAGGGTGTTTACCCATGTATTGAAATCCCTTTTTGCTGCCTGCCATTCCAATCGATTGGCTGGAGAGTCCGCGGTGTATAATGCTCGTTGTGCCTGGTGTAGGCGTGAGCTGGCTGCTTTATATTTAGACAGGGTGTTGCGCTTAAAGAGGTTGTATAGGAGATGATACGGCCTCTTAGGAAAGCTTTACCGGCGTCCCAGAATAGGTTGGGGTCGTGTATGTGGGGGGCATTGTTTAGAGAGTATTCCGTCCATGCATCGGACATATATTGTTGGAAGTCAGTGTTATTGTGAAGGAAGGAAGGAAACCGCCAGATGTTGGGATGTGGGGGTAAGTTTAGATTATCGAGAGTTACCTCTATGGGTGCGTGGTCGGAGATGGTTATGTCGTGTATTGCGGTGTTCTGGAGAAAAGGGATTAGGTTGTCAGAGCCAAAGAAATAGTCTATTCTTGTGAATACTTTGTGTGGGTTGGAGAAGAATGTGAATTCCCTGTCTGTTGGGTGGGAGAGGCGCCAAAGGTCCTGTAGATGAATAGAGTCCATGGTGTTTGCGAAGAGAGAGGGGGCGGGAGGGTTGACGCGTAGATTTGAGTTTTTTGGTGAGGATCTGTCATCTATCTGATGGAGGGTGTCATTGAAGTCCCCTCCGATTAGGTGTGGGAGGTGAGTGTTTTCTAGGAGCCAACCGGAGAGCTCTGAATAAAATTGCTTACTTGGGCTGTTGGGGGCATATACGTTCGTGATTATGAGTTCTTTAGAGCCTAATTTGACATGTGTGGTGAGCAGACGGCCCTGGTTGTCGGTTTTTGTCGACATGATTGAGCAAGGGAGATTTTTATGTATGAGAAGGAGGACGCCAGCTTTGCGTCCTGCTGCCTCAGAGCCTAGAACAGTGCCTACCCAGAGTTTCTTCATGCGATGGAAGTCTGGGGCTGAAAGGTGTGTCTCCTGGAGTAGGGCTATATCGGTTTTGAGTCGTTTAAGGTGCCTAAGAATTTTCATTCTTTTTTGAGGGGATCTGAGACCCTTCACGTTCCATGAGATTATTTTCATGTTGGGGAGGGCTTGTGATGGGTATGAGCAGATAATGACAATTTATCGTTTTGTGGATGGTGAATTGAAATACCAGCTATGGCAAGAAGTATGCCATTTTTGTAGTGATCAAGAGGCATTTTAGATGTGTGAGGGAGATGGTTTGGGCCCTGTAGAAGGGGGAAGAAGGAGGGTGTGGGTATGCCATAAAGGGGAGGCAACATAAAGAATAACATAAACAATAATTCTGAGAACTTCACTTTTTTCCGCATGGAATCACTGTGTAAGTCAACTCCCATAACAGGACAGTTATGGTTTGGGGCCCAATTGGCCCGTGGAAGGGTGACAGGCATCTATAGATGCGCTTGAACCTGGAGTTTTGGGGGGGGATGAATGTTGCCGTACACAGTGTGACCAGGGGAACATAACCGTATATAAAAAAAAACTGTGTTCAAACAAGTGTTGTCTGATAGAAGGAAAAAAATATAATGATAATAATTCTGAGAACTGAGAACAATCAAAACAAATAACATCATACATTACGTGATGCCGTAAAAGGGAAGGTAGAAGACCTGAGAAGGGACAAGTTGGGATACTGTCCGTAGATTAGATTAGGTAGCCCGCAATGGCGGTTGCAAATTTTCAGTTCAGCGAGGAGTGAAGCGATGCTGGTCCGGGTATGAGGATCTGAAGCGTTTGGGGAAATCTTTGCGTGGACTCCGTTGGTCCAGGGAGCGGTTGAGTGGGGTGCCCTTGGAGGGGGTTTGCTGTTGGGTATTGGAGAGTAACGATCGCACGTATGCTTCCGCTTCTGGTGGGTCCTGAAAGGATAGCTGTTCACCACTGGGTGTCTTGAGGCGTAGGGTGGCTGGGAATGCTAGAGTGAATTTTATTTGTTGCTTGAAGAGTTCTGTGCATATCTGTTGGAAGGCTTTGCGTTTTTTGGAGACCTCGATGGAGTAGTCAGCGAAGATCAGAACCCTCACACCATCAATTTGGAGTGTGCGGGTTTGTCTAAATTTTTGTAGGATGAGAGTTTAGTCAGAGTAGTTTAGATATTTAGCAATGATGGGGCGAGGATTCTTGCGCTCTTCATTATATGGTCCCATTCTGTGGGCGCGTTCTACCGTGCAGGGGCCCGTTATGCCTAGCGCCTCAGGGATGCGTCGGGAGCAAAAGTCTGATAAAGCAGATGATTGTAGCGATTCGGGTATCCCCACGAATCGCAGGTTGCTCCTTCTGGACCTATTTTCCAAATCATCAAGTTTTTGTATTATGTATTGATTTGTCTTGTCCTGCGCTTGTTCTGTGGCTTGGGCTTGGTACATCTTTTCTTCCATACTTGAAAGGCGATGTTCTAGCTCATGTAGCCTGGTGTTATGCTCTCCTAGCTGGCCCTTAATTTGCTTCATCCCCGCATTTACAGCGTTTTCCACAGATGTTGAAATCATGGGGGACAGGAGAGCTGCCACTGCCTGTGCTATGCGCTCTGTAGCATGGTCCCCTGCAAGCTGGGGGGGGGTGATAATTGAAAGGCCTGAGAGAGAGGGGCCTGAGAAGAGGAGGTTTGTGGCTGTGGTTGAGCTTGGGAGGCCTGAGGAGATGTGTGTGGGGCTGCACTGCCACTTACTTCCATGTCTGCTGGCTGGGCGCCTGTGTGCAGGTCTGTGTAGGCCGAAGCCGGGGCCTCGATTTGCGGCTGGGCCGGCGGCGCCGTCTGGGCCGTGTTGGTACGGGGGACGCGGACTTCTACAAAACGGTCCATGTATTGGGTGCTGGAGCCCGAGGTGTTTGAGGGTGGATGCGGGCTTCTGGGACGGTTTTTTATGCAGATTTTTGTCCTGGTTGCGAGAGCTGTGAGGAGAGACAGCTACTCCATGCGGCGCCGGAACCGGAAGTTCAATTAACTTTTATGTGTATTGTTGGACCGGCAATTCATTAATAACCGTGAGTATTTTTTTTTATTTAAACAATAGATTTTTAATGGTATTTTTTCAGAATATACAGAATACAAAATACAAGCAGATTGTACATTTCTCATATACACATATTGTTCGACATTCAGGATCTTACTTCATTAATAGAGTAAAACAAATTAACTGGTAGGGTTACTAAGAAATATCCTCATTTAAGCATTGTGCAGTTGTCAAGCCTGTCACCCCTTGTGGGTACACACTGTAAACAGACTTTCTACTTAAGTTTTCAAAGTTAGCCCTGAGGGGACCTTACTGAGGATCCACTCAAACATACTGTTACGTAAGTTCCCTGTAAGCTTGTCGTTAACCAATATTAGTAAACGTAGAGTGACTGATTTATATCAGTTAGACTTTCTCAGTTCTTTAATATGAGATAAACCGTGTATTATTGCTATGTTGTGTGCTAACTATAATACCATTTCTTATATGACCATACCCAAGATTGGATTGTACCACTAGACATTTGGTGGTTGTGTTTCAGTAGTGGAGAAGTAGAAATAACTTTCACACATGTGAGGAGGCATATTTAGAGGAACTCCAAGTCTCCCAATGTTTGTGGAAACTCGGGGTTCTTCTTTCTGTATATGCTAGGATTTTTTCCATAGCGTATTGAGCATTCACTCTAAAAATGACTTCTTTTTTGGGAGGTGATGTAGAGCGCCATTCCTTGGCTATTGCTATACGTGCGGCAAACAAAATGTGGGTTATCACTTTTCTCATCAAGGGAGGATTGTTTTCGATGCTTAGGCTTAGAAGAGCGAGAGCAGGGTTGAGAACACAATCAGAGCTGGTAATATTTCTAAGTAGTGACTGTATTTTTTGCCAGAAAGGTTTTATAGCTGCACAGTTCCAGAATATATGGAGGATATTGCCAATAACTTGACAGTTTCTCCAGCAGAGAGGCATGATGCTAGGGTTCATTTTGTTTAACCTATACGGAGTTATATACCATCTGTGTAAGAGCTTTTGTGCATTATCCCAGTGATCTATGCATGCTGAAGATTTATGATTATATTTTATCGCTTCATGCCATTGGGACATAGAAAATTCTTTTTGTAATTCAAATTCCCATTTCATCATGTTAGGGGTTTTGGATTGTAAGTAGAGGGGGGTGGTGAATTTGTAGAATAGCGATATTCCCTTACGAGCATTGGAATTTCTGCTTAAAAGGAAGTCCCACAGAATCTGTGGTATGGCTATCTCTCGTGTTGGGTTTTTGTATGTGTAGTGGTGTATTTGATATGCTCTATATCTATCTATCGCATTTTGATGGGGTGGAGCAGGTGTGGTGAAGTTGTCTCTCGAGGCTTTCCATGTTTGGACTGAGAAGTTTGGGATTAGGTATTCATAGGATGCTAGTGGTATGTTTAGTTTTCTAATTGGGGTGTCTGTAAGATGATTATGCACTAAGGAGGACCAGGCATCTATCGTTTCTCGTATAGTTAAGTAAGGTGGGGTGTTTGGTCTGCAATGTATACAGGCTGCTATAGCCAATGCAGGGAGGTCATGACCTGGTGTTACAGTGCGTTCAATATCTGACCAGCGGTTATCCGTTTGGCAGGAGAACCAGTATTTCATTTGGTCCAGTATTGCAGCCTTATTTTATGTCTGTGCATTAGGTAGTCCTACTCCCCCTAGATGTTTAGGTTTATAGAGGTGGGCCAGTGCTATTCTGGGTTTTTTTACCCCACATATGTATTTTTTCAGGCATTTCTCCAGTTGTGTAAAAAATTTCTGTGGGATTGGTATGGGTAACGATCTAAAATAATATAGGAGTTTTGGTAATATTTGCATTTGGTATGCAGCTATCCTCCCCAACCAAGTAAGATGTAGTTTGTTAATTTGATGTAGTTCCTCTTCGATTTTTGTTAATAATAGAGGGAAGTTTTGTGAATATATTTTGGAGGAATTGGAAGGCAGCTGCACACCAAGGTAAGTGATGGAAGGGGGGTCCCAGTTGCAGGGAAAAACATTTTTCAACCTTGTTTTGGTATCATTTGATATATAAAGCGAAAGTGCATAGATTTTGGTTGTATTAACTTTGTAAAAGGAGATTTGCCCGAATTTATGTAATAGTGTTTTGACAATGGGTAAAGAAGTTGCTGGGTTTGATATAGAAAGTATTATGTCGTCAGCAAATAGACCTATTTTATGGCTAACAGAACCGACTTTAATGCCTTCTATTTTGTCATTAGCTCTAATAGATTCTGCTAATGGTTCTATGACCAGAGAAAAAATAATTGGGGACAATGGGCATCCTTGACGGGTACCGTTGGTTAGTGCAAAGGGGTCAGATAACAAGCTAGAGGTGAAGACTCTTGCAGATGGGTCTGAATACAGGGACATAATTGCCAAATGTATTAGTCCTGATAGACCAAACTTGAGCAAGGCCCTAAACAGGTAGCCCCAATGGACCCTGTCGAAGGCCTTTTCTGAGTCTAATGCTAAAAAGATGCTGGGCTGCTTGCTTAGTTCTGATATACGCAGGAGGTCTAGCATCCTCCTCGTCCCATCTGGTGCCTGTCTGCCCTTTACAAAGCCTACCTGGTCGAGTCCTATGAGGGAGGGGGTTATTTCCATAAGTCTGCTTGCTAAAATCTTTGCATATATCTTTAAATCGGAATTTAGTAGAGAAATAGGCCTGAAGTTTTGTGGGTCCGATACGTCTTTACCAGGTTTAGGGATAGTGATAATGATAGCTTGGAGCATTTCTTTTGGGAAGGCACCATCGGAAGCTGCTATATTGAAAATTTTTACCAGTTCAGGGGCAAGGATGGCAGAGAAAGCCTTGTAATATTCAGCGGAGAATCCGTCTGCTCCTGGTGATTTGTGCATGGGTAGAGAGTGAATAACAGCTTCAACCTCTGTGAGTGTGATGGGCGCATTTATTTTTTGTAGGGAAGTTTTGTCTATTGAGGGAAGGTGAACAGTCTGTAGGAATTGTTCAATCTCTGTGTCCGAGGGTTGGTAAGTGTTTGGGTCCTTCTTGAGATTATATAGGGATTCATAATAGTCCTTAAAGGCGTTGGCGATATCTTTGGGATTTTGGTATAGGACTTTGGTACTGTGATGTCTGAGATTTTTGAGATTAGAACGTGCCTGTTTCTTTTTAAGCTGGGAGGCTAGGATTTTACCTGCTCTGTTTTTTTGGGAGTAGTAGGAGACGTTTAGTTTTTTTAAAAAAGTATCATAGTCCGCTCTAATTTCCCGTCTTACTTCTTCCCGGCAGCTGTTGAGACTTTTGAGTATTTCACTTGAGGAGGTAGCAGGATTTTTGTGTTGTGCTTCTAAATCTGCTATCTTCTCAAGTAGTTTTGTCATGCGCTGCTGTTTCTTTTTCTTTTCCCTAGAGGCTACTAGGGATGAGCCGAACACCCCCCTGTTCGGTTCGCACCAGAACATGCGAACAGGAAAAAAGTTCGTTCGAACACGCGAACACCGTTAAAGTCTATGGGACACGAACATGAATAAACAAAAGTGCTAATTTTAAAGGCTAATATGCAAGTTATTGTCATAAAAAGTGTTTGGGGACCTGGGTCCTGCCCCAGGGGACATGGATCAATGCAAAAAAAAGTTTTAAAAACGGCCGTTTTTTCAGGAGCAGTGATTTTAATAATGCTTAAAGTCAAACAATAAAAGTGTAATATCCCTTTAAATTTCGTACCTGGGGGGTGTCTATAGTATGCTTGTAAAGGGGCGCATGTTTCCTGTGTTTAGAACAGTCTGACAGCAAAATGACATTTTGAAGGAAAAAACTCATTTAAAACTACCCGCGGCTATTGCATTGCCGACAATACACATAGAAGTTCATTGATAAAAACGGCATGGGAATTCCCCAAAGGGGAACCCCGAACCAAAATTAAAAAAAAAAAAATGACGTGGGAGTCCCCCTAAATTCCATACCAGGCCCTTCAGGTCTGGTATGGATATTAAGGGGAACCCCGGCCAAAATTTAAAAAAAAAATGACGTGGGGTTTCCCCTAAATTCCATACCAGACCCTTCAGGTCTGGTATGGATTTTAAGGGGAACCCCGCGCCAAAAAAAAAAAAAAAAAAAAAAAAACGGCGTGGGGTCCCCCCAAAAATCCATACCAGACCCTTATCCGAGCACGCAACCTGGCAGGCCGCAGGAAAAGAGGGGGGGACGAGAGTGCGGCCCCCCCTCCCTCCTGAACCGTACCAGGCCACATGCCCTCAACATTGGGAGGGTGCTTTGGGGTAGCCCCCCAAAACACCTTGTCCCCATGTTGATGAGGACAAGGGCCTCATCCCCACAACCGTGGCCGGTGGTTGTGGGGGTCTGCGGGCGGGGGGCTTATCGGAATCTGGAAGCCCCCTTTAACAAGGTGACCCCCAGATCCCGGTCCCCCCCCCTGTGTGAAATGGTAAGGGGGTACCCCCTACCATTTCACGAAAAAAGTGTCAAAAATGTTAAAAATGACAAGAGACAGTTTTTGACAATTCCTTTATTTAAATGCTTCTTCTTTCTTCTATCTTCCTTCATCTTCTGGTTCTTCTGGCTCTTCTGGTTCTTCCTCCGGCGTTCTCGTCCAGCATCTCCTCCACGGCGTCTTCTATCTTCTTCTCCTCAGGCCGCTCCGCACCCATGGCATGGGGGGGAGGCTCCCGCTCTTCTCTTCTTCTTTTCTTCTCTTCTTCTCTTCTTCATTTTCTTCTCCGGGCCGCTCCGCACCCATGCTGGCATGGAGGGAGGCTCCCGCTGTGTGACGGCGCTCCTCGTCTGACAGTTCTTAAATAACGGGGGGGCGGGGCCACCCGGTGACCCCGCCCCACTCTGACGCACGGTGACTTGACGGGACTTCCCTGTGACGTCACGGGGAATGCCACAGGGAAGTCCCGTCATGTCCCGTGCGTCAGAGGGGGGCGGGGTCACCGAGTGGCCCCGCCCCCCGTTATTTAAGAACTGTCAGACGAGGAGCGCCGTCACACAGCGGGAGCCTCCCTCCATGCCAGCATGGATTGCGGAGCGGCCCGGAGAAGAAAATGAAGATTAGAAGAAGAGAAGAAAAGAAGAAGAGAAGAAGATGAAGAAGATGAAGAGAAGAGCGGGAGCCTCCCCCCCATGCCATGGGTGCGGAGCGGCCCGAGGAGAAGAAGATAGAAGACGCCGCGGAGGAGATGCTGGACGAGAACGCCGGAGGAAGAACCAGAAGAGCCAGAAGAACCAGAAGAACCAGAAGATGAAGGAAGATAGAAGAAAGAAGAAGCATTTAAATAAAGGAATTGTCAAAAACTGTCTCTTGTCATTTTTAACATTTTTGACACTTTTTTCGTGAAATGGTAGGGGTACTTATGTACCCCCTTACCATTTCACACAGGGGGGGGCCGGGATCTGGGGGTCACCTTGTTAAAGGGGGCTTCCAGATTCCGATAAGCCCCCCGCCCGCAGACCCCCACAACCACCGGCCAGGGTTGTGGGGATGAGGCCCTTGTCCTCATCAACATGGGGACAAGGTGTTTTGGGGGGCTACCCCAAAGCACCCTCCCAATGTTGAGGGCATGTGGCCTGGTACGGTTCAGGAGGGAGGGGGGGCCGCACTCTCGTCCCCCCTCTTTTCCTGCGGCCTGCCAGGTTGCGTGCTCGGATAAGGGTCTGGTATGGATTTTTGGGGGGACCCCACGCAGTTTTTTTTTTTTTTTGGCGCGGGGTTCCCCTTAAAATCCATACCAGACCTGAAGGGTCTGGTATGGAATTTAGGGGGAACCCCACGTCATTTTTTTTTTTTTAATTTTGGCCGGGGTTCCCCTTAATATCCATATCAGACCTGAAGGGCCTGGTATGGAATTTAGGGGGACTCCCACGTCATTTTTTTTTTTTAATTTTGGTTCGGGGTTCCCCTTTGGGGAATTCCCATGCCGTTTTTATCAATGAACTTCTAAGTGTATTGTCGGCAATGCAATAGCCGCGGGTAGTTTTAAATGAGTTTTTTCCTTCAAAATGTCATTTTGCTGTCAGACTGTTCTAAACACAGGAAACATGCGCCCCTTTACAGGCATACTATAGACACCCCCCAGGTACGAAATTTAAAGGGATATTACACTTTTATTGATTGACTTTAAGCATTATTAAAATCACTGCTCCTGAAAAAACGGCCGTTTTTAAAACTTTTTTTTGCATTGATCCATGTCCCCTGGGGCAGGACCCAGGTCCCCAAACACTTTTTATGACAATAACTTGCATATTAGCCTTTAAAATTAGCACTTTTGATTTCTCCCATAGACTTTTAAAGGGTGTTCCGCGGCATTCGAATTTGCCGCGAACACCCCAAATTGTTCGCTGTTCGGCGAACTTGCGAACAGCGAATGTTCGAGTCGAACATGAGTTTGACTCGAACTCGAAGCTCATCCCTAGAGGCTACCTATATAAGGGTGCCTCTAGCGAATGCTTTGTGTGCACACCAGATGGTCATAGGTGAAATGAAAGAATTCCGTAATTTTTGCTGCAATTTCGTCCCTGAGTTTGGGGTGTGATAAAAGAAATGTACTGTTACGCCACAGTGGTTTGTCGGAGTGTTTGTTGGCATCCACAATCTCAATAGTCACTGGAGCATGCTCTGACCATGTGATATTGTGGATGTCAGCTTTCTGGACATTTTGCAGAGTATACAGGTCAGTGAGGAAAAAATCTATTCTAGAATAGCTCTTATGTACAGCTGAATAAAATGTGTAATCTCTCTCGGTGGATCTAAGGCAGCGCCAAGGGTCATAGAGCCTCTCTTTGTGGCACAGCGAACCTAGACAGGGCCGCCGCTTAGAGGTCACCGAGGACACATCTAATTCCGTGTTCATAATCAAGTTAAAATCACCACATATTATTAAGTTGCCTTTTTGCACCCTTTTAGCCATACTTACAACTTTGCGAATAAACCTTAGAGTTTTAACATTAGGTGCATACAAGTTAACTATAGTATATGTGATATGGTCCGGTTCTGCGACTACGATCAGAAAGCGACCTTGGGGATCAATATGTTCCTGTAAGAGAGAAAAGGTTAGTGTGTCCCTGAATGCAATCATTACTCCATTCTTCTTTGTCGTATTCTTGGCCATATATACGTGCGGAAACTTGGGATGTGTACATTTCGGAGAGTTATCACTAGCGAAATGAGTTTCCTGCACACATAGAATGTCACATTTCTCTTCCAAGGCTGATTTCCAGAGGGCTCTTCTTTAGTAGGGGCTATTCAAGCCTCTCACATTGTATGACATCAGTTTAAGATTCATTCTTGTGGAAAGTTGCGCAGCAGTGCCATCTAGTGGTAGTTTCAGGGATTGAAGTTGAGATGTTGGGTATGGTCATAATGCATGGGATCCGAGAAAGCAATGTCCTCATAGCTTTGTAAGTGAACAGTTTAACTGAACAAACTTGAACTGTTGAGAAATGATGAGATGTAGGCCGCATGAATTGCGGATAGTAGGTCATGGGAATCATCTCATAACTAACGTAGGGGATTCAACAAGGTAAACCCTTGAACAGCCGAACATTGGGTGGTTGATCAGAAAGAACAGCTTCCTAGAAAGCTGCAAATCACCATAACTAGCCACATAACAGTTGTGAGAGGAGAGTACTCACTGAAAGAAATAGCATCAAGTGGTATAAACTAGGGATGAGCTTCGAGTTCGAGTCGAACTCATGTTCGACTCGAACATTAGCTGTTCGCAAGTTCGCCGAACACCGAACAATTTGGGGTGTTCGCGGCAAATTCGAATGCCGCGGAACACCCTTTAAAAGTCTATGGGAGAAATCAAAAGTGCTAATTTTAAAGGCTTATATGCAAGTTATTGTCATAAAAAGTGTTTGGGGACCCGGGTCCTGCCCCAGGGGACATGGATCAATGCAAAAAAAAGTTTTAAAAACGGACGTTTTTTCAGGAGCAGTGATTTTAATAATGCTTAAAGTCAAACAATAAAAGTGTAATATCCCTTTAAATTTCGTACCTGGGGGGTGTCTATAGTATGCCTGTAAAGGGGCACATGTTTCCTGTGTTTAGAACAGTCTGACAGCAAAATGACATTTGGAAGGAAAAAACACATTTAAAACTACCCGCGGCTATTGCATTGCCGACAATACACATAGAAGTTCATTGATAAAAACGGCATGGGAATTCCCCCCAGGGAAACCCCGAACCAAAATTAAAAAAAAAAAAAATGACGTGGGGGGTCCCCCTAAATTCCATACCAGGCCCTTCAGGTCTGGTATGGATATTAAGGGGAACCCCGGCCAAAATTAAAAAAAAAAAATGACGTGGGGTTCCCCCTAAATTCCATACCAGACCCTTCAGGTCTGGTATGGATTTTAAGGGGAACTCCGCGCCAAAAAAAAAAAAAAAAACGGCGTGGGGTTCCCCCAAAAATCCATACCAGACCCTTATCCGAGCACGCAACCTGGCAGGCCGCAGGAAAAGAGGGGGGGACGAGAGTGCGGCCCCCCCCTCCTGAACCGTACCAGGCCACATGCCCTCAACATTGGGAGGGTGCTTTGGGGTAGCCCCCCAAAACACCTTGTCCCCATGTTGATGAGGACAAGGGCCTCATCCCCACAACCGTGGCCGGTGGTTGTGGGGGTCTGCGGGCGGGGGGCTTATCGGAATCTGGAAGCCCCCTTTAACAAGGGGACCCCCAGATCCCGGCCCCCCCCTGTGTGAAATGGTAAGGGGGTACTTACCCCTACCATTTCACTAAAAAACTGTCAAAATAGTTAAAAATGACAAGAGACAGTTTTTGACAATTCCTTTATTTAAATGCTTCTTCTATCTTCCTTCATCTTCTTCTTCTTCTGGTTCTTCTGGCTCTTCTGGTTCTTCCTCCGGCGTTCTCGTCCAGCATCTTCTCCGCGGCGTCTTCTATCTTCTTCTCCTCGGGCCGCTCCGCACCCATGGCATGAGGGGAGGCTCCCGCTCTTCTCTTCATCTTCTTCTTCATCCTCTTCTCTTCTTCATCTTCTTCATCTTCATCTTCTCTTCTTTTCTTCTGCGGGCCGCTCCACATCCATGCATGGAGGGAGGCTCCCGCTGTGTGACGGCGTCTCCTCGTCTGACGGTTCTTAAATAACGGGGGGCGGGGCCACCCGGTGACCCCGCCCCCCTCTGACGCACGGTGACTTGCGGGACTTCCCTGTGACGTCACGGGGAATGCCACAGGGAAGTCCCGTCATGTCCCGTGCGTCAGAGGGGGGCGGGGTCACCGGGTGGCCCCGCCCCCCGTTATTTAAGAACCGTCAGACGAGGAGACGCCGTCACACAGCGGGAGCCTCCCTCCATGCATGGATGCGGAGCGGCCCGCAGAAGAAAAGAAGAGAAGATGAAGATGAAGAAGATGAAGAAGAGAAGAGGATGAAGAAGAAGATGAAGAGAAGAGCGGGAGCCTCCCCTCATGCCATGGGTGCGGAGCGGCCCGAGGAGAAGAAGATAGAAGACGCCGCGGAGAAGATGCTGGACGAGAACGCCGGAGGAAGAACCAGAAGAGCCAGAAGAACCAGAAGATGAAGAAGATGAAGGAAGATAGAAGAAGCATTTAAATAAAGGAAACTGTCTCTTGTCATTTTTAACTATTTTGACAGTTTTTTAGTCAAATGGTAGGGGTAAGTACCCCCTTACCATTTCACACAGGGGGGGGCGGGATCTGGGGGTCCCCTTGTTAAAGGGGGCTTCCAGATTCCGATAAGCCCCCCGCCCGCAGACCCCCACAACCACCGGCCACGGTTGTGGGGATGAGGCCCTTGTCCTCATCAACATGGGGACAAGGTGTTTTGGGGGGCTACCCCAAAGCACCCTCCCAATGTTGAGGGCATGTGGCCTGGTACGGTTCAGGAGGGAGGGGGGGCCGCACTCTCGTCCCCCCCTCTTTTCCTGCGGCCTGCCAGGTTGCGTGCTCGGATAAGGGTCTGGTATGGATTTTTGGGGGAACCCCATGCCGTTTTTTTTTTTTTTTTTTTTTTGGCGCGGGGTTCCCCTTAAAATCCATACCAGACCTGAAGGGTCTGGTATGGAATTTAGGGGGAACCCCACGTCATTTTTTTTTTTAATTTTGGCCGGGGTTCCCCTTAATATCCATACCAGACCTGAAGGGCCTGGTATGGAATTTAGGGGGACCCCCCCACGTCATTTTTTTTTTTTTTAATTTTGGTTCGGGGTTTCCCTGGGGGGAATTCCCATGCCGTTTTTATCAATGAACTTCTATGTGTATTGTCGGCAATGCAATAGCCGCGGGTAGTTTTAAATGTGTTTTTTCCTTCCAAATGTCATTTTGCTGTGAGACTGTTCTAAACACAGGAAACATGCGCCCCTTTACAGGCATACTATAGACACCCCCCAGGTACGAAATTTAAAGGGATATTACACTTTTATTGTTTGACTTTAAGCATTATTAAAATCACTGCTCCTGAAAAAACGGCCGTTTTTAAAACTTTTTTTTGCATTGATCCATGTCCCCTGGGGCAGGACCCGGGTCCCCAAACACTTTTTATGACAATAACTTGCATATAAGCCTTTAAAATTAGCACTTTTGATTATTCATGTTCGTGTCCCATAGACTTTAACGGTGTTCGCTTGTTCGAGCGAACTTTTTTCCTGTTCGCATGTTCTGGTGCGAACCGAACAGGGGGGTGTTCGGCTCATCCCTAGTATAAACTTAAGCAGGATGCTATTTGTATTTCTTAGGTGTACATTGGTTGTTGCGTTTGACAAATTGTGAGTTAGGGTCCTCAGGTACTGCGTCTGCGGGAAGCAAGCGCCATTTTTGGAGGAGGTCCAGGCCCTTTTCTATCAATGTTATTGCATGCGATTCATTGTTCATGTCAACCAGAAGTTTAGCAGGGAAACCCCATTTGTAGATGCTCTTGTGGTTGCGCAAAATCTTAGTGATAGGTACTAAGTTGTGCCTGGCTGTCAGGGTGGCTTGTGACAGGTCTGCATAAAGTGCAATACCAGCATATGGGTCAGGGAGAGAGGGATGCTGTCTTGTGAATCGCATGAGTTGATCCTTAATGTGGTAGAAATGGATTCTTGCTATCACATCTCTAGGTATTTGTTCAGGCAGGGAGGATGGTTTTGGCAGTCTGTGTGCCCTGTCAATAGTGATGTCTACTGGGCTTAGAGAAGGGAGGACAGTCATCATGAGCTTTTGCAGGTAGGTAGTGAGCTCTGCGGGTTTGACCGTCTCGGGGACCCCCCTAAATTTGGTATTGTTCCTTCGGGCCCGATCTTCAATATCCACCATTTTGAGGCGCATGGCCCTGATTTCGTCTTCTACCTCAAAGTGAGCATCAACCAGTTCATTGTGAGCTAGAGTGAACTCCTCCATTTTATTCTCTACATATTCCACTCTGTTGCTGACAGCTGATATTTTCCCTTTTTGTGTTGCTCATAAACACTGCTATATCAGATTGAAGAGCTCCCCTCAGTGTCTGCAGCATCTCCTTCATTGTAGTATCAATAATAGGCTGACCTGAGGTGGGGAATGCATCTAGCTGCTCTGCCTGTGTGGAGGATTCCTCCATTTCATCCCCTGCAGCTCCTGCCTCATCCTCATTCTCCCCTCCTTCCCCAAGCCTCCTTTTTTGTTTGACAGGGCTGCAGAATGGGGAGGATAGCAATGGATTGTCATTAAAGTGTGACTCACCCGAGGATGGCATTGGATTGCTGTGTGACTGTGCTGTGGAGCCAGATGAACGGCTCCCATCTTGGAAATTTCGGCCCTCAGCAGGGCAGAAGAAAATCTGCAGTTTTCAGGGTCCCTCTCTCTCCTTTCGCTTGAACATCGTGCCCGCTGTATGCCCCCCGCTCTCCTTTCTTAAAAGGTATGCTTTTTGGCTGGTTTTGGTGCGCTGTGAGCCGCTGATTACACCCGGTGTGTCAGAGCTCTCCTCTCACATGTCCATGAGCTCTGGCTGCCGTCTCCGCCCATAGCCGCGAGTACTTTTAAATGACTTTTTCCTTTGAAATGTCATTTTGCTGTCAGACTGTTCTAAACACAAGAAACATGCGCCCCTTTACAGGCATACTATAGACCAGTGTTTCTCAACTCCAGGCCTCAATGCACCCCAACAGGTCATGTTTTCAGGCTTTCCATTATTTTGCACAGGTGATTTGATCAGTTTCACAGTCTTAGTAATTACCACAGCCATTTCATCTGAGGGAAATCCTGAAAACATGACCTGTTGGGATGCCTTGAGGACTGGAGTTGAGAAACACTGCTATAGACACCCCCCAGGTACGAAATTTAAAGGAATATTACACTTTTATTGTTTCACTTTAAGAATTATTAAAATCACTGCTCCCGAAAAAAAACGGCCGTTTTTAAAACTTTTTTTTGCATTGATCCATGTCCCCTGGGGCAGGACCCAGGTTCCCAAATACTTTTTATGACAATACCATGCACATAAGCCTTTAAAATTAGCACTTTTGATTTGATATGGATGTTTGGGGGGCCCCCACACCGTTTTTTTGGCGTAGGGGGTTTCCCTTCAAATCCATACCAGACACAAGGGCCTGGTATGCTCCTGGAGGGGAATTCTTTCTCATGCTCGCTGCAATAGGAAAATGAGTTTTTCCCATTGCAGCTAGTGCGAGATGTACAGTACCCTGTCGCCGAGAACCAGCACGATGGGATCGCGCTGGAAACACATTCTCGTGGGCAGGTACTGTATAAAACATTCTACAGTAAATGACTCAGTTGCCTGCACCTGGCTATTGAAAAAATTAGGAAAAAATGGTGTGAGGTCCCCCCCAAATCCATACCAGATGCTAATCTGAGCATGCAGCCCAGCAGATCAGGAAAGGGGGGGATGAGCGAATGACCCCCCTGAACCATACCAGGCCACATGCCCTTAACATAAGGGGGGTGGGTGCCTTGTAGCAGGGGGGGTTCTTCCTATCACCCCAAAGCACCTTGTCCCCATTTTGATGGGGACAAGGGCCTCTTCCTGACAACCCTGTGCTGCAGTTGTTGGGGGCTGCAGGTGGGGGCTTATGGGACAGGAGGGGGGCAGTATGGCAGGAGAGGGATACAGTGTAATAGAAGCCGAAGGCAGTGTGACAGAAGGGGGGCAGAAGGGGGGCAGTGTGAAAGATGGTGGCAGTATGACAGGGGGGCTGTGTGATGGGTGCAGTGTGACAGGAGGGGGGCATTGTGAAGAAGGGGTCAGAATGACAGGAGGAAGAGGTTACACTGCCTCCCCCTCCTGTCACACTCTCCCCTCCTGTCAAACTGTCCCCTTGCTTTCATACTGCCCCCCCCTGTCACTTTGCCTCCCCCCTCCTGTCACACTGCCTCCTTCCTGTCACTGCCCCGGCTTCTGTTACACTGCCTCCTCCTTCTTCTCTTATACTGCCCCCTCCTGTTTCACTCTACCTCTTGTTCCCAGCTCTGGTTATGTTGCCTCCCCCCTCCTGTCACACTGCCCCCTTCTTCTGCTACACTGCCTCCTCATCCTATTTTCATACTGCCCCTTCCTGTTTCATTGCCCCCCTTCTGTCATACAGCTCCCCCTCCTGTCACACTGCCCCCCGGTACACTGACTCTCCCTCCTGCCATACTTCTCCCCCTCCTGTCACACTGCCTCCCCTTCTTGTTACACTGCCTGTTACACTGCCTCCCCCTCCTGCATCTTCCTTTGGTCATATTGCCCCCAGCTTCTGTTACACTGCCTCCTCCCTCTCTTATACTGTCCCTCCTTCTCCCAGCTCCTGTTACGTTGCCTCCCCCTACTGTCATAATACCCCTCTCATGTCCCACTGCCCCCCATCCTGTCACACTGCCCTCTGCTTCTGCTACACTGCCTCCTCCTCTTTTTTTCATACTGCCCATTCCTGTTTCATCCTCCCCCTTCTGTCGAACTGCCCCCTGGTACACTGCCTTTCCCTCCTGTTATAATTCTCCCCCTCCTGTCACACTTCCCCCGGTACACTGCCTCTCCCTCCTTTCATATTTCTCCCCCTCCTGTCATACTTCTCCCCCTCCTGTCATACTTCTCCCCCTCCTGTCACACTGTCCCCCCTTGTGAGACAGGAGGGGGCAGTATGACTGGAGGAGGTGAACACTCATGCAAAGGCTGAGTGTTCACCTACTAATGGGTCTGAAAGCTCCAAGTCCTCACATAACTTATTTGGGTCACCTGCTTGGCCTGAGATTCATTTGAAGGTTGAGTCCCTCTGGCAGTGTGCTACTCCTGTTGCACCAAAGCTTGGTGGTCCGGACATAACCTTGGCAACTGGTAGCTGCATCAGCTTTCATGGTCGTGGTAAGCTCACGGGGAATGGCAGACTACAATCTGTGCCTTGCCATGATCCAAATGTGATTGCCACAGCTCTGGATGTTCTATGGGACCTGGGTAACCAGTGCCTCAGAGAGACCTAGGTGGCTTTTGATGTGCAGAACAAGTCTTGGAAACCAGGCAAGCTACTTGGTTACGATGAGACACTTGAGTGGGTTCCATTATTGTCACATGACCCCAGCTCTAAGTCTGCAGATAACCCGTGGAACCTCAGCATTGGGGTACCTGCTGTTTTGAGAGATTTGAAGTACAGAACTCTGTACATCTCAGAGAATCTGGCCAGCAGGAGACCCAGCCAGTGGCTTGACCCCAGCAGTGGGGTACCCAGTCAGTCACCTGAACCGGGCAGTGGGACACTTTGCCTATCGCTGTATGCTTGCAGTATGGCATTTCATTTTGAACTCGGCACTTCAAGCTATGAGGAACTTTTGCTCTGGGCTCATGTAATTGATAACTGTCTTTTATGGACTTGTTCAACTATGGCTGTTTGGAGCATCCGAAGGCCACTCCCTAAGGGCGCTCCCTAAGGGGGCGGAGTCTGTTAGGATTAGATATTTACCTTCGGATCTGGTATGAATATTAAGGGGAACCCCTAACCAGAATTAAAAAAATGCATTGGGGTCCCCCCAAATTCCATACCAGGCCCTTCAGGTCTGGTATGGATATTAAGGGGAACCCCGCGTCAAAATCCCCCTCAAAATCCATACCAGACCCTTAAGGTCTGGTATGGATTTTAAGGGGACACCCACTGATGGGCACTGATAGGTGGCACTGGTATGCAGCACTGATGGGCACTCATAGGCAGCACTGATGGGCACTCATAGGCGGCACTGATGGGCACTCATAGGCGGCACTGATGGGTACTTATGGGTGGCACTGATGGGTACTTATGGGTGGCACTGATAGGTGGCATGGATAGGCACTGATGGTCACTGATAGGTGGGCACTGATGGGCATGAATGAGCACTGATAGGTGGCACTGAGGGACACTGAGGGTTTCACTGATTACACTGGTGGGTGGCATTGCTGGGCATCACTTATTTTTTTATTTCTGTAATGGTGCCAGTCAGTGCCCATTTGTGGGCACTGATTGGCATGTATTGGACATTTTTTTTATATGTGGATGGCCATGGAGTACATATCTGGCCATCCACATGCTGGGGGCTTCCCTGGTGGTCCTGGTGGCTTCCCTGGTGGTCCAGTGTGGGCATCCGAGGGGGGCTGCGCTGATAAACAATCAGCGCAGACCTTCCCTGTCAGGAGAGCCACTGATCGGCTCTCCTCTACTCACATCTGTCAGACACGAGTGAGGAAAAGCTGATCAACGGCTTTTCCTGTTTACATCGTGATCAGCCATGATTGGACACAAACTCCAGAATGCTGTACATCTCAGAGAATCTGGCCAGCAGGAGACCCAGCCAGTGGCTTGACCCCAGCAGTGGGGTACCCAGTCAGTCACCTGACCCGGCCGATGGGACACTTTGCCTATCGCTGGATCTTGGCAGTATTGTATTTAGTTTTGAACTCGGCACTTCAGGCTATGAGGAACTTTTGATCTGGGCTCATGTAATTGATGACTGTCTTTTATAGACTGGTTCAGCTATGGTTGTTTGGAGCATCCGGAGGCCGCTACCTAAGGGGGCGGAGTCTGTTAGGATTGAGTTCATTTGCTGGCGGCACTATGGTGGCTGTTTGCTGCAGCTCCAGTGTCCACCAGCAGGTGTTTCGCAAGAGCCATCAGGTTGGAAAGATCAGTGACACCAGGGTTCAGCTGCCAGGTAGATATTTAAGGCTGCTCCTCCCTTCCCCCAGCGTGTCACTATCCTGTTGATTGCCCCCTTGCAAGCAGATCCTTGTGCTTCCTGTATCAGAATATTGGCATTAGGGATGAGCCCGATGTTCAACGCGAACATCGGGTGTTCTCCTGTTTGCCGAATAGCGAACAATTTGGGGTGTTCATGGCAAATTCTAAAGCCGCAGAACACCCTTTAAAAGTCTATGGGAAAAATCAAAAGTCCTAATTTTAAAGGCTTATATGCATGGTATTGTCATAAAAATAGTTTGGGGACATGTATCAATGCAAAAAAAGTTTTAAAAATGGCAGTTTTTTTTCAGGAGCAGTGATTTTAATAATGCTTAAAGTGAAACAATAAAAGTGAAATATTCCTTTAAATTTCATACCTGGGGGGGTGTCTATAGTATGCCTGTAAAGTGGCGCATGTTTCTCGTGTTTAGAACGGTCCGAGAGCAAAATGACATTTCTAAAGGAAAAAAAGTAATTTAAAAGTACTTGCGGCTATAATGAATTGTCGGTCTCGACAATACACATAAAAGTTCATTGATAAAAACAGCATGGGATTCCCCCACAGTCCATTACCAGACCCTTCAGGTCTGGTATGAATATTAAGGGGAACACCGAACCAATTTTTTTTTTTTTTAAATGCATGGGGGTCCCCCCAAATTCCATACCAGGCCCTTCAGGTCTGGTATGGATATTAAGGGGAACCCTGCGCCAAAATTTTTAAAAAATGGCGTGGGGTCCCCCCCAAAATCCATACCAGACCCTTATTCGAGCACGCAACCTGGCAGGCCGCAGGAAAAGAGAGGGAGACGAGAGAGCACCCCCCTCCTGAACTGTACCAGGCCACATGCTCTCAACATGGGGAGGGTGCTTTGGGGTAGCGGCCCCCCAAAGCACCTTGTCCCCATGTTGATGGGGAGAAAGGCCTCATCCCCACAACCCTTGCCCGGTGATTGTGGGGGTCTGCGGGCGGGGGGCTTATCGGAATCTTTGGCAAGGGGACCCCCAGATCCCACACCCCCCTGTGTGAAATGGTAACAGGTACAGATGTACACCTACTATTTCACAAAAAATGTATGAAAATTGTTAAAAAAAAAAAAGACACGGCTTGGGACAAGTTCTTTATTAAAAAATAAAAAAATAAAAGTGTCCCACAAAGTCCATTCATCTTCTTCTTCTCTCGCTCCAACGGACCGAAAAAAAAAAAAAAGTCGCACGCCGCCTATGATCTGCCTCCATGGGAGGCACCCGCCATAATGACCGGCCTCTCAGGTGACAGCTCTTTTATAACTGAGGACAGGGCTACGGGCATGCAGCGGCTGTTATCCTGCAGGACATCATATGATGCCCAGTCAGGATAACTGAACCACCGCCCGGCCGTCATTCTACTATAGGCCGGGCTGGAAGTGGTTAAAAAGGGGATCAACTCCAAAGATAAAATGATAATTCTCCCGCTCTACAAGACTCTGGTCCGGCCGCACCTGGAGTATGCTGTCCAGTTCTGGGCACCAGTCCTCAGGAAGGATGTACTGGAAATGGAGCGAGTAGAAAGAAGGGCAACAAAGCTAATAAAGGGTCTGGAGGATCTTAGTTATGAGGAAAGGTTGTGAGCTCTGAACTTATTCTCTCTGGAGAAGAGACGCTTGAGAGGGGATATGATTTCAATATACAAATACCGTACTGGTGACCCCACGATAGGGAGAAAACTTTTTTGCAGAAGGGAGTTTAACAAGACACATGGCCACTCATTAAAATTAGAAGAAAAGAGGTTTAACCTTAAACTATGTAGAGGGTTCTTTACTGTAAGAGTGGCAAGAATGTGGAATTCCCTTTCACGGGTGGTGGTCTCAGCAGGGAGCATTGATAGCTTCAAGAAACTATTAGATAAGCACGTGAACGACCACAACATACAGGGATATACAATGTAATACTGACATATAATCACACACATAGGTTGGACTTGATGGACTTGTGTCTTTTTTCAACATCACCTACTATGTAACTATGTATCCTGATCCTTCCTGCACCCCTCTGCCTTGCTACTGCTCCTTGCTCTTGCACCCAGTCGTAATTCCCTTCCTTGCATCCCTGTTACTTTTTGTCCTTTATATTGTACATATATTGTATATAGTTAGTAGTTAGGTTTATTAGTTACTTTTTCTTCTTGTTTGCTGAAGTGGTTTATGTTTATTGGTGTGTGTTCACTAATAATACATATCATATATTTATATTTCATTTAAATTCAATAATAAATATCACTTTAACCACTTGCTCACTGGGCACTTAAACCCCCCTCCTGCCCAGGCCAATTTTCAGCTTTCAGCGCTCTCACTCTTTGAATGACAATTGCACGGTCATAAAACTGTATCCAAATGAAATTTTTATCATTTTTTTCACACAAATAGAGCTTTCTTTTGGTGTTATTTAATCACCACTGGGGTTTTTTTTTTTTGCTAAACAAACAAAAAAAACAAAAAAAATTAAAAAAAAATCATGTTTCATAGCTGCACTGCTGGGCCCTGATAAGGCGATGGCACTGGTGGGCCCTGATAGGTATTACTGATAGATAACACTTGTAGGTGACGCTGATGGGCAGCACTGTTGATGAGGCACTGATTGGTGACATTGATAGGTGGCTCTGTTGTGCACTGGTAGGTGACACTGATGTGCAGCACTGTTGATGAGGCACTGATTGGTGACATTTATAGGTGGCTCTGTTGTGCACTGGTAGGTGGCACTGGCAGGTGGCACAGGTGGGCACAAATGAGCTGGTGGCTGTTTTCTTTGATTGGGACCGATGTCCCTCTGACAGCCACCGGTGATCAGCTTTTTTTTCTCCACGCTATTAGCGTGAGCATCAATAGACATCCTCCCGGCAAAGAAGGTCCGCGGTGTAGCAGTCATTCGGCTATAGCGTGAATCTGAAGTGGTAAAGGATATATATACTTTGTTTGGTTTCAGTTTCTGGGTGTAGCTACATGTCTGGTCTCCTTGCCACTGATTCCTGACAGCTTCCTCCTGTCACACTGCCCTCCTCCTCCTGTCACACTGCCCTCCTCCTCCTGTCACACTGCCCTCCTCCTCCTGTCACACTGCATCTCGCTTTTGTCATGCTGTACCCATCCTGTCACTGCCCCCGGCTTCTGTTTTACTGCCCCCTCCTATCACACTGTCCCCCCTCCTTTCATACTGCCTCTCCTCCTGCCATACTACTTCCCCTCCTGTCACAGTGCCCCCCATTACACTGACCTCCTCCTGTCATGCTGTCCCCCTCCTCCTGTCATGCTGTCCTTCTCCTCCTTCTCCTCCTCCTCCTGTCACACTGTCCCTCCATTTCCTGTCACACTGTTCCTCCTTCTCCTGTCATGCTGTCCCTACTCCTCCTGTCAAGCTGTCCCTCCTCCTCCTCCTCTTTGTGTCATGCTGTCCCCCCTCCTCCTGTCACTCTGTCCCTCCTGCTCCTCCTCCTGTCTTTCTGTTTCTTCCTCCTCCTGCTGTCATGTTGTTTCTTCCTCTTCCTCCTGTCACGCTGTTTCTTCCTCCTCCTCCTCCTCTTGTCACGCTTTTTCTTCCTCCTCCTGTCACGCTGTCCCTCTTCCTCCTCCTCCTTCTGTCACGCTGTCCCCCCTCCTCCTGTCATGCTGTCCCTCTTCCTTCTCCTCCTGTCACGTTGTTTCTTCCTCCTCCTCCTCCTCTTGTCACACTGTTTCTTCCTCCTTTTCCTCCTGTCACACTGTTTCTTCCTCCTCCTGTCGTGCTGTTTCTTCCTCCTCCTCCTCCTCTTGTCACGCTGCTTCTTCCTCCTCCTCCTCCTGTCACGCTGTCCCTCCTCCTCCTCTTCCTCCTCTTTCTGTCACGCTGTCCCCCCTCCTCCTGTCACGCTGTCCCTCTCCTCCTCCTCCTGTCATGCTGTTTCTTCCTCCTCTTCCTGTCACGCTGTTTTTTCCTCCTCCTCCTGTCACGCTGTTTCTTCCTCCTCCTCCTCCTGTCATCACGCTGTTTCTTCCTCCTCCTCCTGTCATGATGTCCCCCCCCTCTTCCTCCTCCTCCTGTCACACTGTCCCCCCTCCTCCTCCTCCTGTCACGCTGTCCCCCCTCCTCCTCCTCCTGTCATGCTGTTCCCCCTCCTCCTCCTGTCATGCTGTTCCCCCCTCCTCCTCCTCCTGTCGTGCTGTTTCCCCTCCCCCTCCTCCTGTCACGCTGTTCCCCCTTCCCCTTCTCCTGTTACGCTGTTTCCCCCTCCTCCTGTCATGCTATTTGCCCCTCCTCCTGTCATGCTGTTTCCTCCTCCTCCTGTCACGCTGTTTCCCCCTCCTCCTGTCACGCTGTTTCCCCCTCCTCCTGTCACACTGTTTCCTCCTCCTCCTGTCACGCTGTTTCCCCCTCCTCCTGTCACGCTGTTTCCCCCTCCTCCTGTCACTCTGTTTCCCCCTCCTCCTGTCATGCTGTTCTCCGCTCCTCCTGTCACTCTGTTCCCCCATCACATGGTCCCAATCCTGTCATACTGCTCTCCTCTGTCACGTACCTGATGGTAGAGTCTGTTATGCAGAGGAAGGCCTCTCTTACACCTCTGACTCCAGGTCCCTGGTAGAGCAGACAGGTGGCACAGGAGTGCAGGGTCGCAGGAGTGCCTGGCAAGTTGCTAGCAGGGAGTCTGAACCGGAACTGAAGACAGAGCCATGGAGGAACACCGACACACCAGGACGACCAGGAACAGCTGAATGGCTGGAGATTGGAGTAGGCTGGTACTTGGGTACCACAGACTGGAGCGTAGGTACAGCAGTTAGCAGAACTTGGTGTTGGTAATGATTGGAGCACAGGCAGGTGCATGCAGGCTGAATCAGACACCGGAGAACAAGTCCAGAACAGGTGCTGATGCAGAAACGTAATCAGATGCAGGCAGGGTTGGCAACAGGCTGACAGCGAGGTGGCAGAAGGAACAGACAGGAGTGTAATCAAAGGCAAGATGCCGTCAGGTGCAGGCAGATAACGGGAGTAGTCGGGAGCAAGCCGGGTAGGTCAACAGGAACTGGTACAGGCAGCGGATAGCAGGAGACAGGAAACGCTGTAGACCAGACAGCACTGATCTTGGGGAATGAGCCAGTTTAAATAGCCCCTTTGGTGCCTTCTGTCACACTACGTCCCCCTCCTGTCACACTGCCTCCCTCTCTTGTCATACGGCCCCCCTCCTGTCATACTGCTCCCAGCTCCTGTTATGTTGCCTTCCCATCCTGTCACACTGCCCCATACTGTCATACTGTCCCCATCACATGGCCCCTCTTCCTGTCACACTGCCCTTGGCTCCTGTTACATTGCCCCCCCTCCTGTCACACTACCCCCCTCCTGTCATACTGTCCCCATCACACTCCCCCTCCCATCACACTGCCCTCACCCCCTGTCACACTGTCACACTGCCTCCCCCTCCTGTCACACTGCCCCCCTCTGCTCACAGTGCCCCCCTCCTGTCATACTGCTCCGAGGTCCTGTTATGTTGCCTTCCCATACTGTCACACTGCTCCTTCCTCTAATACTGTCCCCGTCACATGCTCCCCCTCCTGTCATACTGCCCCTCTTCCTGTCACACTGCCCTTGGCTCCTGTTACAATGCCTCCTCCTGTTACACTGCCTCTCCCTTTTTGTCACACTGCCTCCCCCTCCTTTTGACACTGCCCCCCTGTCACACTCCCCCTTCCTTTTGATACGCCCTCCTGTCACACTTTCCCCTTTCTGTCATAGTGCCCCTGTCATACTGCCCCCTCATTTTATACTCCCTCCCCCCTCCTGCCCCACTGTCCCCCTCCTGTCACATTGCCCTACCTCACGTCCAACTGCCCCCCTCCTGTCATTCTGCCCCCCTCCTGTCATTCCCCCCTTGTCACTCTGCCCCCCTCTTGTCACTCTGCCCCTCTCCTCTTGTCACTCTGGCCCCCCTCTTGTCACTCTGCCCCCCCTTATCACTCTGCCCCCTCTTGTCACTCTGCCCCCCCTCTTGTCACTCTGCCCCCCTCTTGTCACTCTGCCCCCCCTTTTGTCACTCTGCCCCCTCCTCTTGTCACCCTGCCCCTCCCTCTTGTCACTCTGCCCCTCCCCTCTTGTCACATTGCCCCTTCCATCTTGTCACACTGCCCACTTTCATGTCCAAATTCCCCCTCCGTTACACTGACCCACTGTTAGAATACTATTCCAAATTTATAATTCGGCACTCATAGGTGTTATATTATATTCATGGCAAGCTTGCAAAATATATTTGGATTTATGATTACTCATTAATATAGTATGTGTGAATGACTTTGATCAATTGATATTATATGATTCTTCAGCTAATTGATAGTGTTTGTATGTATTTACTTAACCACTTCATGCCCGCGCTATAGCTGAAAGATGGCTACAGCACCGGGAGGGCATCCCTTGATGTCCTCCTGTTTACTTCCCCTCTGCGTGCTGCCGCGGGTGCGCGTCAGGGAAGTTCTGTGTTGGCCGTGTACCTTGGACACAGCCAATCACATATCGTGCTAAATGGCCAATTGCAGCGGCCATTTAGCACTCAATTGGCGTGTCCAATGTGAGGTGATCTCATATGTAAACATATGAGATCATCTCTCATCGCCATCTCTCTCTCCTCACACAGAGACAGCGTGTGAGGAGGGGGAGCTTCTGTGCTGCAGCTGCAGCATCAGTGAAACGTGAGTGAACACTAACACAGTGCCACACACACAACACACATGCCCACCTGTCCCCAGTGCCACCTATTAGTGCCATCTGTCCCCAGTGCCACCTGTCAGTGCCATCTGTCCCCAGTGCCACCTATCAGTGCCATCTATCCCCAGTGCCACCTATCAGGGCCATCTGTCCCCAGTACCACCTGTCTCCAGTGCCACCTATTAGTGCCATCTGTCCCCAGTGCCACGTATCAGTGCCACATCAGTGTCAAGTGTCATCAGTGCCACATATTAGTGCCATCTGTCATCAGTGTCACGTGTCATCAGTGCCACGTATTAGTGCCATCTGTCATCAGTGTCACGTGTCATCAGGGTCACATATTAGTGCCATCTTCATCAGTGCCACATCAGTGTCATCAGTGCCATGTATCAGTGCCATCTGTCATCAGTGCCACATCAGTGTCACGTGTCATTGTCCTGGTGCTCCAGGGCCTTCAAAAGTGTAATAGGTAGTCAACAAATTAGATGTGTCATTTATGCTCCTAGAACACGTGAAGGTGCTCCCTGCATGTTGAGCCTCTCTATGTGGCCAGGCTGTGAAAAAGTCCCACACATGTGGTATCATAATACTCAGGAGGAGTAGCAGAATGTATTTTGGGGTGTTATTTGTGGTATATACATGCCATGTGAGAGAAATAACCTATTACAAAGACAATTTTGTGGAAAAAAAAATCTTCATTTTGCAAAGAATTGTGGGAAAAAATGACAACATCAAAAACCTCACCATGCTTCTTACTAAATACCTTGGAATGTCTACTTTTCAAAAAGGGGGTCATTTGGGGGGTATTTGTACCTTCCTGGTTTGTTGGGTCACAAGAACTGAGATAGGCCACCAGTACATCAGGTGTGATCAATTTTTTATGATTTGCACCACAGCTTGTAGATTCTCTAACTCTCACAAAGACCAAATATTATCCACTAATTTGGGTTATTTTTACCAAAGATATGTAGCAGTATAAATTGTGGTCAAAATTTCCGAAGAAAAATTAATAATTTGCAACATTTTATCACAGAAACAAAGAAAAATGTGTTTTTTCAAAATTCTCGGTCTTATTTCATTTATAGCGCAAAAAATAAAAAACCCAGAGGTGATCAAATACCACCAAAATAAAGCTCTATTTGTATGAAAAAAAGGACAAACAATTATCAGATCACGGTAAAGAGCCTATGACATAGGTTCTTTACCATGTGATCAGCTGTGTCCAATCACAGTGTGAATAGGAAGTGCCAGTTATTGTCATTCATCTACTCGTGCTCACAAGGTGTGATAAGTGTCTCCCCTGACAGGGGGATCTGTACTGATAATCAGTGATGCCTACCAGTGCCCCCCATTGATGCCCACCAGTGCCCCCCAGTAATGCCTGTCAGTGCCTCCCATTAGTGCCACAAAGGCTGCTCATCAGTGCTGGATCAGTGCCTCCTCATCAGCGCACATCAGTGAAGGAGAAAAATTACTTACAAAATTTTGTAACAGAAACTTTTTTTTTTCAAAAATGTGGGTCTTTTTTCATTTGTTTAGCAAAAAAACTCAGTGGTGATTAAATGCCATCAAAAGAAAGCTCTATCTGTCTCAAAAAAAATATAAAACAAATTTGGTACAGCATTACATGACAATGTACAATTGTCATCAAAGTGTGAGAGCGCTGAAAGCTGAAAATTGGCCTGGGCAGGAAGGGGGTGAAAGTGCCCGGTACTGCAGTGGTTAATAACTAATTTCTCCCTGTACACAAAACACCCATTGATGACGAATTATCAGAGATAGGCCACCAGTACATCAGGTGTGATCAATTTAAATAAAGGAATTGTCAAAAACTGTCTCTTGTCATTTTTAACATTTTTGACACTTTTTTTCGTGAAATGGTAGGGGTACTTATGTACCCCCTTACCATTTCACACAGGGGGGGGCCGGGATCTGGGGGTCACCTTGTTAAAGGGGGCTTCCAGATTCCGATAAGCCCCCCGCCCGCAGACCCCCACAACCACCGGCCAGGGTTGTGGGGATGAGGCCCTTGTCCTCATCAACATGGGGACAAGGTGTTTTGGGGGGCTACCCCAAAGCACCCTCCCAATGTTGAGGGCATGTGGCCTGGTACGGTTCAGGAGGGAGGGGGGGCCGCACTCTCGTCCCCCCCTCTTTTCCTGCGGCCTGCCAGGTTGCGTGCTCGGATAAGGGTCTGGTATGGATTTTTGGGGGGACCCCACGCCGTTTTTTTTTTTTTTTTGGCGCGGGGTTCCCCTTAAAATCCATACCAGACCTGAAGGGTCTGGTATGGAATTTAGGGGGAACCCCATGTCATTTTTTTTTTTAAATTTTGGCCGGGGTTCCCCTTAATATCCATACCAGACCTGAAGGGCGTGGTATGGAATTTAGGAGGACTCCCACGTCATATTTTTTTTAAAATTTTGGTTCGGGGTTCCCCTTTGGGGAATTCCCATGCCGTTTTTATCAATGAACTTCTATGTGTATTGTCGGCAATGCAATAGCCGCGGGTAGTTTTAAATGAGTTTTTTCCTTCAAAATGTCATTTTGCTGTCAGACTGTTCTAAACACAGGAAACATGCGCCCCTTTACAGGCACACTATAGACACCCCCCAGGTACGAAATTTAAAGGGATATTACACTTTTATTGTTTGACTTTAAGCATTATTAAAATCACTGCTCCTGAAAAAACGGCCGTTTTTAAAACTTTTTTTTGCATTGATCCATGTCCCCTGGGGCAGGACCCGGGTCCCCAAACACTTTTTATGACAATAACTTGCATATAAGCCTTTAAAATTAGCACTTTTGATTATTCATGTTCGTGCCCCATAGACTTTAACGGTGTTCGCATGTTCGAACAAACTTTTTTCCTGTTCGCATGTTCTGGTGCGAACCGAACAGGGGGGTGTTCGGCTCATCCCTAATTCTGAGCATGCGTGGCACTTTGTTCGTCGGATTTGTGTACACACGATCGGAATTTCCGACAATGGATTTTGTCTCCTGCTCTCCAACTTTGTGTGTCGGAAACTCCGATGGAAAATGTCCGATGAGCCCACACATGGTCGGAATTTCCGACAACACGCTCCGACCGGACATTTTCCATCGGAAAATCCGACCTTGTGTACGGGGCATAAGTCTTCCCCCACACATAGTGTTTTGCTTTTAGGCCAAAAAGTTAAATTTTGGTCTCATCTGACCAGAGCACCTTCTTCCACATGTTTGCTGTGTCCTCCACATGGCTTCTCACAAACTGCAAACAGGACTTCTTATGACTTTCTTTCACCAATGTCTTTCTTCTTGTCACTCTTTCATAAAGGCCAGATTTATTGGGTGGCACAGTTGTGTACTGGATAGCACTTTCATCTAGCAGTAAGAAGGGTTGCTGGTTCAAATCCCAACCACAACACTACCTGCCTTGAGTTTGCATGTTCTCCCTATGCCTGTGTGGGTTTCCTCTGGGTACTCCGGTTTCCTCCAAAGACATGCTGGTAGGTTAATTGGATCCTGTCTAAATTGTCCCTAGCATGTATGAATGTGAGTTAGGGACCTTAGAGTGTGAGCTCCTTGAGGATAGGGACTGATGTGAATGTACAATGTGTATGTAAAGCGCTGCGTAAATTGAAGGTGCTATATAAGTACCTGAAATAAATAAATAAAAAATAAATACATTTGTGGAGTGCATGACTAATAGTTGTCTTGTGGACAGATTCTCCCACCTGAGCTGTGGATCTCTGCAGCTTCTCCAGAGCTACCATGGACCTCTTGGCTGCTTCCCTGATAAATGATCTCCTTGCCCGGCCGGTCAGTTTAGGTGGACGGCCATGTCTTGGTAGGTTAGCAGTTGTGCCATACTCTTTCCATTTTCGGATGATGGATTGAACAGAGCTCTGTGAGATGGTGAAAGCTTGGGAGATTTTTCTATAACCTAACCCTGCTTTATACTTCTCCACAACTTCATCCCTGACCTGTCTGGTGAGTTTCTTGGCCTTCATGATGCTGTTTGTTCACTAAGGTTAATGCACCTCTGAGGGCTTCACAAAACAGCTGTATTTATACTGAGATTAAATTACACACAGGTGGACTTTATTTACTAATTAGGTGACTTCTGAAGGCAATTGGTGCCACTAGATTTTAGTTAGGGGTATCAGAGTAAAGAGGGGTGAATACAAATGCCCCCCCCCCCAAACTTTTCACATATTATTTGTATCGTTTATCATTTTCCTTCCACTTCACAATTATGTGCCACTTTGAGTTGGTCTATCACATAAAATCCCAATAAAATTAATTTACGTTTTTGGTTGTAGCATGACAAAATGTGAAAAATATCAAGGGGTATGAATACTTTTTCAAGGACTGTATTTATTTGGTCCAATGTTTGTCAAGCAGAAACTCTTTGGAAGACAATAAGAAAAGTCTCTTCTAGGCTTTAGGTGGGAGAAGTAACGTAAACTCATGAGCTCCATAAGCAAGTTTGTTTACAGACCCCTCAGCAGTTCCAGTTGAGAAAAACAGAATGCCTTATGGTAGAGACTTCAATTAAAATATTGGTCTCTGCTTATTTGGAATCTGTCTCCTATCCAAAAATTGAAATGAAAAAATATACCTATTTTCTTCATAAAAGTTCTGACATAGTAAGGCTTCTATGGTTGGTGGCTCTGGCAGGAAAGGGCGGGCATAATCCAGATATTTTGATGAGAGCCTGTGACAGCCCCTGAGCTGTATTATTATGGCAGTGAGCGTGGTGTTCAGGATGGAGGAGAATTACTAACGACAGAAGAAGAATCAGCACAAGGGACACATTCTACTTACTGTAAGTTTTGTCCCTTGTGCTGATTTTTCTGTTTGTGTTTTTGGCTGTGTTTAGGTTTAAATGTGTTCCATTTTTCCCTCCATGTGTAGTTTCAGGCTTGTTATCCTTTTATCTCAGGTTCATACAAGTAAAAAGGCGCAAAGCACAGTTACCTTGAAAGTAAAACCGATTAGTCCAGGAACTGAAAACTGTAAAGATGCATGTGTAAGTTCATGCATATATACTGGGGGTATATACGAGAGGTCAGTCAGGGCGGCCACCAAAGGAGCCAAAAGCAGGGTCCAGCAAGCTAAAACAACAACAAGGAGAGGGGCTGGAGAGATGAGGTGGAACTACAGGTCACAGCGATTCCTGCAGGGCATGCCAGGTCCAAAGAAGATTTTCGGCTCGGCCGGCCTTATCCCTTCCTAGAGGCTTCACACCATTCTACCAGTGAGCAGCAGCATGGCTGAACGGATGCTCTGACGTCCTACACATCTCTCCCTCCCCTTCCCTGGAACCCCTATCTGTGCATCTGGGATATAACTTGGCTCCCAACTCAGCAGGATCTGTGTTGGACTGTTTGCTGCAAGAGACTGCACCTGGCTGCAAGAACTAATCTTCTTTGGACCTGGCATGCCCTGCAGGAACCGCTGTGACCTGTAGTTCCACCGCATCTCTCCAGCCCAGCCAACTGACCCTAATGCAACTTCTCCAACTTCCATGTGAGTGGATATTGTTATTTTAATAAAATGTATTTATGATTTATACTCAGAGGCACCCCTCTCCTTGTTGTTGTTTTATCTCAGGTTCAGCCCACCTTATGAAGTCAATTGGATAAGATGGAGGACGATAGATATAGAGAAAGGAGGATTGTTGGCCTTTCATTAAACACTTGGCTACTGCTGCACTTTAAATGACAATTGTGAGGTCATGCAACACTGTACCCATATGGCAATTTTATCTTTTTTTTTAAAGACAGATAGAAATTTATTTTGGTGATATTTAATCGCCACTGTTTTTTTTTTTTTTATTATTATTTGCTAAATAAAAAGAAAAAGACACTGATAATGTGGCACTGATAGGCAGCACTGATGGGCACTGATGACACTACACTGATGAGACAGCACTGATAAGCTGTGCTGATGGGCACTCACTGACGGGCACTTATAAGGCGGCACTGATGGGAACTGATAGGCTGCACTGATGAGGCGGCACTGATGGGGCACTGATGACACCACACTGATGGGCACTGATAAGATGGCACTGATGCCTCTGATAAGCTGTGCTGATGGGCAGTCACTGACGGGCACTTATAAGGCTGCACTGATAAGGTGGCACTGATGAGCACTGATAGGCAGCACTGATGGGCACTGGTATGCTGCACTAATATTCTGCACTGATGGACACCGATTGTCATTGATGCACTGATGGACACCGATTGTCATTGATGGGGCTGCACTGATAATCAGTGACAGTGCTGAGGAAAGGAAATGCTGGTATTTGTTTACATGGGATCAGCTGTGATTGGACACAGGTGATCACATGGTAAAGAGCCAATGACATTTACCCTGATCAGTGATGTGCTGTGTATAAGGGACACGGCTTACCATCAATCGCCGTGCTGTGTGCTGCCGGGGGTGCGCATAAGTGGTGTGACCGGGAGGACGTCATATGACATCCACTCGAAAAGAGGAGAGTCCCACCCGGCCATCAATCTGTTATAGGACAACAATAATAATATTACCAACAAACATATAAAAGCCAACAAAAATGCCTGAATGCCTGCACAAACCACTGAATGCAATCCCCCAGAGTGTGGTCATGTGACCCAATGCCTAGTCTGAAGAGGAGTAGATTTTCATTGGCTGGTGGTCACCTTCTGCAGAGATCCCCCAACCAAAGCCTAGGTATCCTGATCACATGACTGACCCCTGTGGGATCTTGCAGTGGAGGTTTCTGCAGTAAAACTATTTCAGGATTTCGGTGACTTTTTATGACTGTAATGGATTGGGGTGGACGGGGTATTACAGGGGATTATATTCCATTATAGTGCCATGTTACAGATCTCCCTATCTCTGTGTCTCTCAGTTCCGGTATCGGATCCAGTCCTGGATGTGAAGTGTCTCCAGAATGGCAGCGCTGAGATCTCCTGCGGGGTGGAGAAGGGGACTGACCCCTCCATCTACCTGACTGTGAGTGGAGGATTGGAGGTATATAATGTCACCAGCTCAGAGTGGACAGTCCGTGTCACTGTGCCTCCTGTGTCACCACCCGATTCCTGGATTATCAGCTGTTCAGCAAAGAACCACATCAGTGAGAGATCCACCAATCAGACACATGACGCTTGTCCAGGTGAGTGACATGTGTCCTGTCCCTGCTGGGTCCCTTCTATTAACTCTGTATATATCAGAGCAGTGTTCATCCTCCTTATTATACTGTGTACCCCATTATAGATCAGACTTCAGACGGATATATACCAAACCTTTATGCTAGATAAAAAAAATAGCAGGGGGTTCCCCCCATAATTCATACCAGGCCCTATGGTTCCGGTATGGATTTTAAGTGGGAACCTTATGCAAAAATCGATAATGCTGAAAGATGCAAAACTCCATTTAAAAACATGTCTGGGGATGTCCTGACCAGTGGTGGAACTACCAGGGTCGCAAAGGTCACACTTGCAACCAGGCCCTGGCATTCCACCACTGTGGGGGGCCCCAAGACGGCCAAATGGTGCTCGGGTTTGGACAGGCTCAAGGGCCAGGGCGGGCACAGTAACATTTGTATAAAGGAGGAGGTTAGATCAGCACACAGGAAATACCAGATTACAGAAAACTGAAGCAAAGTCTGCAGAGCCCCACTCCGGACACCGGCCTGGATGGTACATCTCTCCTTCAGCTCACCATCACCAGGAGCTTGAAACCCCCTCCCCCACTGACAAGATGATGTCTTTATTGCCGGTGCCATTTTGTTGAAGTCTGCCCACATACATAGAGTAGAGTTGGTCTTCAACAATATTGGGGCAAATGCACTGATGCCACTGATAAGCTGTGCTGATGGGCAGTCACTGACGGGCACTTATAAGGCTGCACTGATAAGGTGGCACTGATGAGCACTGATAGGCAGCACTGATGGGCACTGGTATGCTGCACTAATATTCTGCACTGATGGACACCGATTGTCATTGATGGGGCTGCACTGATAATCAGTGACAGTGCTGAGGAAAGGAAATGCTGGTATTTGTTTACATGGGATCAGCTGTGATTGGACACAGCTGATCACATGGTAAAGAGCCAATGACATTTACCCTGATCAGTGATGTGCTGTGTATAAGGGACACGGTTTACCATCAATCGCCGTGCTGTGTGCTGCCGGGGGTGTGCATAAGTGGTGTGACCGGGAGGACGTCATATGACATCCACTCGAAAAGAGGAGAGTCCCACCCAGCCATCAATCTGTTATAGGACAACAATAATAATATTACCAACAAACATATAAAAGCCAACAAAAATGCCTGAATGCCTGCACAAACCACTGAATGCAATCCCACAGAGTGTGGTCATGTGACCCAATGCCTAGTCTGAAGAGGAGTAGATTTTCATTGGCTGGTGGTCACCTTCTGCAGAGATCCCCCAACCAAAGCCTAGGCATCCTGATCACATGACTGGCCCCTGTGGGATGTTGCAGTGGAGGTTTCTGCAGTAAAACTATTTCAGGATTTCGGTGACTTTTTATGACTGTAATGGATTGGGGTGGACGGGGTATTACAGGGGATTATATTCCATTATAGTGCCATGTTACAGATCTCCCTATCTCTGTGTCTCTCAGTTCCGGTATCGGATCCAGTCCTGGATGTGAAGTGTCTCCAGAATGGCAGCGCTGAGATCTCCTGCGGGGTGGAGAAGGGGACTGACCCCTCCATCTACCTGACTGTGAGTGGAGAATTGGAGGTATATAATGTCACCAGCTCAGAGTGGACAGTCCGTGTCACTGTGCCTCCTGTGTCACCACCCGATTCCTGGAATATCAGCTGTTCAGCAAAGAACCACATCAGTGAGAGATCCACCAATCAGACACATGATGCTTGTCCAGGTGAGTGACGTGTGTCCTGTCCCTGCTGGGTCCCTTCTATTAACTCTGTATATATCAGAGCAGTGTTCATCCCCCTTATTATACTGTGTACCCCATTATAGATCAGACTTCAGTCGGATATATACCAAACCTTTATGCTAGATAAAAAAAATGTCAGGGGGTTCCCCCCATAATTAATACCAGGCCCTATGGTTTCGGTATGGATTTTAAGTGGGAACCTCATGCAAAAATCGATAATGCTGAAAGATGCAAAACTCCATTTAAAAACATGTCTGGGGATGTCCTGACCAGTGGTGAAACTACCAGGGTCGCAAAGGTCACACTTGCAACCAGGCCCTGGCATTCCACCACTGTGGGGGGCCCCAAGACGGCCAAATGGTGCTCGGGTTTGGACAGGCTCAAGGGCCAGGGCGGGCATGGTAACATTTGTATAAAGAAGGAGGTTAGATCAGCACACAGGAAATACCAGATTACAGAAAACTGAAGCAAAGTCTGCAGAGCCGCACTCCGGACATCGGCCTGGACGGTACATCTCTCCTTCAGCTCGCCATCACCAGGAGCTTGAAACCCCCTCCCCCACTGACAAGATGATGTCTTTATTGCCGTGCCATTTTGTTGAAGTCTGCCCACATACATAGAGTAGAGTTGGTCTTCAACAATATTGGGGCAAATGCACTGATGCCACTGATAAGCTGTGCTGATGGGCAGTCACTGATGGGCACTTATAAGGCTGCACTGATAAGGTGGCACTGATGAGCACTGATAGGCAGCACTGATGGGCACTGGTATGCTGCACTAATATTCTGCACTGATGGACACCGATTGTCATTGATGCACTGATGGACACCGATTGTCATTGATGGGGCTGCACTGATAATCAGTGACAGTGCTGAGGAAAGGAAATGCTGGTATTTGTTTACATGGGATCAGCTGTGATTGGACACAGCACTTATATTGGGGCAAATGTTACTTGTGCTAGAGATGACCAACTACACTGAACGGGTGGGTGATATGAAGAGGAGGAGTGGGAACGCCGGGAGAAGAGAGGATGATGGAGAAAAGCCAAGGTCTGTCTGACTGAGCCTGCCCTGTACCCAAATAATGGAGGTGAGGTAAGTGTGACAGCTCCAGCTGGGCCACACAGAGTCTAAAGGGGGTTAATGTGGTCACCAGAGCCCCCCCTCTACATCATCCACTTTATATTAAAGTCTGCAGGATTCCCCCTTACAGTGCAAGGAAGAACTCTGCGGACCATGATGTAAAGGGGAACTCTGATGTAAAGGGGAGTGCTGTGGACCATAATGTAAATGGGAACACTGTAGACTCTGATGTAAGGGGGGGCTCTGTTGACCAGAGTCCACTTTACATCAAAGTTTCCCTTTACACCATAGTCTGCAGAATTCTCCCTTGCATCATGGTCCGTAGCATTCCTCTTTACATCAGAGTTCTCCTTTTCATCAGGATACATTGTAAGTGGGAACCCTGCAAATTCTGATGTAAAGGGGAACTCTGTGGACTCTGATGTAAGAGAAAACTTTGTGGACTGTGATGTAAAGGGGAACTCTGATGAAAAGGGGAACTCTGCAGACCCTCATGTCAGGGGGAACTCTAAAGTAAAGGGGAATGCTACAGACCATGATGTAAGGGAAAACTCTGATGTAAAGGGGAACGCTGCGGACCGTGATGTAAAGGGGAACGCTGCGGACCGTGATGTAATGGTGGTGGGGAGGGGTCAGTGGGGCCCTGCATGGTTTCTGGCACCAGTGCCCTGAAGGTTCTAGTAATGCCTCTGGCCCTGACCCTGCCTGTCCAGAAGGTCCCAGAGCAGAGGATAGAAGGGGATCAGCGTAGGGACAGCATGACATGTGCGGACTGCACAGTCACGCTGTTGTATGCTTTTCCCCTTTAAGAAAGGGGGAGTGGCAGAAGCAGGGGAGGCTATGCTGGGGGAAGATTAGGTGGAAGAAGGGGGAATTGACGTCAGTGGAGAGCAGCGGGGGGAAAGATTCACACACGCTCCCATCGCTCCACTGATTCTACTGCATTGGTGGCTATCTCATCGGCAGCGATGTTGGAACAGCTGCAAGCGGTGGTGGCAGCACAAGGGGCAGACTGGCTGCAGGCTCAGGTCTCAGCCATCCTTACAGAGGACAGAGCGGCAATGAACGGGGGGGCCCAGAGGCTCCACGTGTGCTCCGTTCCAGGACGCCGGAGTGATTCAGCCCTGACTCAGCTCCTGGGGGTCAGAGGCCACAGCATCAGGCCAGAGGGGGATTGATCCAGCCACCCCCAGTGATCAGCAGGTTTAGGGAGCCAGAAGAGGGGACTCGAGGGGGACACAGCAGAGAGGCCGGAGTGCAGGGATGGGGGAGACCAGCGCAACCCATGGTTCCCCCCCTCAGCTTGTTGCAGATGTCAGGAGCAGATGGCCGGTGATTCACGGGTTGCCTTGAGCAGCCAGTCGGACTAGAGTTCGTCATCAGTCAATCGGGTGGCTGGCCAGGTGGCCGAGGTGGCCAGCAGCCCTGTGCCGTGCAGAGGACGGACCGTGAGGAGCGCAGTGTCGTTGGTGAGCAGAGGCAGAGGGAGAGCAACAGATGCCCAGACTGGTTGGCGGCACAGAAGTCCATCCAGGTGGGCAGGACACGGGTCTGGCATTACAACTCAGAGAGTGGGACAAGAGCAACAGCGCAGACCCCCGGCAGCTAGAGCGATTACCTCTGGAGTGCAGCCAACGTTCGCTCGTTCGGAGGAGGTCAGCGACAGATCAGAAGGGGAGCTGTCTGGGTCGGAGAGGGATGAGGACCAGGGAAATTTGTCAGCGGTGGATTCCGGAGTGGCGGTTGGTGGGCCCAGTCCTGGGCAGCCTGGTGAGTGCAGCTCTACTTTATCTATTTCTTCTTTTGTTAGAAAAGGTATTCGAGCAGGGCAGAAAAGGGGGTTCCTCCAGGGGGTAGTTCAGCAGGGGTTAGTGTGGTTAGGCCACCTGCAGAACAACCCAGGGAGGCAAGAGAAGGCCTGCAGGATTTATTGGCAGGTTTGCAGGATTTAGTACAGCACTTTGAGCTGACCATGGGGGACAGTTCATCACCAGCGAGGGCGTGGGCTACACCACAGGGAAAAGATGCAGCTGCAGTGGCTACGCCAGCACCAATGGTGGCGGTTAGTGGAAATTCGGTTACACCAACAATCGAAGCTGGGACAATTAGCTGCAGGCGTTCGCTATTTTGGCGAGTGTGGTTGGGGAAAAGTCCCCCGAGCACTGCTCGGCCTTGTTTGTGTACTAAGATGCCATTAGTGAGGCGCACCAGATATACGGCAGAGTGGCATGGCTGCGATACGTCGAGCAGTTTAGGCAACGGATGGCTGTATGACCTTCACTATGCTGGGATCATAAGGATATCAGCCTGTGGATGAAGCTTATGACTGCAGCGAGGGCCCCGAACCAGTTTTTTCAGGCAGGGGTCGGAGGTACCACAGCTCCAGGACAACCCACCGAAAAGATATGGGGCTTCTGTTGGCAGTTTAATGAGGGCACCTGTAAGTTTGTCTATTCAAGCACAAATGCTCCGGTTGCGGGGGATCTCACGCACTGTCAAAGTGTTTTAGAAGAGGGAAGGGGTGTGGCGGAGAGCCTGCGAATAAGAGGGACGACGCCGGTGCGGGTGGAAAGGATGCGTCCTTTCCTCAGTAGGTACCCCAACCGAAATGCTGCTCAGTTATTGGAATCAGGATTCGCGAGAATTTACATTCGGCCCTCACACATCCGACAGTGGTTGCGGAAAAATTAGAAAAATAAATACAGTTGGGGTGCATGGCTGGCCCTTTTACTTCAGTCCCACTTCCAGGATTGGTGATATCCCCATTGGGAGTAGTTCCAAAGAAGGAGCCAAATAAATTCAGGTTGATTCATCATCTTTCCTTTCCGAAGGGTGGGTCAGTCAATGATTCGATTGCGCCGGAGGTGTGTGGTTACGTATACTTCCTTTGATGCAGCAATATCATGGGTCCGTCGCTACGGCGGGGGTCATTTATGTCAAAGGCGGATATTGAATCTGCTTTCCGGCTTTTGCCGGTCCACCCGGAAAGTCTCTGCTTGCTAGGCTGCACATGGAATGGGGCATACTACGTGGATTGCTGCCTCCCGATGGGATGTTCTATCTCATGCGCTTTCTTTGAAACGTTCAGTTTGTTTCTGGAATGGGTGGTACGGGACGTTTCTGGGATCAATTCAGTCATCCACTATCTAGACGATTTCCTTTGTGTTGGCCCAGCGGGTTCTAACGTTTGTGCAGTCCTATTAGGGATGTTACAGCACATAGCGGAGCGTTTCGGGGTCCCGTTAGCGCCAGACAAAACGGAGGGCCCCACGACCAATATCATTTTTCTGGGAATTGAGGTGGATTCCATGGGAATGGAGTGCCGACTGCCGTCGGACAAGCTAGAAACTCTCAAGGCAGAAGTGCGTGGGACCATTGGTAAGCACAAGGGGCAATTGAGGCAGCTACAATCGTTATTGGGTAAGCTGAATTTTGCTTGCCGAATAATTCCCATGGGTAGGGTCTTTTGCCGGCGGTTGTCGGCAGCGACTGCGGGGGTCACCACCCCCACTCACTTTGTGACTCTTAACAGTGACCATAGAGAGGACTTGTGGGTATGGCATGAATTCCTGGAATCATTTAACGGGCGTGCTCTTTGGATGTCAGGTCCCATCAGTAACTGGGATCTTGACTTATTCACAGACGCGGCAGGATCTACGGGCTATGGGGCCGTTTTTCAAAGAACTTGGAGTGCCGCTCGCTGGCCCCCTACTTGGGTGGAGGCTGGGTTTTTGAAGAACCTGGTCCTCCTGGAACTGTTTCCAATTGTGGTGGCAATGGAAATCTGGATGGATAACTTGAAAGTGCTGCTCAACTGTGACAACTTAGGTGTTGTCCAGGTGATTAACCTCTTGTCAGCCAAGTCCATGCCAGTGGTCAGGTTGCTGAGGTATTTAGTATTGCGCTGTTTGAAATTGAATGTTTTCATCTACGCTGTACTCTTACCAGGGGTTGAGAACACCTTAGCTGATGCACTGTCTCATTTTCAGTGGGACAGGTTTTGGTAGTTGGCACCAGACGCAGAGCATCAGGGAGTTACTTGCCCTGACTGGATGTGGAACGTTGCCTTGGGGACGCGGCAAGGTGGATTCAACACTCCGTGAGTAAGGCCACTTGGGACGCTTACTCCAAGGTATGGCAAGACTGGCTGGCATGCTTGCATAGGCTGGAAATCGACCCTGCGGGAGGTACCTCATGCGATTCTTTATTTTATTAATATGGGATTTAAGCAGGGCATCTCGGTAGCTGCCATCGATAAGAAACTGGCAGGTTTGGCCTTTCTTTTTAAGTTACAAGGGCTGCGAGACCATACACAAGACTTCTGGGTGAAACAAGCAGTGAAAGGATACAGGAAAGCGCATAGGAAGAGGGATGGTCGGCGCCCGGTGTCTTTTGATTACACGGTCTATTTTGACATATATCATCCATTTGCAGTTCAGAGTTTGAAAGCGCTTTATTCCACGCGGCTTTTCCATTAGCGTTCTTTGGGACGTTACGGGTAAGCAAACTGGTTAGCCCCTCCAAGCGGGCAAAATGGGGGCTTCAGTGGGATGATCTGGTTAGAATATGTATTAAACGGTCTAAAACTGATCAGATCGGGAAGGGAGTGCAACTGGAGGTTTTCCGGATTGTGGAATCACACATTTGTCTGGTAAAAGCGGTGGTATCATTCATAGATATGCCTCCAAGATTATTGGGCTCATTCTTGATGCATGCAGATGGGTCATCCTTGTCAAAATTTCAATTTATAGCAGTGTTCAAAAAATGTTTATCGGCAGCCGGCTACGACCCTACAAGCTACTCATCCCACTCTTTCCGTATAGGTGCTGCTACAGGGGCTGCTAGGGCTGGTCTCAGTTTTGAAGCAGTGAAGCGCATTGGTAGGTGGGACTCAGATAGATTCAAGCTTTATATCCGCCCACATTTATTACAGGCTTGTTAACGGGGGTTTCAGTTTGGGGTTAGACTTTAAGGTTGGGGGGAACTAACTGTTGTGTTTGTCAATCTTGCTCTACAGGTGACTCAGGGGCCCTGGTTTGGTTCTTGGGCCACTCATTCCTTTTCTGGGGGGCCAAACGAGCTGATGTTCGGCCGAATGGTAGGCAGATAGGTATCCCAAGACAGGAGGCTCGGGTCAGATGGATCGGGTTAACGGGTATGCTTTGGAACAGGGTAAGGTCAGAAGTCCACAAGTTCACTCGTTGGGACAGGGCTCCAGATGTTTTGGTGCTTCATGTGGGGGGAAATGACATGAGGGTTAGGTCCATGAGGGATTTTATCCACAACATAAAATGCGATTTTTTACGCTTACAGGACGTCATGGCGGTGGGCTTTGTCTGCTAAAAAGGTTGATAGGGCCCGAGTAAAGGTAAATAAGGAAATCAGCAGGTTAATTATGCGGAATGGGGGTGTGACCATACGGCATAGGGAGTTGGAGGTGGATACATGGAGGTACCTTAGGAGTGATGGGGTGCACCTTAATGAAGTGGGTACCGACCTCTTGGTGTTGGGCTTACAGGATGGGGTACAGCGTGCATTGAGGGTTTGGAGGTGCGCACAAGGGTAAGGTTTTACCCCTTGCGTGCGGTGGCAGTGGTTTAGGTCTGTGAGGAGGAGGAGATTTATGTTATGGAGATATAACATGGTTGGTACCCATATGTAATATGGGTTTTGTTATGTATCTTCCGGTTACGAGGGGTTAACCAGGAAGGGGTAAAAGTTAGGTCACTGGGAAGGTTGTGTACTGTCTCACAGTCTGGGATTTGTGACTGGAGGCCTAAAGTTTTTTACAAAGTTTTTCGCAGTGACCTGTGGGTGTGTTCCCCTCCAAGACCCCAATAAGTACTGAGAAGGTTATTATTAAAAAGTTATTTAAAATGTTATTTATTTAATTGTGTTATTTTATTAATAAAAGGCCATCAAGGCTATTTACTCCAACACCTTGTCACGTCATTTGTGGGGAGGATTTGGAGGGAATTGAGTTTATGTTTGAGGGGTGGCTTAGAGGACTGGGGGTTAAGTCCTTCACATGTCAAGAAGTTCCTGGAGCAGAGCATAGAAGGGGATCAGCGTAGGGACAGCATGACATGTGCGGACTGCATAGTCACGCTATTGTATGCTTTACCCCTTTAAGAAAGGGGGAGTGGCGGAAGCAGGGGAGGCTACGCTGGGGGAAGATTAGGTGGAAGAAGGGGGAAGTGACGTCAGTGGAGAGCAGCGGGGAGAAAGATTCACACCCACCCTCCCTGGTGTACTTATGGTAAAAGGGGTATATGGAGTCAGCTTGGGCATTGGTTTGGATCTGTGAGGAGGAGGAGATTTATGTTATGGAGATATAACATGGTTGGTACCCATATGTAATATGGGTTTTGTTATGTACTTTCCGGTTAAGAGGGGTTAACCAGGAAGGGGTAAAAGTTAGGTCACTGGGAAGGTTGTGTACCGTCTCACAGTCTGGGGTTTGTGACTGGAAGCCTAAAGTTTTTTACGAAGTTTTTTGCAGTGACCTGTGGGTGTGTTCACCTCCAAGACCCCAATAAGTACTGAGAAGGTTATTATTAAAAAGTTATTTAAAAAGTTATTTAAAATGTTATTTATTTAATTATGTTATTTTATTAATAAAAGGCAGTCAAGGCTATTTACTCCAACACCTTGTCACGTCATTTGTGGGGAGGATTTGGAGGGAATTGAGTTTATGTTTAAGGGGTGGCTTAGAGGACTGGGGGTTAAGTCCTTCACATGTCATGCCAATCTATATGATGTATACAACCTAAAGCAGCAACACTGATATTTACAAAGAAAATATTTTACATTGCCAGTAAATGACAGCTCCTGGCCTCTTCATTCTGTCTGTAAACAAAGAGGCCGGGCATTCCCTTCATCTATACCAAACCCTTCTCCTAGATCAGGGACCTCCAAACTGCGGTCCTTTGCTTGCCTTTATCCGGCCCTTGGGGCACTTTTCCTTCCACTGATACTAGACACTATTCCTCCCACTGACACCAATGATGGGGCACTAATTCTCCCACTGACACCAATGATGGGGCACTATTTCTCCCACTGACGCCAATGATGAGGCACTATTTCTCCCACTGACACCAATGATGGGGCTATGGATGAGCTTCGAGTTCGAGTTGAACTCATGTTCGACTCGAACATTGGCTGATCGTAAGTTCACAGAACAGCGAACAATTTGGGGTGTTCGCGGCAAATTTGAATGCCGCGGAACACCCTTTAAAAGTCTATGGGAGAAATCAAAAGTGCTAATTTTAGAGGCTTATATGCATGGTATTGTCATAAAAAGTGTTTGGGGACCTGGGTCCTGCCCCAGGGGACATGGATCAATGCAAAAAAAGTTTTAAAAATGTACGTTTTTTCAGGAGCAGTGATTTTAATAATGCTTAAAGTCAAACAATAAAAGTGTAATATCCCTTTAAATTTTGTAGCTGGGGGGTGTCTATAGTGTGCCTGTAAAGGGGCGCATGTTTCCCGTGTTTAGAACAGTCTGACAACAAAATGACATTTGGAAGGAAAAAGGCCATTTAAAACCACTCGCGGCTATTGCATTGCCGGTCCGACAATACACATAGAAGTTCATTGATAAAAACGGCATGGGAATTCCCCACAGGGGAACCCCGAACCAAAATTTACAAAAAAAATGACATGGGGCTCCCCCTAAATTCCATACCAAGCCCTTCAGGTCTGGTATGGATATTAAGGGGAACCCCTGCCAAAATTAAAAAAAAATGACGTGGGGGTCCCTCTAAAAATCCATACCAGACCCTTCAGGTCTGGTATGGATTTTAAGGGGAACCCCGCACCAAAATAAAAAAAAAACAGTGTGGGGTCCCCCCAAAAATCCATACCAGACCCTTATCCGAGCATGCAACCTGGCAGGCCGCAGGAAAAGAGGGGGGGACGAGAGAGCGCCCCCCCTCCTGAACCGTACCAGGCCACATGCCCTCAACATTGGGAGGGTGCTTTGGGGTAGCCCCCAAAACACCTTGTTCCCATGTTGATGAGGACAAGGGCCTCATCCCCACAACCCTGGCTGGTGGTTGTGGGGGTCTGCGGGCTGGGGGCTTATTGGAATCTGGAAGCCCCCTTTAACAAGGGGACCCCCAGATCCCGCCCCCCCGTGTGAAATGGTAAGGGGGTACTTTCCTACCATTTCACTAAAAAACTGTCAAAAATGTTAAAAATAACAAGAGACAGTTTTTGACAGTTCCTTTATTTAAATGCTTCTTCTTTCTTCTATCTTCCTTCATCTTCTTCTTCTTCTGGTTCTTCTGGCTCTTCTAGTTCTTCCTCCGACGTTCTCGTCCAGCATCTCCTCCACGGCGTCTTCTATCTTGTTCTCCTCGGGCCGCTCCGCACCCATGGCATAGGGGGAGGCTCCCGCTCTTCTCTTCATCTTCTTCTCTTCTTCATCTTCTTCTTCATCTACTTCTTTTCTTCTCTTCTTCATCTTCTTCTCCGGCCGCTCCGCATCCATGCTGGCATGGAGGGAGGCTCCCGCTGTGTGATGGTGTCTCCTCGTCTGACGGTTCTTAAATAACGGGGGGCTGGGCCACCTGGTGACCCCGCCCCCCTCTGACGCATGGGACATGACAGGACTTCCCTGTGGCATTCCCCGTGACGTCACAGGGAAGTCCCGTCAAGTCAGCGTGCGTCAGAGGGGGGCGGGGTCACCGGGAGGCCCCACCCCCCATTATTTAAGAACCGTCAGACGAGGAGACACCATCACACAGCGGGAGCCTCCCTCCATGCCAGCATGGATGCGGAGTGGCCCGGAGAAGAAAATGAAGAAGAGAAGAAAAGAAGATGAAGAAGAAGATGAAGAAGAGAAGAAGATGAAGAGAAGAGCGAGAGTCTCCCCCCATGCCATGGGTGCAGAGCGGCCCGAGGAGGAGAAGATAGAAGACGCCGCAGAGGAGATGCTGGACGAGAATGCTGGAGGAAGAACCAGAAGAGCCAGAAGAACCAGAAGAAGAAGAAGAAGAAGATGAAGGAAGATAGAAGAAAGAAGAAAGAAGAAGCATTTAAATAAAGGAATTGTCAAAAACTGTCTCTTGTCATTTTTAACATTTTTGACAGTTTTTTATTGAAATGGTAGGGGTATCCCTTACCATTTCACACAGGGGGGGGCGGGATCTGGGGGTCCCCTTCCAGATTCTGATAAGCCCCTCGCCCGCAGACCCCCACAACCACCGGCCAGGGTTGTGGGGATGAGGCCCTTGTCCTCATCAACATGGGGACAAGGTGTTTTGGGGGGCTACCCCAAAGCACCCTCCCAATCTTGAGGGCATGTGGCCTGGTACAGTTTAGGAGGGGGGGGCGCTCTCTCGTCCCCCCTCTTTTCCTGTGGCCTGCCAGGTTGTGTGCTCGGATAAGGGTCTGGTATGGATTTTTGGGGGGACCCCACGCCTTTTTTTTTTTTTTTTTGGCGCGGGGTTCCCCTTAAAATCCATACCAAACCTGAAGGGTCTGGTAAGGAATTTAGGGGGACCCCACGTCATTTTTTTTTTTTTTTTTTACCGGGGTTCCCCTTAATATCCATACCAGACCTGAAGGGCCTGGTGTGGAATTTAGGGGGACCCCCACGTCATTTTTTTTTTAAATTTTGGTTCGGGGTTCCCCTGTGGGGAATTCCCATGCCATTTTTATCAAAGAACTTCTATGTGTATTGTTGGACCGGCAATTCATTAATAGCCGCGAGTAGTTTTAAATGGCTTTTTTCCTTCGAAATGTCATTTTGCTGTCAGACTGTTCTAAACACGGGAAACATGTGCCCCTTTACAGGCATACTATAGACACCCCCCAGCTACGAAATTTAAAGGGATATTACACTTTTATTGTTTGACTTTAAGCATTATTAAAATCACTGCTCCTGAAAAAAATGCCATTTTTAAAACTTTTTTTTTTGCATTGATCCATGTCCCCTGGGGCAGGACCCAGGTCCCCAAACACTTCTTATGACAATAACTTGCATATAAGCCTTTAAAATTAGCACTTTTGATTATTCATGTTTGTGTCCCATAGACTTTAAAGGTGTTCGCGTGTTCGAACAAACTTTTTTCCTGTTCGCATGTTCTGGTGCGTACCGAACAGGGGGGTGTTCGGCTCATCCCTAGTCAGTGCTGTAAAAGAGTTAGTTCAGCTGATCAAGGCGAGGAAGAATCCTTCCATCCGTCTATGCATGAGATTATTGGGGAAGATGGTGGCTTCATTCGAAGCATTCCCCTATGCCCAATTTCATTCAAGACTGTTGCAAAACAGGATCTTGTCGGCTTGGAACAAGAATATCCAAGCCTTGGACTTACTGATTTATCTGATCCCAGAAGTTTGTCAGAACCTCAGTTAGTGGTTGGTAGCCAAGAAATTGCAGAAGGGAAAATCCTTTATGCCGGTTACTTGGAAGATTGTGACGATGGATGCCAGTCTGTCAGGCTGGGAAAAATATCGTACCTGGGGGGTGTCTATAGTATGCCTGTAAAGTGGTGCGTGTTTCCCGTGATTAGAACAGTCGCTGCACAAAATGTAATTTTTAAAGGAAAAAAGTCATTTAAAACTGCTTGTGGCTTTAATGTAATGTCGGGTCCTGGCAATATGGATAAAAAATCAGTGAGACAAATGGCATGGGTACCCCCCAGTCCATTACAACACCCTTTGGGTCCTGTATGGATAGTAAGGGGAACCCCGCACCGAAATTAAAAAAGGAAACAGCAGTATACAGGCTCTGTACTCTGAACAGCAGTATACAGGTGGTGCAAACAAGACAGGGACTGTAGGTTTGCTGTTAAGTAGAATCTGTTTGTAATTTTGAACGGGTACATTTTTAACGTGTTTAGCTCCAGCCAAAAAAATCTTTTTTAAGCTTTTTGGAAAACATAGGGAAGGGTTATCACCCCTGTGACATTTGTTTTGCTGTCTGTGCTCCTCTTCAGAAGATTGAACCTCACATTTTGTCCCAATGACAAATGTGTTTTGAAAATGTGGGTTTTTTTGTGAAACAAGGATTGGTGATAAAGCATCAGTGGAAAGGAGAAATGTTTTTCCCATATTAACTCTTACAGGAGAGAATTTCCCTTCCTATGGGGTAGATTTCATCTCACTTCCTGTTGTCTCCTTCCGTTTGCAAGTAGGAGTCATTTGTAAGTTGGATGTTTGAAAGTAGGGGCCTGCCCTATATACTCAGCAGAAATTTGGGCCTTAGGTGTTGTTGTGGCCACAACACTGTAAGCCCTCACAGGGCCCTGCTGTGAAATATTAGATCAAGAATTGTAATTACATGCCCCTGTTGAACAGGGGCAGAAAAATTGGGCCTTTGGTGGTGGTGGTGGTGCTGGTGCCACAACACTCTAAGTCCTCACTCGCTCTTGGTGGGCACAGAAATGGGCCCTGCTGTGAAATATTAGATCAAGAATTGTAATTGCATGCCCCTGTTGAACAGGGGCTGAAAAATTGGGCCTTAGGCACTGGTGCTGGTGCCACAACACTGCAACCCCTCACAGATACTCTAGTTGGAGCGCAGGAACGAGCCCTGCTGCAAAGTATTGCATCAAAAATTGTAATTACACACCCCTGTTAAACAGGGGCTGAAAAATTGGGCCTTAGGCACTGGTGGCGGTGCCCAGAACCAAAAATGTTCTTACAAGCTATCAGCGTGATCATTGAGGAAGAGGATAATTACTCAGGATAGTCACTCAGCATCAGCATAGGCAGTCTTTGAAGGGATCTGAGATTTCAAAAAAAATGATTCGGTTACATCAGTATCAGGTGCTTGGTAGCTGGTGGTGATCCAAGACTGATTCATTTTTAGGAAGGTCAGTCGATCGACCGAGTCAGTGGACAGACGCTCCCTGTGATTGGTTACAAAGCCTTCAGCAGCACTGAATGTGCTTTCCGAAAGAACGCTGGATGCAGGACAGGCCAGTAGCTCAATTGCATACTGTGCCAGTTATCCATCCTCAAGACCCAGTAACCCAGAGGATTTTTGTGAGAAAGGTGTCCAAGTCAGATCTTGCCCTTAGGCACCATGCAAAACAGACGCTGGCGATGGTTGCTGGAACCAGTCATACCTTGGGGGTGCGGACTAAAAAATTGTCTGAATGCATCGGTCAGACAGCCACCTTCTCCACCGCTCCTTCTTTGACTGACCGAAGCCTCAGCAACACGTTGTCCAGAAACAGGAGTTTGTAACCTCCCAGTCTCTGGGAACGCGTTGCACAGACCTTTCTGCAAGGCCTCCCGAAGATGTTTCATCCTCTGCTCCCTCTGCAACGGCAAGATAAGGTCCGCAACCAGGATGTGGAAACCTTGCAAAAAGACCTGGACAAATTAATGGGGTGGGCGACTACATGGCAAATGAGGTTCAATGTAGAAAAATGTAAAATAATGCATTTGGGTGGCAAAAATATGAATGCAATCTATACACTGGGGGGAGAACCTCTGGGGGAATCTAGGATGGAAAAGGACCTGGGGGTCCTAGTAGATGATAGGCTCAGCAATGGCATGCAATGCCAAGCTGCTGCTAATAAGGCAAACAGAATATTGGCATGTATTAAAAGGGGGATCACCTCCAGAGATAAAACAATAATTCTCCCGCTCTACAAGACTCTGGTCCGGCCGCACCTGGAGTATGCTGTCCAGTTCTGGGCACCAGTCCTCAGGAAGGATGTACTGGAAATGGAGCGAGTACAAAGAAGGGCAACAAAGCTAATAAAGGGTCTGGAGGATCTTAGTTATGAGGAAAGGTTGCGAGCGTTGAACTTATTCTCTCTGGAGAAGAGACGCTTGAGAGGGGATATGATTTCAATTTACAAATACTGTACTGGTGACCCCACAATAGGGATAAAACTTTTTCACAGAAGAGGGTTTAATAAGACTCGGGGCCACTCATTACAATTATAAGAAAAGAGGTTTAACCTTAAACTACGTAGAGGATTCTTTACTGTAAGAGCGGTAAGGATGTGGAATTCCCTTCCACAGGCGGTGGTCTCAGCGGGGAGCATTGATAGCTTCAAGAAACTATTAGATAATCACCTGAATGACCGTAACATACAGGGATATGTAAGGTAATACTGACACATAATCACACACATAGGTTGGACTTGATGGACGTGTGTCTTTTTTCAACCTCACCTACTATGTAACTATGTAACTATGTAACGTGGATCAAGGAGGGTTGCCAGCCAGTATTGGTTCTTCTCCTTGATACCATGAATACGAGGATCCTTACGCAGGCTTTGCAGGATCAGGGAGGCCATGCAGCGTAGGTTTGCTGAGGCATTCGGTCCGGAGTCCTCTGGGTCACTAAGGATGACATGGTCCACAGCCACCTCCTCCCAGCCACGTACAAGTCCATGTGTTTCTTGGGACTGATCCCTTAAAGACTGCTGCTGATGCTAAGTGCCAGGCTCCACCTCCATACTGACACAACCCTCCTCCTCGTCCTCTTCCTGTGTGATCGGCGGGCACGCAGGAACACTGTCTGGATAAAGGGGGCCTTGGGAGCTAAGGAAGTCCTCCTCTTCCTGCCTCTGTTCTGCCTCAAGTGCCCTGTCCATTATTCCAGGCAGTGTGTGCTCCAACAGGTGGATGAGGGGGACAGTGTCACTGATGCATGCACTGTCACTGCTCACCATCCTCGTGGCCACCTCAAATGGTGACAGGACAGCGCATGCATCCCTGATCATGGCCCACTGGCGTGGGGAAAAAAAACAAGCTCCCCTGACCCTGTCCTGGTGCCATAGTCGCACAGGTACTTATTGATGGCCCTCTGCTAAGTGTGCAGCTGCTGCAGCATGGCCTACGTTGAGTTCCACCTGGTGGGCATGTCACAGATTAGGCGGTTCTTGGGCAGGTTAAACTCCTTTTGGAGGTCCACCAGCCGAGCACTGGCTTTATATGACCGGTGGAAATACACACAGACTTTCCTTGCCTGCCTCAGGACATCCTGTAAGCCCGGGTACCTGCCCAAGAACTGCTGCACCACCAAGTTAAGGACGTGAGCCAAACAGGGCACATGGGTCATTTGTCCCTGTCGGAGGGCAGAGAGGAGGTTGGTGCCATTGTTGCAAACCACCATTCCTGCCTTAAGTTGGCGTGGCGTCAACCACCTCTGAACCTACCCCTGCAGAACTGACAGAACCTTTGCCCTAGTGTGGCTCCTGTCCCCCCAAGCATACCAGCTCAGGCACCACATAGCATCTTTTGGCCTGCGTACTTGCGTAGCCCCTTGAACGCCTACGGAGCACCGCTGGTTCTGAGGACAAAGCACAGGAAGAGGCCATGGAGGAAGAAGAAGAGGAGGGGGTGGAAGAGAGTAGTGGCATTTTGGAGGTGTGGTGGTGGACTCAACCTCCAACACTACTGCACCTTGTCCTGCATCCTTCCCAGCTGCCAGCAGAGTCACCCAATGTGCGGTGAAACTTAGGTAACGTCCCTGTCCATGCCTCCTGGACCATGAGTCAGCGGTAATATGCACCTTACCGCTGACCGACCTGTCCGTCAAGGCATGGACATTGCCTTCCACATGCCGGTAGAGAGCCGGAATTGCCTTCCATGAGAAAGAGTGGCGTTTGGGTACCTGCCACTGAGGAACCGCACATTCCACAAACTCATGGAAGGGGGCAGAGTCTATAAACTGAAAAGGCAGCAGTTGAAGTGCTAGCAATTTTGCCAAGCTAGCATTCAACCGCTGGGCATGTGGATGGCTGGGAGCAAACTTCTTTTGGCGGTGCAGCAGCTAGGGCAGGGAAATTTGCCTGGTACAATCTGACGTCGGTGTATCGAAAGCAGATTGCCCACAAGTACTTGGCTGTGACACACCTAATTCTACACCTTCATTCCTCTCAGTGCAGGTCTCAGAGAGGACTGAAGTTATAGTGGGGTTGGAGATCTCAGCTGATGAGGAGCAAGGAGATGTCCTCTTTGTTCTTTGATGTGGGTCTTTTAGATACGCTTGCCAACAAACTGCATGGCAGGTCAACATATGTCTGGTCAAGCATGTGGTGCCTAAGCGGGAGATGTTTTGGCCACACGAGATATGCTTGAAACATATGTTACAAATAGCAGCAGTGCGATCTGATGCACTCGTCTCAAAAAAGGCCCACACCAAAGAACTTTTTGAATAACGCTCAGAGACTGCAGCGCCCTGCACATGCGGAGCTTTGGGGTGTGATGCAGTCAGTGTGCTCAGGCCCGGATTTACTCCCTTTGCCGCCCCAAGGCCGGGCCCTTCAATGCCGCCCACCCCACACACACACACACACACACACACACACACACACCACCAGAAAGAGCCCCCAGACATGATACGGTCAAAGACTGCAGACATGATACAAGAGATGGTCAGAGACTGCAATCATAGTACAGGAGATGGTCAGAGATTGCAGACATGATACAGGAGACGGTCAGAGACTGCAGTTCCTATGGACATTAGTAGATAATGGCCGATAGGCCCTCTCACCTGACCCAGCGATACAGCAACGGTTCCTCTGATCAGGAGTCAGCTCACTCTGAATTGCCCGTGGCGACTCCGCTGGGTAGCACCCAGATCTGTATTCCTGCAATGACTCCATTCCTTTCTCTGCCAGGGATGGCACCAGGCTGTGTGGCTTTCCCTCTGGTGGCGCAGGGCAGCAGGGTTCTCTCTCTGATGGTGTTCCCTCAGCACTGCCCTCTCCCTCTGGAGTCCTGGGTGTACTTTCCTGGGTGTAGACCCCCCCAGGACAAACCACCCCCCTCCATTAGTACAGACCCCCCCCAGGACAAACCCCCATCCATTAGTACAGACCCCCACCAGGACAAACCCCCCTCCCTTCATTAGTACAGATCCCCCAGGACAAACCCCCATCCCTTAGTACAGACCCCCCTAGGACAAACCCCCCTCCCTTCATTAGTACAGACCCCCCCAGGACAAACCCCCCTCCCTTCATTAGTACAGACCCCCAGGACAAACCCCCTTCCCTTCATTAGTACAGACCCCCCCAGGACAAACTCCCCTCCCTTCATTAGTACAGACCCCCCAAGGACAAACCCCCCTCCCTTCATTAGTACAGACCCCCCAGGACAAACGCCCCTCCATTAGTACAAACCCCCCAGGACAACCCCCCTCCATTAGTACATACCCCCCAGGACAACCCCCCCTCCATTAGTACATACCCCCCAGGACAACCCCCCTCCATTAGTACAACCCCCCCCAGGTCAACCCCCCCTCCATTAGTACAAACCCCCCCCAGGACAACCCCCCTCCATTAGTACAACCCCCCCAGGAAAACCCCCTCTCCATTAGTACAAACCCCCCCAGGTCAACCCCCACCCCCTCCATTAGCACAGACCCCCCCCCAGGACAAACCCCCCTCCCTTCATTAGTACAGACCCCCCCCAGGACAAACCCCCCTCCCTTCATTAGTACAGACCCCCCAGGACAAACGCCCCTCCATTAGTACAAACCCCCCAGGACAACCCCCCTCCATTAGTACAAACCCCCCAGGACAACCCCCCTCCATTAGTACATACCCCCCAGGACAACCTCCATCCATTAGTACAAACCCCCCCAGGTCAACCCCCCTCCATTAGTACAAACCCCCCCCAGGTCAACCCCCACCCCCTCCATTAGCACAGACCCCCCAAGGACAAACCACCCCTCCCTTCATTAGTACAGACCCCCCCTTCATTAGTACAACCCCCCCCAGAAAAAAAACCCCCCTTCACTAGTACAGAGCCCCAGGACAGCCCCCCCTTCACTAGAACAGAGCCCCAGGACAACCCCCCCTTCACTAGTACAGAGCCCCAGGACAACCCCCCCTCCCAGGACAACTCCCCCTCCATAAGTGAACAGATGGAACAGATGGAGACAGGCTTGGGCGGGAGTGAGAGACACAAGAGAACACGCGCCCCCCCCCGCCCCCCGCACAGAGACCAGCCGCTCCGATCTCCGGCGGCTGCTCTCCTTCTCTGACAGGAGGAAGGAGGGGGGACGGGCTGAAGCCTCGAAAAAAACAGCAGCGGCGGCGGTGTGAGCGGAGGGAGCCGCGTCTGGACACAGAGAGTAGGAGGAGGGAGAGGAGCACTCTAGCGCTTCAGCGCCCCCACCTCTCTGGTGCCCGGGTGCGCTGCATGCTGCTAGGTTAGTGTGGGGGGCGGCCGAGAAGTCATTGCAGGAGCGGCACCGGGCCGCCCCTGTACCGCTGCCGCCCCGAGGCCTGGCCTCGGTGGCCTTGTGGGAAATCCGGCCCTGAGTGTGCTGCCCTTAGGCTGGCCCCTGGAGGGCATCCTGCCTCGTTGTTGATGTGCCTCCTCCTCCTCTCTCCTATCAGGCACCCACGTTGAGTCAGTGACCTCATCATCCCCTCCCTCCTCATCACTGGAGCAAACCTGGCAGTATGCTGCAGCAGGGGGAGCATGACTGCCAGATTGCTGTCCTTCTTGGGCACCCCCTCTGTCCATGCTCACGTTACTGCCTTCATCTAGCTCAGTATCATCATCAGAGCATCCTGGAGCATGTACCCAACACTGTGGTCAAACAGTTTGAGGGACTCCTCAGGAGGACATGGTGGGGCTAGGTAAGGAGTCACTGATGACATTGAGCCGAAGGAAGAGGCCGCGTTGGCAGGTGCTTTGCCAGACAAAGTACCCTGAGCATGGGTGAGAGAGGATGAGGAGGATGAGGACGGTTTGGTCATCCACTCGACCAAGTCTTCCGCATGTTGCGGCCAGCTGCCGAAAAAAAAGGCCAAGCGTGTCCCACGGCCACGTGCTGATGAGGATGCACCGTGTCCACGACCAGCACTGTTGCCTCTAGACACAGAGCCTGCTTGCCCTCTTTTATTGGCTTGTGACTGCTTCTCCTTGTTGGCCTTCCAGACATACTTGTAGCTTATTTAGCTGCCTGCGGTAGTGATAGGATCAGGAAAACACCACCAACCTTCTACAGGTAGCTTTAGGTGAACACTGTGCAGAGCTTGCCAAAAAATAACTTGTAGCTTATTTAGCTGCCTGCGGTAGTGATAGGATCAGCAAAACACACCAACATTCTACAGGTAGCTTTAGGTGAACACTGTGCAGAGCTCGCAAAAAAACTAATTGTAGCTTATTTAGCTGCCTGCGGTAGTGATAGGATCAGCAAAACACCACCAACCTTCTACAGGTAGCTTTAGGTGAACACTGTGCAGAGCTCGCACTACACTAACTTGTAGCTTATTTAGCTGCCTGCAGTAGTGATAGGATCAGGAAAACACCACCAACCTTCTACAGGTAGCTTTAGGTGAACACTGTGCAGAGCTCGCACTACACTAACTTGTAGCTTATTTAGCTGCCTGCGGTAGTGATAGGATCAGGAAAACACCACCAACCTTCTACAGGTAGCTTTAGGTGAACACTGCGCAGAGCTCGCCAAAAAATAACTTGTAGCTTATTTAGCTGCCTGCGGTAGTGATAGGATCAGTAAAACACCACCAACCTTCTACAGGTTGCTTTAGCTGAACACTGTGCAGAGCTCGCAAAAAATAACTTGTATGTTTAGCTAAACACTGTGAGGAGGACGCACTACACTAACTTGTAGCTTTAGCTGAACACTGCAGAGGTCTCACTAAACTAACATTTAGCTTTAGCTGAACCCTGTGCAGAGGTCTCACTACACTAACTTGTAGTTTTAGCTGAACACTGTTAGGATGCACTACACTAACTTGTAGCTTTAGCTGAACACTGTGCAGAGGTCGCACTACACTAACTTGTAGCTTTAGCTGAACACTGTGAAGAGGAAGCACTACACTAACTTGTAGCTTTAGCTGAACACTGTGCAGAGGTCACACTAAACTAACTTGTAGCTTTAACTGAACACTGCGAGGAGGATGCACTGCACTAACTGTAAATAGTCTAGCTGCCTGACTGTGGTACTAATAGGATCAAGAAAACACCAGCAATTTTCTTCAGGTAGCTGTAAATACTATAACAAGCCTGCCTGTCAGTAGGAAGATAACAGGAACGGATCTAGCTAAACTGAATACAGTATATATATATATATATATATATATATATATTTTTTTTTACAACACCTGGGATGCATATATATACACAATACACTTTAAGTGCAGCTAACTCACTTACTGTCCTGCCTAATCTAGCTAACTCAAATGAAATGACACTGTCTCTCTGTCTCTCTCTAAGCACGCCGGAACACACTACACAGGGCCGCCACGCAGGCGGCCTTATATAGTGTGGGGCATGTTCTAAACTCCCTGAGCCATAATTGGCCAAAGCCACCGTGGCTTTTGCCAATTACAGCTCTCTCTACCGACAGCGCTGTGATTAGCCAGGCATGCGGGTCATAGTGCATGCTTGGCCAATCATCAGCCAGCAATGCACTGCGATGCAAAGTGAATTATGGGCCGTCACGTGCCACACGAATTTGGCGCGAACGGCCCATATCGTTCGCTATTCAACGAATGATCGAACAGCCGATGTTCGAGTCGAACATGGGTTTGACTCGAACACGAAGCTCATCCCTACTCAAGAGTTATTCTTCTTGATTTATTCTGTGATATTTGGTGGTTCTTTGTGGGTGAGTGTAGAATAGTGATGTTACCCTCAAATTTTGGGGAATTACATTTTGATTTCTGATGTTGGTACACATATCACATTTTTGGGGCTCAAATTATGATTATTTGGAAATAATAAAAAACACACAAAATTGTGACTCGTTTTAAATTTTCATCAGAAATGGTATTGTTTGCATAGGCGTACACGGCCTATTGCATTAGGGTGTGCACCCCAAGGCTCAAACACACATGCGTGTGCTTTTATAAATAAATGTAAACAAACATTTTAAAATGTATTAAAACATGTTTTAATTAAACACTTATCAAATGTAAAAAAAAAGAAATTTTTTAAAATGTATTAATTGTTCACACTAGAACCCTGCTGTTGAGCTGTGCTTTTACTGCCCCTCATCCACTACCATCTTTTAGCTTTAGAGGCAGCAGCTGGGCATGTTCACATACCACAGCTGCAATTGTACTCCCTTTTGCTTTCAGCAGGTGTAGCACCCATTGACCGCGACCCATGCAAAGTGGCATTTAAGGGGTTAAAGCAGGTTGTGTGGAGGAGATACAACCCCTCCTCACCACCTCAGAAATTCTCTCTGCATGTGCGGGAGTGACATCATTGCAGCTCTGGCCACTCATACAACTGGAGCCCGTGAACCTGGAAGGAAGACCGGGGAAGATGTACGCCCTGACAGAGGGCTTCGCTGTAAGGTGAGTATTTCATAATGTGCCAGTATGTGATGCATACTAGCACATTATGCAATTGCCTTACAGAGGAAAGTTTTTTTTTTCACTGCTGCGGTTTACAACTGCTTTAAGTTGGTACATGTGCACAGGTTTTTCTATTCAGATCACTAGCTGACGGGTTCTTGCATCTACATAAGTGATATGGATGCAGGAATCCCCCCCTTGCTGGGACATCATATTCTGACAGCGGGGACTCTCCACCGGTCCGGCAGAATACACTGATTAGTGCTGCAGCTGATTGGCTGCAAGAACAAGGTTTTCAGTAGTCCTGTCCAAGAGAAGCTGATCGAATGATTGGCTTCTGTCTTACAGGGAAGGCTACACATAGATTGAAATGTATCCAGACCCTGGTGAACTGGACAAATCTCAATCTGTGTGTACTCAGCTTTACCTTTTTCCTTGCCCCACTCCCCCCACTGCTGTGTCCCCCTTAGCTTCTATGTAAGTTATTGGCTGTGGTCGCACTCCAGCATCTCCATCATACCATACAGGGTTAATGTCTCTGCAGGGCCGGATTAACATAGGGGCTGATGGAGCTGCAGCTCCAGGCCCCTGCCTTAAAATCGGCCCTCCCAGTCAGCAGTAGTGATGTCCAGTTCATGAACGAATCGTTCTTTTGAATCGATTCTTTTCAGTGAACTGGATGAATCGATTCATCTGAGTGAACTGATCCGTTTGAAACAGTTCACTATGCACTCAATACATAGTATAGGAGAGCAGAGCAGAGCAGGCCTGGTAATATGATCCTAGAGTGAGAGAGCTCGGCCCCTCCCTGCAACCAATCAGCATGCTCAAGGCACAGTGACACTCAGGAACTGGATACAAACTTAAAACAAGAGTCAGGAGTACACAGTACACCGAGTTAAAGAATCATACAGGTTACTGAGTTAAAGAATCATACAAGTTATCGAGTTAAAGAATCATAGGAGTTGTTAGAACATAGTACACTGAAAGAACCATGAGTCGCCACCAGTAGAACAATACACTAAATCAATGATCAGGTAGCAGCACTACAATACAGACTGCTTTAGGCTGGGTTCACACTGCTGCGGTGGCAGACATCGCATGTAATTCGCAGCGCACTGCTGTTCATATCACATGCGATGTCTGTGCTGTGCGATATCAGCCATACAGATAGTATGGCTGATATCGCACCGCATTTGGTCCAAACTCGCACAGGACCCTTTTTTTTGTTCGGACCAGAATCGGATCGCATGGGTGTTCACACCTATGCGATCCGATACATGTCCGAATTGTCAGTTCGCAGTGCGATATGCAGGCTGAACTGGGGGTGTCATTAACATTGTATGACACTCCCCAGCAGTTTGCATATGGCAGTGTGAACTGCCGTGCGAGTTGGTGCGATGCGGGAACCCGCAGTAAATTTGCTGCGTTCCCGCACCGCAGCAGTGTGAACCCAGCCTTAAAGACAGAGAGGACAAAGTCAAGATAACAAGCCTCTATGTGATAGTTTGTTGAAGTGACAGGTTCTCTTTATTGCATCTTGCTGCACAAACAGCTGTGTAAACGAAAAGCGGGTTTTTGTGCATGTGAACTGCATTCTGATGGGCCAACTTCACAGTTAAGATTGCTAGCCATCAGATTTGTCCGTAGTCTTTACAGTGCATAATGAGGCCCCTTTCACACTTGTGTGACTTGTCCTGCGACTTGGGACTACAAAGTCGCATGACAAGTGGTACCCCATGATTTCTAATGAGTACCGTTCATATCTGTGTGTCTTCAAGTCACAGCGACTTCAAAGTAGTCACTGCATTACTTTGGTCCTATTTTGATGCGACTTGAGGCAGAGACCTCAAGATTACATAGGTAATTCTTCAAGTCGCATCAAAGTCACGGTAAAAATCGTGGCAAAAATTGCACGACTTTCAAATGGCACAAGTGTGAAAGGAGCCTAACGATTGGATTTTACTACCGTGGGTACTTCGCCCGCCCGTGGTAGTAAAATACGATAATTTTTTCTGTGCATGCGCTGTAAAGATTACGGAAAAATCTGATGGCTAGCAATGTTAACTGTGAAGTTGGCCCATCACCGCTTTTCATCTACACAGCTTTTTGTGCGACACCAAAATGGATGACGCTGGCTGCTCTGACAAATTGTGGTCTGACAGTCTGACACAGCAATAGTATTGTGCTCTGAGCAAGGAACTAAATACAAGTAAATGTCCCCAGGACCTGCCAACCTTCTGTGAAGAATCATTCTTTTAATTCTAATCATTTAAGAAGGTTGAGTCAGAGACTTGGTTCACTTGCTTGTCAGTAGACTCAGCAAGTGAACTGAAGAACCGAAGAATCGATTCATTGAATCAGTTCATTTCAGTGAGTAGTTCGAAATGAACCGATTCACTTAAAAGATCCGGACTTCCCATCACTAGTCAGCAGTAAAAGGCCGATTTTCTCCTGTCCATAAACTTCTATGGGACAGGAGAAGCTGTGTGTAAATGTAGGGGTGTCTGGCTGCATCTGTGTTTGCTCACTGTGTTTATTACATTGTCACAGTGCACAGTTCACCCCTACACAAATGGGAGAGGCTGAGTCGGCTCTGCCTTTCCCCTCCCCTCTCTCACTCTGTGAAGTCTGTGGCTGTGTAGTGAAGAAGGAGCCGAGTGGGTGGGAAATTATGAACAGAACTCTGGCAGATATCTGAGTGATGAGCCTCCAGGGACCATCCAAATGTGAGCTCAGTGACTCTTATCTCCCTTCCCCTCCTTTTTAACTTATTCCTCCAGCAGCAGCTCTTATAACTGCAGCCAAAGTGTTAAGAATTGTGTCCTCAGCCTGTGGTATTGCTCGGTCCCTTGTGCTTTTAGGAAGGGTTCACACTGGTTTGCTATGTTTTGGCCCATTGCTGGTGTATCCACAGTTTTCCTGCGTTTTACTCACAGTCCTATTGATTTCTATTAGGTTGTGTGTTTTTTTCTGAAAGCGCACCAAAATTCCTGCATGCTGCATCTTATCTTTGGCGCACTGTCAGAAAATGCAGCAAAACCTGCAACCTGATATATATATCAATAGGACTGCAGCTAAAACTGCAGATACACAAGCAGTGTGGCCGACTGCAGCACACCAGTGTGAGCCCAAAGGCTTGTACACACAACCCTCTGTAGAACTTGGTCTGATCAATACTCCTGGCATACACACACACGGCCATACCATCCCAGCTCAGGAGGGGTGGGGGCTCCAGGGATTTGATTGACTATACAGGCCCTGTCCCTCCTATCTGTCTGGGCAGAGTTCTGGAGGCAGTGGCAGGCTGCTGGTGGCAAGTGGCACACTGTGTCTGGTGGCAGGCTGCTGACTGTATCTGGTGGCAGGTGGCACACTGTATCTGGTGGCAGGCTTCTGTTGGCAAGTGGCACACCATATCTGATGGCAGGCTGCTGGTGGCAAGTGGCACACTGTATCTGGTGGCAAGTGGCCCACTGTATCTAGTGGCATGCTGCTGGTGGCAAGTGGCACACTGTATCTGGTGGCAGGCTGCTGGTGGCAAGTGGCACACTATCTGGTGGCAAGTGGCACACCATATCTGGTGGAATGCTGCTGGTGGCAAGTGGCACACTGTATCTGGTGGCATGCTGCTGGTGGCAAGTGGCACACTGTATCTGGTGGCAGGCTGCTGGTGGCAAGTGGCACACTGTGTCTGGTAGCAGGCTGTGGGTGGCAAGTAGCACACCATATCTGGGGCAGGCTGCTGGTGGCAAGTGGCACACTGTATCCGGTGGCATGCTGCTTGTGGCAAGTGGCACACTGTATCTGGTCGCAGGCTGCTGTTGGCAAGTGGAACGCCATATCTGGTGGCAGATTGCTGGTGGCAAGTGGCACAGTGTATCTGGTGACAGACTGTTGGTGGCAAGTGGCACACTGTATCTGGTGACAGGCTGCTTGTGGCAAGTGGCACACTGTATCTGGTGGCAAGTGGCACACTGTATCTGGTGGCAGGCTGCTGGTGGCAAGTGGCACACTATCTGGTGGCAAGTGGCACACCATATCTGGTGGCATGCTGCTGGTGGCAAGTGGCACACCATATCTGGTGGCATGCTGCTGGTGGCAAGTGGCACACTGTATCTGGTGGCAGGCTGCTGGTGGCAAGTGGCACACTGTGTCTGGTAGCAGGCTGTGGGTGGCAAGTAGCACACCATATCTGGTGGCAGACTGCTTGTGGCAAGTGGCACACTGTATCTGGTCGCAGGCTGCTGTTGGCAAGTGGAACACCATATCTGGTGGCAGGCTGCTGGTGGCAAGTGGCACAGTGTATCTGGTGGCAAGTGGCACACCGTATCTGGTGGCATGCTGCTGGTGGAAAGTGACACACTGTATCTGGTGGCAGGCTGCTGGTGGCAAGTGGCACACTGTATCTGGTGGTAAGTGGCACACTGTATCTGGTGGCATGCTGCTTGTGGCAAGTGGCACACTGTATCTGGTGGCAGGCTGCTGTTGGCAAGTGGCACACCATATCTGGTGGCAGGCTGCTGGTGGCAAGTGGCACACCGTATCTGGTGGCATGCTGCTGGTGGAAAGTGACACACTGTATCTGGTGGCAGGCTGCTGGTGGCAAGTGGCACACTGTATCTGGTGGTAAGTGGCACACTGTATCTGGTGGCAGGCTGCTGGTGGCAAGTGGCACACCGTCACTGGTGGCAGGCTGCTGGTGGCAAGTGGCACACTGTATCTGGTGGCAGGTTGCCGGTGGCAAGTGGCACACTGTATCTGGTGGCAGGTTGCAGGTGTTAAGTGGCACACTGTATCTGATAGCAGGCTATGGGTGGCATCTGGCGGCAGGCGATGGTGGCAAACGACAAGCTCAGGTTCCCACTGATTCTGCATCATGATGAGTTGAACTATTTCACTATATATTACAATGTAGTAATAGAAATAATGGAATTTGATCATCCTGACGCCATATCAAGCATAGTGTCAGGATGATTTTAAGTGCTAACACCAGCCATTTGCCCGAAAAATCACCCCCGCCACCTATTTCCCCATCAAACCCAAGACTACATCCCCCCTTCATCTTTTTTTTGGGAAGGGGGGGATGTCCCTGAATGGCAGTTTGGAAATGTGGTCGCCCTATGTTGCTGTTAGTGAGAGACCACATAGCAGGTGGTATTGGTGGTGTTGCTGCTGCTCAGAGGCTGCACGGCTGATATTACTGGTGAGAGTAGATTTAATTTGTTTTAGCAAAAATTGTTTGCATTTTCATTTTGTTTCCATAAAAAGGCCCACCAAAATCCTCAGCACCAGGCCCATGATGCTCTTAATCTGGCCCTGTGTCTCTGTATGGGAGTTGAGTGAAGAAAGAGAGCTTGGAATCAGGTAAGTGAAAGAGTATATCCCGACCCCCCCCCCCACACACTCACACACACACACACACACACACACACACACACAGATGGACTTTTTTAAACAGAACAGTTTTATTAATGAACTAAGCATATACAGAATCCATTTGTTAAACAGTGAGGTGTGTGATACATCAAACCAACAGGTATACAGACAGTTCTATGCACAAAAGCTCTCATCGGAGTTTTGCTGGCGGCATTTCCGATCGTGTGTACGTGGCATTAGTTATTGTCTATAGGGCATTAAGCGAAGGGTTAATATAATCCGTAAACAAATATAATGGATGGACTTTTTTATTTTTTCCTGAAGTTGGGATGTATTATGGAATTCCATTCCTTGATGTTAATGCCCACATTTTTTTTCTAGGTTGAGAATTACTGGGACTTCTGAAGTGCTACATAGATGTATTTAACATACACATTATATCTTATAAAAAAAATAATGATTTTAATAAGATATATTGTGTTTGTTGAATACATCTATGTAGAAGTCCCAGTAATTCCTAACATGTTCAAGAATTACACTATACTGAGCTGTAAACCTGTCCTGCACCTTGCAGGGAAGGTTTACTGAAAGAAAAGTGACAAAGGCAGAGAAGGTCGGGACTCACATGTGAAGAAGATGCAGGCTGCCATAATTGCTCTCAGATCTTCAGTCTGCCACAGGGAGAGCTGTGTTGGGCAGGAAGCAGTGCTCCATGGAGTGCTGGGCAGGAAGCAGTGCTCCAGGGTGTGCTGGGCAGGAAGCAGTGCTCCGGGTGTGCTGGGCAGGAAGCAGTGCTCCGGGTGTGCTGGGCAGGAAGCAGTGCTCCGGGTGTGCTGGGCAGGAAGCAGTGCTCCAGGGTGTGCTGGGCAGGAAGCAGTGCTCGGGGTGTGCTGGGCAGGAAGCAGTGCTCTGGGGTGTGCTGGGCAGGAAGCAGTGCTCTGGGGTGTGCTGGGCAAGAAGCAGTGCTCCGGGGTGTGCTGGGCAAGAAGCAGTGCTCCGGGGTGTGCTGGGCAGGAAGCAGTGCTCCGGGGTGTGCTGGGCAGGAAGCAGTGCTCCGGGGTGTGCTGGGCAGGAAGCAGTGCTCCAGGGAGTGTGGGCAGGAACCAGTGCTCCAGGGAGTGTGGGCAGGAACCAGTGCTCCGGGTGTGCTGGGCAGGAAGCAGTGCTCCAGGGAGTGTGGGCAGGAAGCAGTGCTCTGGGGTGTGCTGGGCAGGAAGCAGTGCTCTGGGGTGTGCTGGGCAGGAAGCAGTGCTCCGGGGTGTGCTGGGCAGGAAGCAGTGCTCCGGGGTGTGTTGGGCAGGAAGCAGTGCTCCGGGGTGTGTTGGGCAGGAAGCAGTGCTCTGGGGTGTGCTGGGCAGGAAGCAGTGCTCTGGGGTGACTGCACTGTGATGATCTCTTCCTGCTCTGCCCACCTCTACTGGAGCTGTGAGTGTGAAAGCCAGAAAAACGAGTACCGAGGAAAGATACAGTTTTCTTGGCAACAGGAAGCATATGATGGTGGGTTCTGGTAACTATTAACTCCTGTGAGGACTGCAGCCACCAGCTGTGGAGTAAGCAGGCAGGAATTATCCGATGCTGCCTCTAAAGTCCTGTCTCTGCATCCCTGATAGCAGGTGGCGGAGTGATATTCAGCTGTCAGAGATTCTGTAGCCGGGACTACAGAGACAGTATCGGAAAATGTGGCTGCCTGGTTGCTCACTCTGCAGCCAGTGGCTGCAGTTCTGACAGGAATTTTTCATTCAACTGATAAATAGTCACACTGGCAGCGCTATTAGTAAGCAGGGGTGCCAAACTGGAGTTATCACGCATTGTGACATTGTGACAGTGAGAAAATCCTGGGGTGTGCCTGGGCATTAAGGTGTGCCCAGGCACACCCGGCAAACCCCCTGCACATGCCTATGATATATATATATATATATATATATATATATCTACAGTTCATTCCGTAGTGTACTATTTCTAATATACTTCAGTTGGTGTATATTATAAATAGTACACCTTGGATATATATATTAGAATGACTGTATACAGTATATATCAAATACACTGCCACTAACTAAATAACCTGCCTGATTAATCTAAATCAACCTATCTCTCCGGCAGCCTTATATAGTGTGGGGCATGGACGGAGTGATGACGTGGTAAAAGGCCACTGTTATTTGCCCTTTACCCCGTTCCGTGACGCGCGGGGTCCGGATGACCTGACGGTCACGGACATTCCCGGGTGTAGCGCTTTAGCCATCTTTCGGCTATGGCCCTGTCGGCATGTGGTTAAAATGTTTTTTATTGAGAATATTTTATAGCAGAAAGTAAAAAATATTTTTTTTTATTTTTAATAATCGCTCTTTTTTTGTTTATAGCGCAAAAAATAAAAACCACAGAGGTGATTAAATGCCACCAAAAGAAAACTCTATTTGTGGGAAAAAAATAACATCAATTTTATTTGGGTACAACATCGCACGACCGCGCAATTGTCAGTTAAAACAATGCAGTGCCGTATCTCAAAAAATGGCCTGGTCAGGAAGGAGGTAAAACCTTTCCGAAGTGGTTAAGAAATACCTTGATTAATAGTGCTCTGGCTTATCGCTGATAACATCAGTTTATTAACCCTGTAAGACATGTTCATTATTGTCTGTGGAGATGCGGTCCTGAGGTTATATGGTTTGGGAGGGGAGGGGGTCATTGGCTGGCTATTTGGATGTAAATCTGCTCTGTGTCTTCACTAAAAACTCTCACTGTTCTCTGTGAATTTTACACCAACAAGAAGGCCATCCTGGGTTTGCCTATAGGGTTTTTGGTGAGGTGATGTGATGGCTGGTGACTCTCTCACATGGTCATGTCCTCACCCGGCCTGCTGTCATTGTGTGTTGATAATCTGATATTATATTCTCCATGTTTACTGGACAAGTTATTAAATGGCGGCTATGTGCTTAGCAAGACAACCAGAATCTCTGCCCTGTTACCGGTGTGACTGTCCTCATATTATGGCATGGCTGTACTCAAGATCTGACTGGGTTTAATATATAATATTATTATTCTGTACAACTCTCTCATTGTACCCCATTATCTCCATTTAGGAAAACGTTGGGGTCACTTCCTGTCATCCGGTGCGGTCTTTGTCCTCTACACCGGGCTCCTCATCTTTATGGTCAATGACCTTAGGAAGATGAAGAATGAGAAGAATCGGCGTGAGAGGGGAACAATGAGAAGGGATCAGGTGGAGATGGAAATGGAACCAACTTACTATGATGACTGTTACTGAAACATCTACTGTGCTGGATTTGTAGATTTGCAAGGCTTTGCCCTCATATTGTGAGAGACATTTATCTGCCATTTTGTATATATTTTATGTAGTTTCCAGCTGCTTAGCCTTTTCTCAGCACACATTGATAATTTCTCTTTATAAAACTCATTACAACTGTCTGACCTGGCAGTAACTTAAGAAACTAATGAACCTTTTACCTTCTTTGGATATTAGTGAAAGCCACAAAATAATATCTACCTATGCTAATGTTCCTGAAATGTTCCTGAAAAGAAATGGTTAACTGCTTAGCTTCTGGACTGAAAATCTCCCTCCATCCTTCCCCCGACGGCTCTGACACTGAGAACCGAGCGATCTAATACTGCAGATCACTCGGTTCTCACAGCTCCCCAAGCATGTAGCCTGGCTATTCAGGAGAGGGGAATACGAGAGTCCCTCTTGCTTCACCATACAAGGCCACATGCCATCAACATTGTGGGGTGTCTTGCCAGGTGGGACCACCTCCCTGGCAAAGCACTTGGTCCCCATGTACGAGGTGGTATCAAAAAGTTTGGAGACTAGCTCTGTTTAAGTACTTTATTTATCTATGTTTACATACTATCACCTTCAAAATAGTCCCCTTGCACAGCAATACAGGGCTCCCAGCGTTCCTTCCACTTCTGGAATGTGTCCTGGAAGTCTTCTTTTCAAAGTGCCAAGCACCTTCTGGCTCTCTCCACAATGGTGTTAGAATGGCAACCTTTGAGCTGAATCTTCAACTTCTTGCAACATCACTGTAAACTTACTGAATCATGTCAAACGTCTCTGTGGAAAATTTGCTAAGTTTCACACAGAATTATAATTTGCTCTTTGTTCTAACTTGCTGTTCATGATAAAATAGCAGAAGTGGTAACGAACGTCAGAATAGCACCAGTTGCACAGGATGATGTCTCTTGGCACACTGACCTATGAAGTCAGTGTGCACCCTCTAATACTAGAGGTGTACATAGTTTGTTAGAGTAGGTAAATTTGGCTTGGCTGACAGCCACGCCTGGGTTGAATCTGGGTCGGGTTGAGTAACTCGGAAAGGCTGGATGACTCATCAAGCAGCACTTCTGGAAACTCCCCCTGCTCTCTGGAACATTGGAGAAGCTTCCAGAAGTAGGGTGGAGTTTAGGAGGAGCTGCTTGGGGTATTGATGAGGGCCCCAGCCAATCCACAGTAAGTGGGCTGGCAAGGGGTGGGTATCTCCATAAATACTCATGGGTCAGTCAAGCAAGGGGTAGTTGTCGGGTGGAAGATGAAGAATCAGTGCTGGGGAGGCTGTCGGTGGCCCATGAGGGTGCCGCCTAGTCTGGGGGGTGACCTCAGGCCTGAGGCTCGGGTGCTGGAGGGATCCTCTACAACACACGGACGAATCCTCACCTGGATGCACAAGAGAAAGTGTGAGGACAGTAGGAGATAGTCAGCATGTCCAGAAGTTCTCCAGGAGAAGTCAGTCGAGTGGGCTGGTAAATGTGCAGTCTGTGAAAAGTAGCCAGGAGGGTTAGTGAAGGGGGCAGCTGCAGCCAGCTGTGGGCTGGCAGTGCCTGAAGAGGTGGTTCTGGAATCAGTAGCCAGAAGAATGTAGCTGGACACCAAACTTTCTCTACACATCAAATGGGCCCGGGGTCTTTACCTGTAAAGGGTCTTTGCTAAATCTGACAAAGTGCTTTTTGTCAGATCCTTAAACATCTTATTCTGTGATCTGCAAGAAAGTTTGTGCAGGAGAGAGGAAAGGAGTGTATATACAGTAGACTGGATATAGGGGAGTTTGTCCCTGAAGAGTTTCTGAAGTCAAGTGGGCATCCCGTAATATTCCTATCCCCACCCAAGTTTTATCCCCCCAATAAAACATTAAAAACAAGCACTGGACTGTTCCTTGACTCTAGGATACTGTGGTATCACGTACCTGGTAGCAGAGCCCGAGTCGCACAAGTGCCAGGAAGTCTTGCAAGCAGCAGGTCTTATGTCCTTGCTGGGCTGGTGAAGTCGTCAGATGGCTTCAGCAGGTAGACAGATAGGTAGGCAGTAGGGATGGGCTTTATGTTTGGGTCGAACATGAGTTTGACTCGAACATTGGCTGTTCACCCGTTCGCCGAACAGCGAACAATTTGGGGTGTTTGCGGCAAATTCAAAAGCCACGTAACACCCTTTAAAAGTCTATGGGAGAAATCAAAAATGCTCATTTTAAAGGCTTATATGCATGGTATTGTCATAAAAAGTGTTTGGAGACCCAGGTCCTGCCCCAGGGGACATGTATCAATGCAAAAAAAAGTTTTAAAAAGGGCCGTTTTTTCGGGAACAGTGATTTTAATAATGCTTCAAGTAAAACAATAAAAGTGTAATATTTCTTTAAATTTCATACCTGGAGGGTGTCTATAGTATGCCTGTAAAGGGGCGCATGTTTCCCGTGTTTAGAACAATCTGACAGCAAAATGACATTTCTAAAGGAAAAAAAGTCATGTAAAACTACTATCGCTAACGCTGGCTATAATTAATTGTCAGTACGGCAATACACATAAAAGTTCATTGATAAAAACAGCATGGAATTTCCCCACAGGGGAACTCCGAACCAAAATTAAAATCCATACCATACCCTTATCTGAGCACGCAACCTGGCAGGCCGCAGGAAAAGAGGGGGGGACGAGAGAGCATCCCCTCTCCTGAACCGTACCAGGCTACATGCCCTCAACATTGGGAGGGTGCTTTGGGGTAGCCCCCCAAAGCACCTTGTCCCCATGTTGATGGGGAGAAGGGCCTCATCCCCACAATCCTTGCCCAGTTTTTGTGGGAGTCCGTGGGCGGGGGGCTTATCAGAATATGGAAGCCCCCTTTAACAAGGGGACCCCAGATCCCGCCCCCCGTGTGAATTGGTAATGGCCTACCATTTCACAAAAAAAGTGTCAAAAAGGTTAAAAAACACAAGAGACAGTTTTTGACAAGTCCTTTATTTATTTATTTTAATTTCTTCTTCTTCCATCTTCTTTCTTCTGGTCTTTCTTCTGTGTTCTTCTTCTTCCTCCATCTTCTTCTGCTCCATCTTCTTCTTCCTCCACTCTTCTCGTCCCACATCTTCCTCCGGCTTCTTCTCCACTCCATCAGCACGATCCGCCTCAGTGGGAGTCTTCTGCCGCGTGACGCTTCAGTTCTTCTGACACTTCTTATATAACGGAGGGCAGGGCCACCCAGTGACCCCACCCTCCTCTGACGCACAGGAACTTCACTGGGACTTCCTTCTGGCTTTCCCCGTGTTGTCAGAGGGGGCGGGGTGACCCGTTTACATCACCGGGTGGCCCCGCCCTCCGTTATATAAGAAATGTCAGATGAACCGAAGCGTCACACGGCGGAAGACTCCCACTGAGGCGGATCATGCGGACGGAGCAGAGAAGAAGCCGGAGGAAGATGCAGGACGAGAAGAGCAGAGGAAGAAGAAGATGGAGAAGAAGAAGATGAAGATGAAGGAAGAAGAAGAACACCAAAAGAAAGACCAGAAGAAAGAAGATGGAAGAGGAAGGAATTAATAAAGGACTTGTGTTTTTTTAACCTGTTTGACACTTTTTTTGTGAAATGGTAGGGGTATATTTGTACCCCATTACCAATTCACATGGGGGGGGATCTGGGGGTCCCCTTGTTAAAGGGGGCTTCCAGATTCCGATAAGCCCCCCGCCCGCAGACCCCCACAACCATCGGGCAAGGGTTGTTGGGATGAGGCTCTTCTCCCCATCAACATGGGGACAAGGTGCTTTGGGGGGCTACCCCAAAGCACTCTTCCAACGTTGAGGGCATGTGGCCTGGTACAGTGGCACAGGGGGGCGCTCTCTCATCCCCCCTCTTTTCCTGCAGCCTGCCAGGTTGCATACTCAGTTAAGGGTCTGGTATGGATTTTTGGGGGGCACCCCACACCATTTTTTTTACAATTTTGGCGTGGGGTTCCCCTTAAAATCCATGCCAGACCTGAAGCGTCTGGTATGGATTTTTAGGGGGACCCCCACGCCATTTTTTTTTTTTAATTTTGGCGCAGGGTTCCCCTTAATATCCATACCAGACCTGAGGGGCCTGGTATGGAATTTAGGGCAATCCCCACACATTTTTTTTTTAAATTTGATTCGGGGTTCCCCTGTGGGGAAATTCCATGCCATTTTTATCAATGAACTTTTATGTGTATTGCCGGACTGACAATCCATTATAGCCAGTGCTAGCGATAATAGTTGTACATGACTTTTTTTTCCTTTAGAAATGTCATTTTGCTGTCAGACTGTTCTAAACACGGGAAACATGCACCCTTTACAGGCATACTATAGACACCCCCCAGGTACGAAATTTAAAGGAATATTACACTTCTATTGTTTCACTTTAAGCATTATTAAAATCACTCCTCCCGAAAAAATGTCTATTTTTAAAACTTTTTTTTGCATTGATACATGTCCCCCAGGGCAGGACCCAGGTCCCCAAACACTTTTTATGACAATAACTTGCATATAAGCCTTTAAAATGAGCACTTTTGATTATTCATGTTCGTCTCCCATAGACTTTAATGGTGTTCGTGTGTTCGAACAAATTTTTTGCCTGTTCGCATGTTCTGGATGTGAACCGAACCGGGGGTGTTCGGCTCATCCCTAGTAGGCAGCTGGTGCAGGTGACAGCAGACAGGATGGCAAAATCAGGCAGGCTGGGTCATACACAGGCTTGGAGAATCGGGTACAGGACACAGTTAGGAGGCAAGCCGGGTCTGGAACTGAATCAGTGGAACAGGAGCCAAAGGAGCTGATAGAAGAATGGTCACTGGATAAGCCAAGGTCAGTGCAGGTGGAGTTAAGGGAATGGTCAAGACAAGCCGGGTAGATAACTGGAAGCAGGATACAGGTTCACAGAATGGCAGCTACACAGAAGGCTGAAGACAAGGCAGCACTGGATCTGAGCACTGGCTTGATTTAAGTAGTCTGTTGGGCGCCAGTATCAGCCACAGGTCCGCACAAGCATCGGCGCACTGGGATGTCGCGAAGACTTGTGTTTGCGCACGAGTTCGCGCATGCGCATATCTATTAGCCAATGGTCAATTCTTGCACAAAAGGGAATCAGTTTTAGCTTGTGCCCAGGAGTTCTTCTAGAGGGATTATTCAGTCTGCTGGCTTGTGTATCCTCCTGACAGATACGTCATATTTACAATCTATCTGTGCAAAGATTATAAGACTTTCTGTTTGGATTGTAAGCGATTTTTGTGAAGCATGTTACATGTAATAGTTCCAACTCATTTCCTTACCTTTGGTGACATTGCTGCTCCTCCATAGATACAGTGCAGCAAGTGGGTGTTGTCAACTCAGCACCAAAAGTGTGTTACTGGCAGGATCACCAAGTAAAAGACAAAAGTCTGGAAAAGAAAAACAAATGTTGCCATTATATCTATGTATTGGTATGTTACATAAAATAAGAATGTTTGGGTAGAACATCCACCTCAACAGAAGAGTTCTGTTTACAATCATATAAAACATATTAAAGGAATATAATTGATTCAATATTCAAGTATTACTTCATTTACGTTATGAAAGTCTGTGGTAGAGATAAGTGCTTAGGTTCTGTTCATGGACATGACTAAACCCATAATACATTTTAAAATTTGGAAGCTTATTCATCCAAACAACATGACTCGGAGAGTCCCTGCTGGGGACCTCCTCATCTGACACATTTTGTGCACAGGTTGAGATTACTCAGAGGCCTTTTTCAGCATAATGAATACACTCCAATGTTCATTAAAATCTGTCTGGTGTGTGGCCTTGTCACGGTCTGGAGTTAGGCTCCAGTAGCTATAGCATTCAGTGGCGGCTGGTGCTGTATATTTGGGGGGGGCACGGCAAACAAGACATCTCAATACCATCCCACCAATCAGTTGGTCGCTCGTCCCCCCCAACTGCCCTGAACTTACCCCATCTCCTCCTTCTCGTCAGTATCTTCCTCCTCCGTGGCTTCACCCCTGGGTCTCTGGTTTCATGGGGCTTCCTCCTCAGCGGCCAATATGATCACTTCTCCTCTCGGCCAATTGGGTCTTACGACTCACTTCCTGATTGATCTGGACTCAGGAGAAGAAGCAGGAAAACAACGGTGAATATTAATTTGCTATTGTCACACAACTGGGTGGGCTCAGGGTGCAGTGCTCTGTGCTCCGAGTCCACCCTTTTTTGAAGCCAATTAGAGCCTCAGGCTCTAATCATGTGCTTAAAAAAAAACCCCATTGGAATCCATGCATCCGACACCCTTCATATTAGGGGCCGGACGCATGGACTAAGGGGGCAGCACCCCTGCACCCTGTATTGTTACTGATAGCATTAGGGAGTCAACCACTTACCAGCAGGATAAGGACATAAGCAGGTCACTCAAGGTGCGGGGTCTAAGCACTAGGGATGAGCTTGATGTTCGAGTCAAACGTATGTTTGACTCGAACATTGGGTGTTCACCCGGTCGCTGAACAGCTAATATTATGGGGCGTTCACAGGAAATTTTAGCACCGTGGAACTCCCCATAATGTACTGCAAGATCGCAGTGCATTGCTGTATGATGATTGGCCAAAGCATGCACCTGACTTGCATGCTTTTGCCAATCACAGCAGGCTCTGCTGAGAGAGCCATAATTGGCCAAAGGCAGGGCTCAGTGGGACTAAGTCCACCCCCCCACACTATATAAGGCTGTTCACATAGTGGCCGTGTATAGTGCATGGACAGAGATAAATTGAGCTAGATTAGGCAGGCAGGTTAGTTAGTGGCAGTGTATTTGATATATATATATATATATATATGCATGTAGCACTAGATATTCAGTGTAGACTCTATGAATGGCATGGAGGTCCCCCCAAAATCCATACCAGGCCCTTCAGGTCTAATATGGATTTTAAGGATAAACCTGTGCCAAAATAAAATAAAAAATGGCGTGGGGTCCCCCCCAAAATCCATACCCAAACTTTATCTGAGCATGCAACCTGGAAGACCATATGACCTCAACATGGGGAGCATGATTTGGGGTCCCCCTCAAAGCACCTTGTCCCCATGTTGATGGGGACAAGACCCTCATCCCCAGAACCCTTGCCAGATGGTTATGGGGGTCTGCGGGTGGGGGGATAATTGGAATCTGGAAGCCCCCTTTAACAAGGGGGCCCCCAGATCCCGCCCCCCCATGTAAATGGGTAGGGGTACATTGTACCCCTACCCATTCACCAAAAAGTGTCAAAAAAGTAAAAATTACAGGAGACAGTTTTTGAAAATTCTTTTATAAAAAAATAATGTCCCGCAATGTCCATCCATCTTTCATCACGGCGCCGATGGTCCCGAGAAAAAAAAACATAAAAACTCCACCTCCGTGGGAGTCGTCACACTGACTGCAGTCTTTTCACGGTGACAGTTGTTATATAGCCAAGGGCGGGGCCACCCGGTGATGTGACCGGGTGACCCCACCCCCTTCTGATGTCACGTAACCCCCACATCATTTTAAAAAATGGCTATTGGTTTCCCTTAAAACCTATACCAGACCTGAAGGGCCTGGTATGGATTTTGGGGGGGACATTTTGCTGCAGTACTGTTATAAACATGGGAAAGATGCGCTACTTTACAGGCTTACTAAGGGGACCCCACAGGCATGATATTTAAAGGTATAATTAATTTTTATTGTTTGACTTTAAGCATTATTAAAATCACTGCTCCTGAAAAAACGGCCGTTTTAAAAACTTTTTTTGCATTGATACATGTCCCCTGGGGCAGGACCCGAGTCCCCAAACACTTTTTATGGCAATAACTTGCATATAAGCCTTTAAAATTAACACTTTTGATTTTTCACATTCATGTCCTATAGACTTTAACGGTGTTTATTGTGTTTGCACAAATTTTTTGTCTGTTCGCATGTTCTGGTGCGAACCAAACCCGGGGAGGGTGTTCAGCTCATCCCTACTAAGCACTAACTGGTGTTCACCAGAGCTCCTGATGGGGGAGAAGGATTTAGTTAATACCAGGTCATGGTTCACTCAATCACTTAGATAAAATTTGGAATTTTTATCTAAGTAATTGAGTGACTCGGCTGTGGGTCATCTCATTACATGCAGCATTGCATTTGCTCTCCAATAAAGCCCATTTTAGTAGTTTTGCACTATTGGAGATTTTTTCTCTTCCCCTCACATATTTGTTTGCTTGCCTGACACCTGTGAGAACTGGTGGGGAATGATCACGATGTATCTCCAATGGATTTTAGATCCAATAAGCCTTTTTGACCCCCCTGAGTAAGGGCGGTCGCTGGCTTTCTGGTAAGCCTCTTGTCTCTTCATGGTGACATGGTTAAGTTTACATATTAAGGTGTGTCCAAGATGGCGGAGTGAACAGACGTGCATCTCAAAACTCTGCTGCTCTATTGATCCTGTACCACTTCTAACAGGGTCATTTGACGCTGTGTATTGGCTCAAACAGTGGTGAATGCCTTCTAGACTGCCCAGCCGAGGAAAAGGGGGAAAAAACTAAAATCCCCCCATCAGCCCTGCTATCTGGAGGCCTGTGAACAGGTGCCTCATGCTAACATTGCCACCTGCCAGACGACCGTTGCCCCTTGCCAGGTGGCCCTGACTACCAAAATAGAGGAGGTGCAAATGGATATGGGCCTCATTCAGCAGGACCTGGACAAGGTTCGCTCCAGGCTGACCACGGCTGAAACTTGGGTGGGACAGGTGGAGGATGAGGTGGGAGACAACACTGTTGCGATCCGCTTGCTGCAATCCAGGGTGAAAATGCTGGAACACAGAACTGAGGACGCCGAGAACAGAGGCCGCCGGAACAATATCCGAATTGTGGGACTGGTGGAAGGCATTGAGGGTAAGAACCCCACTGTATCTCTGCTCCCGGCGGCCCACTTATCCCCTTATTTCACAGTGGAGAGAGCCCACAGTCTACCACCACAACCTGGCCTGCAAGGCTCCACCTTTATCATGCGTCTCCTCAATTTTAAAGACCAGGACAAGCTGTTAAGAGCTGCTAGAGCAGCAGAGGAGCTGACATACAACAACAACCATCTGATGCTGTTCCTGGATTTCTCCATTGAAACTCAAAAGCTATTGCGCCCATTTGATGCTGTAAAGGCGGGCCTTTGCTCTAAGGGGATTAAATACAGTGTACTTTTCCCTGCCCAGCTATGGGTGATCGATGGTGAAATGGTACACTTTTTTACCTCCCCAAGAGAGGCGGCAAAATGGCTTGAAACTGTGCCCCCTCTGGGATGAAGACGGAACTATTGTTAACTTGTTTGTTCCATTAGATGGTCATGTTCCTTGGATTATACTGACTGAGAGTACATTGTTTGCATACTAGATCAGCATTATTTTACTGGCTTTGGGGTCAGCTGACTCCTTCCTATCACAGATGTGCCTTATTGCTGGTGGCACGCTGGTAGCCTGCAACTATGGCATGTGCCACCACATATCTTCTGCCGGAATATAAAGTTCTCTATACTTACCTACTGGATGTTTTCCTCCGGCATGAAGCTGCCTGACTCTGCCCAAACTTTGGTAAAGAAGAACTATCTTCCTCTGCTACCCTGGAGTCGGCTGCTTCCCGTTTGCTGGTGGCTAAGTTTGTCCCCCATTTTAGGCTTTGGCCGTTGAACTACCATAACACTGTCAGCTTTCTATATATTTCCCCTGCTATAACAGTAACTGTAAGTTTTGAGCCCCTGGCACAGCCCAGGTGATTTCCACAAACCCGGCTAGGATATCATAGTAGCATCTCTTGATTCCTATGTTTGCTCTCTCAGCACTCACAATTCATGTGACTAACCCCTTTTCTTCCTTCTAAGTTTGCTACTGGAGCACAGGCAATGCAAAACTGCTGACTCTTGGGAATACATGCACACCTTCCAGATGTTGGTTGACTTCGGGTAGGTTAATTGGGTAACATGTAGACTTGCCTTGGGTGGGATTTGCGGGGTGGGAGGAAGGGAAGGTCGGCCGTTGCTGACCGAGTTCTGATTGCATTGTTGGGAATGGTTTACAGTTTTAAGTTTAAGTTCAAATTGTTTTGTATTTTGTTTGTTCCGTTATGGCATGATCACCCTTTTATTATTTGTGACTACAGTGCAGGGAGGAGTGGGAAGACCGGTGCTGGCTAACCCCCTGGGGGAGTGGAGTACTTCCACCTGAAGATCATTATAAATGTCGAATTAGCATACTCACACCGCAATTGCCCAGGTATCTGTAATTTCTTGGAACGTGTGGGGACTTAATTCTGCCCACAAAAGATCTTTGGTCTTCAATTATGTTAGAAAGTACTCCCCTCACATTTGTGTGTTACAAGAAACTCACTTACTGAGTTCTTGAATCCTGAGCCTTAAAAAGGCCTGGGTGGGTTCTCATTACCACACAACGTACTTACTCTAGGGGAGTCAGCATCCTGATACACAAGCAGCTACCTTTCCAGCTCTTAGATATCAGGACAGACCCTGGGGGCAGGTATATTATCCTCCACATACTGATCGCTAACAGTTCTTGTGTCCTGGTGGGGTTGTACCTCCCCCCAGCTGATCCAGCCTTGCTGTACACAATAATGCAGATGGTGATTGATTATGGGGTGGAGGACGTTTTGGTGATGGGGGATTTCAACCTCACCCCTGCCTCAGACCTAGACAGACTCCATTCTGTATCCTGATGGTTGCCTGGCTTAGCAAAGTGGTCTAACACCTTCACTTTGACAGACATCTGGCGCCACTCTAACCCCACTACCAAACAGTTCACTTGTCACTCCACCACGTTTAAACCCTATCATGTATTGACATGATCTATGCATCCCACTTTATACTTAGGAAGATCACAGATGTTGGTATTTTACCCAGGGGAATCTCAAATCATGCCCCATTACTACTTAAGTTGTCCCTGGGCCCCCCTGGGGTGAGGTTGTGGAGGCTGTCTCGATGTTGTATTGAGGATGAAGGAATTCAGGAGGCAGTGCAGCAAGGGATATGCCACTATTGGCTGGATAACGCTGACACTACTACCCCTCTGGTCACCTGGGATGCCTTCAAGGTCTGGACCAAAGGAGAGTACATGGCACATATATCTGCAGCCCATAAGAAATCTACATATTCTCTGGAGGGGTTGGAGGATGAGGCCAGGCTAAAGGAAGCAGCTTATGTAGCACACTCGGATCAAGTAACCTATGGGGACTTGTAATTCATGCTGTGACAGTTATCTTTGTGTAGAGTGGAAGGGACACAGAAGTCACTCCTCACCACAGCCCAAAAAATATTTGAATACGGCAATAAGAGTGGCCACCAGATGGTGTGGTTGGCTAAAGGGACAGTTCGCTGTCACTCACATTGGTGGAGTCAAAGATTCAGAGGGGATGTTTTTGAAATCCCCTAGTAACATAAATAATAGATTTGCCCAGTATTACCAGAACCTGTACTTCTCGAGGATGGATTACTCTCACCAGGAGCTATCCAAGTACCTAGCTGGAGTTCCTCTCCCGACTCTTGGAAAAGGGGTATGTAAGGACTTGAAGACTGATATCACATTGGAGGAGGTCCAGATTGCTCTTTCCCAACTCCAGGCGGGGAAGATTCCCGGGGCAGACGGCCTGCCAACAGAGTTTTACTCTCACCATCAGGATCTACTGGCTCCTCGGCTCGTATCCGTCTATGCTCAATCAAGCTAGAGGCACTTCCTGAATCCATGGCGGTAGTGGTATTGATACCTAAACCAGGCAAGGATACTGAGGACTGCTCCTCATACAGATCGATCTCCCTCCTAAACGTGGATGCCAAGATTTTGGTGAAAATCCTGGCAAATAGGCTGTCTGCGGTTCTGGAGGAGGTGGTCCACCCAGATCAAACTGGATTTATGCCTGGAAAGGGTACCGATATCAACCTCCGCCGCCTTTTTCTTAATATGTCTGTAACCCACAAAAACAGTGGTACATTTATTTGTTCTTTACACATTTCTTTTTCCTTCTGTCCTCTGCTCTCACTCCCCACCTTACCTCTCTCTTAAGTTTTTATCTCCCTTGTTTATGAACACATTTTAGACAACATCAGAAAGGAATCAAGAATAATACTTATCCGTTAGCAGTCCCGAAGGTCCTGATAGGTTAGGAGGCACTTTGGAGAAAATCCGTTTACCAGCACTTGCTTTTGTGATCCTGCTGCTTTTCTGTGCTTTACTCAGGAGTTTCCGGGCCTGCTCTGGTCTGGTCGGTGTCTTTTCGAGTCTCGGGGATACCCGCTGTGCTCTTGTTCCGCCCCGCCAGCTTCTCCTCCGACTGCAGAGTACTCTCGTCTCCAACACCGCCACACAGCCCGGCGTGACTCCGAAGCCGGCAACCGCTAATAGCGTCTCAAACCGGCAACCTCCACCCACATCCACCGCTGACGGGACCCGAGACCTCCGTCCCTCTTGCTCTCCGGCTCACCCTTCTCAGCCTTCTCAGCCAGGTAAAATCATCCAGCTTGTGCTATGGGGTTATCCAGGGAAGCAACAATGGAGACGAAAAGAGAACCAAGACAGCAAACTCTATAGGGGGGATGGACAAGGGAGAGCTGCTGACGCTACCCCATCAGCTTGTCTTCCATCTCAGAGGCAGAGGGAGAGACCGTGGGTTCCTCACGGCATGCAGCATGATTCCATTACCAGGCTCCTCCCTCCTTGTCCCCGTCCCAATCAGCTGACTACAACACTTGCTGCAATCCGGGATTAAACCAAGGACCTTTAGATCTTCAGTCTAACGCTCTCCCAACTGAGCTATTTCAGCACTTTGTTTTTTTTTTTTATTAAGAGCTGGTTGTCCTTAGTGAAGGGTTCTTAGAGTGAAGACCGAAATACAAGCTAAATAAGCCGACTGGACGAACTGGCCTTATGCCTGAAAAAGTACCCTAAAGGACTTACTCAAAAGTGGTTATTTGGGGTTCTTTTGGTTAACTGCTGGGATGAGGGGAAAAACAACAAGAAGTGCGGGAGCAGTCACCAAATCGCCCAGGGCTAGCTTAGGCCTAAGCCCTGGTCCCATGAACAGATACGTATTGCAAGGAAACGGAGAAGGAGAAAGGCAATCGAGTACAAAGGGCCGACAGATAGATACAAGAGAGAAGGATAGTAAGGAGAAAAAGGGCCAGAATAAAACAGTAGTAGAAACTAGCCATCTGCCAGAATGGAACTAGAAATGGAGGGAGAAGAAAGAGGAAAGGAGGAAGGCCAGCACATGCTTCAGTTACCAACAAAATATGACATGGAAAAAATCTTTGCGGCCCTAGAAAACTCCCTGAAAGCAGAGATGACAACATTACACAAGGACATGGGACATATTCTATCAAGAATGGAAGAAGTGGAGACCAAAGTAGATTTGCACCTAAAATTGATAAAAGAGTTGAAAGGGGAAATAAAGATATTGAAAAGGGAACAACAGGAACAATCCTATAAAATAGAAGACCAAGAAAATAGAGAAAGAAGGAAAAACCTGAGAATTTGAGGTCTCCCGGAAGTGGAACAAGCAGAAAATCTAATAGGAAAAATTAATAATCTCTTCAACCATATTTTGGGAAAGGAAGAAGCCAATATAATAAAAATAGAAAGCACACCGACTAAAAAGACCCCAAGGGCTCCCAACAGAAATACCAAGAAATATAATAGTCCATTTTGAAAGATGGGAAGAAAAGAAGCAGATTTGGATAAATCTGAAGAGAAAATCACCAATTGAATATGCAGAAGCTAGACTACAAATATTTCAAGACCTGTCCCAAGAAACATTAAGAAGAAGATGGATGTTAAGACCTCTATTGAGCATTCTTCAGGAGCAGGAAATTCAATATAATTGGGGATTCCCAGCATGCTTAATAGCGAAGAAAAATGGAAGAAGTGCTAGACTAAGATTTAAAGAAGAGATTCCGGACTTTTGCAATAAATTAGAAATCCCACTTCCAGTAATTGAATATAAATAGACAAGATCAAACAGCACTACGCAATGACCTTCAATGGCAATTAGGCTCTAGGAATAGAACACAGGAAGTAGAGCTTTGAAGGAAATAAGCATTCAAACAGTAGAGTGAAAAGTCTATAAAGACAAGAGATACAGCCTTTAAATTGTGGGGTGGGGACTATGGGGGGGTGGGCTGTGGAGAAGGGTGAATGAAAAGAAAAATAGAAAAAGAGGATAACAAATAAATAAAATACGTTAGAGGCAGGAGGGGAGATAGGGACTCATGGTGTAGACAGGGGGTCACCCTAGCTGAGTACAGGAGAAGGGGGCTCAGGGCGTCCAACATATTTCCAACTCAGACCTAGTAGAGCAGAGGGGGCAAAGTTGTGCCCCATAAAACAAAAAGGCTCTCAGCTCTAGAGACCATGGGATCAAAGCACCCTCACCAGGGAGGTTGGGAGGGGGAGGGGGTGGGGTTTGGGGGAGAGGGAGGGAGAGATCTAGTTTACATACATTGCTACCTTTATTTAAATACCCCGAAACAAAGTTGGGGAGACCCCACGTGTCGGCCCGGGGGTCACCCCTCCCGGTCTCTTAAATGGACCGGGGGGAGGGATACCGGGGGGACAGGTGGGGTGGAAGAGAGAGGGGGGAAGAGAAAGGAAAAAAAATGGAAAGCACAAATAGCATAAAAATTTTGTCTTACAACGTCTGAGGGTTAAACTCCCGGGGAAGAGAAATATTATTCTCCGAGAATTAGATAAAAGTAAAGCAGAAATCATTTTCTTGCAGGAGACACACATTGCTCAAAACTCAAATACCAAAATCTACTCTAGAAGTATACCAACATGGTATCATGGAGATTCACCAATAAGAAGGACTAAAGGAGTAGCCATTGGAATAGGGAAAAATCTACGTTTTCTAATAGAACAAAGAAAAGTAGACCCTGAGTGACGTTTCCTCTTTATTATAAGTACCATACAGGGGATAGAATATACACTTGCTAATGTTTACTGTCCCAATACAAACCCTAAAAAATACCTGATATATTAAAAGTACTAATGGAATTTAAACAAGGCAAATTAGTATTGGCTGGAGACTTCAATTTTAGCATGGATCAAAAAATGGATAGTACCTCCACAGCAATTGACAGAGAAGTAACACAACTTAAGAAATTAAAAAGAAAACTACATGAACATTAATTAATTGATCCTTGGCGAATTCAGCATCCAAGCACAAAGGATTACACTTTCTATTCAACTGTACACGGAAGTTATTCCAGGTTGGACTACATCGTGGTTGAACATAGAAATTTGGAAGAAATAGAAGAAACAAAAATAGAAATAATAACAGCCTCGGACCACAGCCCAGTAATGTTGAGAATCAAAATGCAAGGAGAAGTCTCTAAGAAAGGGCCATGGAGAATCACCGAAGATATAATTGAAGACAGTGAGACAGAAAAAATTATAATAGAAGAGATTAAAAGATACTTTAAGGAAAATGATACTCCAGGGTTATCGAAAGCAACAATTTGGGAGGCGTATAAAGCTGTCATCAGGGGTAAATTAATAGCAATTGGGGCGGGAAAAAAACAAGAAAGAAGAAAAAATATGCAGAAAACCATAAAGGAAATCTATGAACTGGAGCGAAAACATAAAAAGCAATCAAACAACGAAACATACCGGTTATTAACCCAAAAAAGAGAACAACTAAAGGAGTGGATGGAACAAGAAGAAAGGAGGGAGTATAATAGAGTTTTACAAGAAAAATTCAAATGGGGCAATAAACCAGGAAAATATCTTGCAAATATGGTAAAAAAAAAGAAGTCTTTAAATTTTATTAAAAAGATCAAAGACGAGAAAGTAGAAGTGGTAAACAAGACTACAGATATTGCGGTGGCTAGGGATGAGCCGAACACCCCCCTATTCGGTTCGCACCAGAACATGCAAACAGGAAAAAAGTTCGTTCGAACACACGAACACCGTTAAAGTCTATGGGACACGAACATGAATAATCAAAAGTGCTAATTTTAAAGGCTAATATGCAAGTTATTGTCATAAAAAGTGTTTGGGGACCTGGGTCCTGCCCCAGGGGACATGGATCAATGCAAAAAAAGTTTTAAAAACGGCCGTTTTTTCAGGAGCAGTGATTTTAATAATACTTAAAGTCAAACAATAAAAGTGTAATATCCCTTTAAATTTCGTACCTAGGGGGTGTCTATAGTATGCCTGTAAAGGGGCGCATGTTTCCTGTGTTTAGAACAGTCTGACAGCAAAATGACATTTTGAAGGAAAAAACTCATTTAAAACTACCCGCGGCTATTGCATTGCCGACAATACACATAGAAGTTCATTGATAAAAACGGCATGGGAATTCCCAAAGGGGAACCCCGAACCAAAATTTAAAAAAAAAATGACGTGGGAGTCCTCCTAAATTCCATACCAGGCCCTTCAGGTCTGGTATGGATATTATGGGGAACCCCAGCCAAAATTTAAAAAAAAAATGACGTGGGGTTCCCCCTAAATTCCATTCCAGACCCTTCAGGTCTGGTATGGATATTAAGGGGAACCCCGGCCAAAATTTAAAAAAAAAAATGACGTGGGGTTCCCCCTAAATTCCGTACCAGACCCTTCAGGTCTGGTATGGATTTTAAGGGGAACCCCGGCCAAAAAAAAAAAACGGCGTGGGGTCCCCCCAAAAATCCATACCAGACCCTCATCCGAGCACGCAACCTGGCAGGCCGCAGGAAAAGAGGGAGGGACGAGAGTGCGGCCCCCCCTCCCTCCTGAACCGTACCAGGCCACATGCCCTCAACATTGGGAGGGTGCTTTGGGGTAGCCCCCCAAAACACCTTGTCCCCATGTTGATGAGGACAAGGGCCTCATCCCCACAACCCTGGCCGGTGGTTGTGGGGGTCTGCGGGCGGGGAGCTTATCGGAATCTGGAAGCCCCCTTTAACAAGGTGACCCCCAGATCCCAGCCCCCCCCTGTGTGAAATGGTAAGGGGGTACATAAGTACCCCTACCATTTCACGAAAAAAGTGTCAAAAATGTTAAAAATGACAAGAGACAGTTTTTGACAATTCCTTTATTTAAATGCTTCTTCTTTCTTTCTTCATCTTCTGGTTCTTCTGGTTCTTCTGGCTCTTCTGGTTCTTCCTCCGGCGTTCTTGTCCAGCATCTCCTCCGCGGCGTCTTCTATCTTCTTCTCCTCGGGCCGCTCCGCACTCATGGCATGGGGGGGAGGCTCCCGCTCTTCACTTCTTCTTTTCTTCTCTTCTTCATTTTCTTCTCCAGGCCGCTCCGCAATCCATGCTGGCATGGAGGGGGGCTCCCGCTGTGTGACGGCGCTCCTCGTCTGACAGTTCTTAAATAACGGGGGGGGGGGCGGGGCCACCCGGTGACCCTGCCCCCCTCTGACGCACGGTGACTTGACGGAACTTCCCTGTGACGTCACGGGGAATGCCACAGGGAAGTCCCATCATGTCCCGTGTGTCAGAGGGGGGCGGGGTCACCGGGTGGCCCCACCCCCCCGTTATTTAAGAACTGTCAGATGAGGATCGCCGTCACACAGCGGGAGCCTCCCTCCATGCCAGCATGGGTTGCGGAGCGGCCCGGAGAAGAAAACAAAGAAGAGAAGAAGAGAAGAAAAGAAGAAGAGAAGAAGATGAAGAGAAGAGCGGGAGCCTCCCCCCATTCCATGGGTGCGGAGCGGCCCGAGGAGAAGAAGATAGAAGATGCCGCGGAGGAGATGCTGGACGAGAACGCTGGAGGAAGAACCAGAAGAGCCAGAAGAACCAGAAGATGAAGGAAGATAGAAGAAAGAAGAAGCATTTAAATAAAGGAATTGTCAAAAACTGTCTCTTGTCATTTTTAACATTTTTGACAGTTTTTTAGTGAAATGGTAGGGGTAAGAACCCCCTTACCATTTCACACAGGGGGGGGGCCGGGATCTGGGGGTCACCTTGTTAAAGGGGGCTTCCAGATTCCGATAAGCCCCCCCGCCCGCAGACCCCCACAACCACCGGCCAGGGTTGTGGGGATGAGGCCCTTGTCCTCATCAACATGGGGACAAGGTGTTTTGGGGGGCTACCCCAAAGCACCCTCCCAATGTTGAGGGCATGTGGCCTGGTACGGTTCAGGAGGGAGGGGGGCCGCACTCTCATCCCCCCCTCTTTTCCTGCGGCCTGCCAGGTTGCGTGCTCGGATGAGGGTCTGGTATGGATTTTTGGGGGGACTCCACGCCGTTTTTTTTTGGCCGGGGTTCCCCTTAAAATCCATACCAGACCTGAAGGGTCTGGTACGGAATTTAGGGGGAACCCCACGCCTTTTTTTTTTTTTAAATTTTGGCCGGGGTTCCCCTTAATATCCATACCAGACCTGAAGGGTCTGGAATGGAATTTAGGGGGAACCCCACGTCATTTTTTTTTTTAAATTTTGGCCGGGGTTCCCCATAATATCCATACCAGACCTGAAGGGCCTGGTATGGAATTTAGGGGGACTCCCACGTCATTTTTTTTTTTTAATTTTGGTTCGCGGTTCCCCTTTGGGGAATTCCCATGCCGTTTTTATCAATGAACTTCTATGTGTATTGTCGGCAATGCAATAGCCGCGGGTAGTTTTAAATGAGTTTTTTCCTTCAAAATGTCATTTTGCTGTCAGACTGTTCTAAACACAGGAAACATGCGCCCCTTTACAGGCATACTATAGACACCCCCCAGGTACGAAATTTAAAGGGATATTACACTTTTATTGATTGACTTTAAGCATTATTAAAATCACTGCTCCTGAAAAAACGTCCGTTTTTAAAACTTTTTTTTGCATTGATCCATGTCCCCTGGGGCAGGACCCAGGTCCCCAAACACTTTTTATGACAATAACTTGCATATTAGCCTTTAAAATTAGCACTTTTGATTTCTCCCATAGACTTTTAAAGGGTGTTCCGCGGCATTCGAATTTGCCGCGAACACCCCAAATTGTTCGCAGTTCGGCGAACTTGCGAACAGCCAATGTTCAAGTCGAACATGAGTTCGACTCGAACTCGAAGCTCATCCCTAGCGGTGGCATTTCAAAAATATTTTAGCTCTCTATATGCAATAAAAAGACAGGAAATACAGAGGATGATACAAGAATAAAGAAGATACAAGACTATTTAAAAAAAGCAAATTTACCAAAAATAAAACTTGAGCAATTAAAAGAGCTGGAAAAAAATATAACGCAAGAAGAGATAAAACTGGCATTAAAAGAAACTCCTGCAGGAAAAAGCCCAGGACCAGACGGGTTCACGGTTAAATATTATAAAAAATTTCAAGAACAATTGATCCCTAAGCTACAAGAATATCTGAATATCATAAGCGAAGAAGAAGAAATAAGAGGAGAATCATTATTAGCCCATATCACAATATTGCCAAAGGAAGGGAAGGACAAAACCAACTGTTCAAGTTACAGACCTATTGCACTGCTTAACGCGAACTCAAAATTATATGCTAAAATTTTAGCTACTAGAATAAAAAAACTAATCCCTCTCTGGATTAACCCTGACCAGACTGGATTCATCCTGGGGAGAGAAGGACGGGACAACGGTCTAAAAACAATACTGATGTTACATAAGAGTGTGCAAAACGAGTCCCCAGCTCTATTCCTGTCATTGGATGCAGAAAAAGCATTCGACAGGGTAGACTGGGGATTCATGATGGATACGCTGCGCCATCTGGGACTAGGGACAAAAATGATGAAGTGGATAACAAACCTATATAATGGCCCGACAGCAATGGTAAAGGTGAACGGTAGACTCTCTCCTCTAATTGAGATGCAGAATGGAACACGGCAAGGTTGCCCGCTCTCCCCATTACTATATGTACTGGCACTGGAACCATTGTTAGCGACACTTCGTAACAACCAAGGTGTGAAAGGGGTGAGAATTGGAGAAAAAGAACATAAGATCATGGCATATGCAGATGACATTTTGATGTATGTAACCAACCCAAGAGTAATGCCCCGTACACACGGTCGGATTTTCCGATGGAAAATGTGTGATAGGACCTTGTTGTCGGAAATTCCGACTTTGTGTAGGCTCCATCACACATTTTCCATCGGATTTTCCGACACACAAAGTGTGAGAGCAGGATATAAAATTTTCCGACAACAAAATCCATTGTCGGAAATTCCGATCGTGTGTACACAAATCCGACGGACAAAGTGCCAGGCATGCTCAGAATAAATAAAGAGATGAAAGCTATTGGCCACTGCCCCGTTTATAGTCCGGACGTACGTGTTTTACGTCACCGCGTTTAGAACGATCGGATTTTCCGACAACTTTGTGTGACCGTGTGTATGCAAGACAAGTTTGAGTCAACATCCGTCGGAAAAAATCCTAGGATTTTGTTGTCGGAATGTCCGAACAAAGTTCACACTGCCAAACATATTGAAAGAAATAAAAAAATGGAGAATTGTCAAACTTCAAAATTAACCCAATAAAAACAGAGATATTAAATATAGGATTAGGGAAAAAAGAAGTCCAGTCCCTACAAAAAGAATTTCCATTTACCTGGGTAAAAGAATTAAAATATCTTGGAATCAAAGTAACCCCAAGGGTTGAAAAAATCTATCAGGCAAATGATATCCCGTTGATCAATGAGGTTAAAGAAGAAATAAAAAAACTAAGTACACAACCACTTTCATGGATTGGAAGAGTAAATATGTTTAAAATGATGGTTCTCCCAAAAATAATTTACAAAATCCAGATGTTGCCAGTAATGATTCCACAGAGTTTTTTCAAAACAATTAAAACAATTTTGATAAAATATAACTGGTCCAATAAAAAAACAAGAATTAAATACACACAGATCACAAGGAAAAGGGAGCACGGAGGATTAGCCACCCCAGACATAAGCAGGTATTACAAAGCAATTGTTTTGACACGAATGTTTGAGTGGACAAACGAAAATAGTGAAAAAAAGTGGGTAGAAATGGAAAACAATAAGTAAAACCACACTACACAAAAATATATGGATACCACGAAAGTTTAGACTAATGGACACGGAAACTCATGAAATAACAAAAAATGTTTTTAAAATTTGGGATATAGTACACTTGAAGAATGAATGGAGACATAATTCACCGCTATTAGCACTCACAGGAACGAATTTCTTCACCCCTGGGAAGGAAATATTTGCAGGTCAAGGAATAAGAAACCCACAATTGAAAGATATCACCATAAAAGGTAGGATTAGAACACGATTGGAACTTGAAGAAATAAACGGATGGAAGATGAGTGAATGGAATTATTGTCAATTAAGACATTTAGTAAGCACAATACCACATCCACTTAGAGAAGAAGAGAAATTAACCACTTGACCACTGGGCACTTAAACCCCCTTCCTAACCAGACCAATTTTCAGCTTTTGGTGCTCTCACATTTTGAATGACAATTACTCAGTCATGCAACACTGTATCTATATGAATTTTTTGTCCTTTTTTTCACACAAATAGAGCTTTATTTTGGTGGTATTTAATCACCACTGGGTTCTTTATTTTTTGCGCTATAAAAGAAAAAAGACCGAAAATTCTGAAAAAAATAAATTTTTCTTCATTTCTGTTATAAAATTTTGCAAATTAGTAATTTTTCTTCATATATTTTGGCCAAAATTTATACCGCTACATATCTTCGGTAAAAATAACCCAAATCGGTGGATATTATTTGCTCTTTGTGAAAGTTATAGCGTCCACAAGCTATGGTGCGAATATCTGAAAATTGATCACACCTGAAGTACTGATGGCCTATCTAATTTCTTGAGACCCTAACATGCCAGAAAAGTACAAATACTCCCCAAATGACCCCTTTTTGGAAAGAAGACATTCCAAGGTATTTAGAAAGATGCATGGTGAGTTTTTTGAAGTTGTCATTTTTTCCCACAATTCTTTGCAAAGTCAAGTTTTTTTTTTTTTTTTACTTTTTTTTTTCACAAAATTGTCATATTAGCAGGTTATTTCTTACACACCACATATGCATACCACAAATTACACCCCACATTCTGCTATTACTCCCGAGTACGACGATACCACATGTGTGAGACTTTTACACAGCGTGGCCACATACAGAGGCCCAACATGCAGGGAGCACCTTCAGGCATTCTGGAGTGCCCAGCCCAATTCTGACATTTCTCTCCTACATGTAAAAATCATCATTTATTAGCTAGAAAATTACATAGAACCCCAAAACATTATATATTTTTTTTAGCAAAGACCCTAGAGAATACAATGGCGGTCGTTGCAACTTTTTTTCTCGCACGGTATTTGCGCAGCAATTTTTTTAACGCTTTTTTTTGGAAAAAAAAAACAGTTTTGTGCTTTACAAAAACCAAAACAGTAAATTTAGCCCAATGTTTTTGCATAATGTGAAAGATGAAGTTACGCTGAGTAAATAGATACCCAACATGTCACCTTTCAAAATTGCATGCGCTTGTGGAATGGCGCCAAACTTTGCTACTCAAAAATCCCCATAGGCGATGCTTTAACATTTTTTACTGGTTACATGTTTTGAGTTACAGAGGAGGTCTAGGACCAAAATTTTTGCGCTCGCTCTACCGATCGCAGTGATACCTCACATGTGTGGTTTGAACACCGTTTTCATATGTGGGCGGGACTTACATATGCGTTCGCTTCTGCATGCAAGCACACAGGGACAGGGGTGCTTTAAATTTTTTTTTTTTTATTGTTCATTTTACTTTATTTATTTTTGTTTGATGCTTTTTTACAAAAAAAAAATTTTGACCATTTTTATTCCTATTACAAGGAATGTAAACATCCCTTGTAATTGGAATATGGCATGACAGGTCCTCTTTACAATGAGATATGGGGTCAATAAGACCCCACATCTCACCTCTAGGCTGGGAAGCCTGAAATAAAAAAAAAAAAAACAATCCTGGCTTCAATCGTAGCAGTGAGTCGGTAGAAGCAGCGGAGTGCGGCGGGAGGGGGGACATCCCCTCTCGCCTCCCGTAAGAACGATCAAGCAGTGGAACAGCCGCTATGATCGTTCTTATGGTGTAGGGAATCGCCGGCTGAAAAAGCTGATATCTGAATGATGCCTGTAGCTGCAGGCTTTATTCAGATATCCCCGCACAAAGTCAAGGACGTTGTATGACAGCCGGCGGGCGGGAAGTGGTTAAAACGCATTTTTTTTTTTAACACAAAGTTGTCCATTTATACAATATTTCTAACACATAGCATGTACATACCAAAAATGACACCCCAAAATAGATTCTCCTACTCCTCCTGAGTACGGCGATACCACATGTGTGAGACTTCCACAGCCTGGCCACATACAGAGGCCGAGTACAGCCGAGCATGGCTCAGCATGGCAGGGTATGGCTGGGTATGGTGGGGTATTGCAGAGTATGGCGGGGTATTGCAGAGTATGGTGGGGTATTGCAGAGTATGGCGGGGTATTGCAGAGTATGGCAGGGTATTGCAGAGTACGACGGGGTATTGCAGAGTACTGCAGGGTATTGCAGAGTATTGCGGGGTATTGCAGAGTACTGTGGGGTATTGCAGAGTATTGTGGGGTATTGCAGAGTATTGTGGGGTATTGCAGAGTAATGTGGGGGTATTGGAGAGTAATGTGGGGGTATTGCAGAGTAATATTGGGGTATTGCAGAGTAAGGTGGGGCATAGCAGAGTATTGCAGAGTAGTGGGGATGGCTGAGCATGGATGGATGGATGGCTGGATGTCTCTGTGCAGCACTGTGGGCACTACACAACCAGCCCACAGCGCTGCAGCCATCCATCCATCTCCCTCTCCTCCACAGTGTACCGATCGGTACACAGGAGGGGAGGAGAGGAACCCGCGTCATCAGACGCCGCCGGTCTATTTACATGTGATTGCACCGTCATTTGACGGCGCGATCACATGGTAAATGGCCGCGATCAGCGGCCATTTACCGGGATCCGTGATGCGCCGGGTCCTGAGGACCCGGCGGTCATGGATGTGTTCGGGTGCGCGCCCCAGGGGGCGCGCGAGAGGGGAATTCTGAGAGGACGTCATATGACGTCCTCCCAGAGTTAAGCAACCGCCCTGCAGCCGTCATTCGGCTATGGGCCGGTTGTTAAGTGGTTAAACCCACTGGAAAAGCTCTGTTTCAATAAAACACCATTGAAAAATGGGCTATCAAGAATATATGGAATATTTGCAGATCTGGATGGACAAGAAAGACCTGAGTTCATAAAACAATGGGAAAGAGAAATGAATCTAAAACTTGAAGACCAAAGAGTGGAAAAAATGATAGAAATGGGATACAATAATGCCTGGGATATGAGGACCGTTGAAATGAATTACAAACTGGTAGCAAGATGGTACTTGACACCAGTAAGAACATATAAATATCAGCAAGAAAAAACACCTCTGTGCTGGAGAAAATGTGGTCAAAAAGCAACGATGACACATCTATGGTGGGGATGCCCAATAATAGTGGACTACTGGAATGAAATACTAAAAAACATAGGGGAAATAACCGGCGAAAAAATAGAACAAAACATATGGACCTGTCTGTTCCATGACTATAAAAAAACAAGGAAACAATATATGAGATCAATGGTTCAGAGTCTTCTGAATGCCGCTAAGGGTCTGATCCCAAGATATTGGCTAAAAAAGTGGAAAACCAGACATTAGAGAATGGTTTGAGAAAATAGATTATTACTATAAAATGGACCTGCTGAGAAGCAGGGAAAGAGGAGATAATAAGCAGAATAGTCTCTGGGAGGGATGGAAAAAATATAAAACCTCGGATATATATCTAAACAAGATGAAGGAAGCAATAGGTACAGAGTTAAAATGACATATAATATAAGAAGGAGTAAACCAGACATAAAAGAGGGGAGGGGGGAAGGGGGGGTAAAAGGGACTGAGATGGAATAAAGGCATAGTGGTAGTTACATATTTTGGAGCTTTATTTTTTTTTTTTCTTATTTTTCTGATTTTTGTACTTAAACAAACAAATATGATGGGAAAATTAATAAAGATAAGACAGAAATAATTCACAATGATGTGAAAAATGAGAGGAGATAAATTTTGACATACAAAGTTGATATAATGTCTCTCAGAAAAATTTTCGCTGAAGTGGAAAAAAAAAAATTTGGTCCAAATCAATTATCTTCCCTCTGGACCCCCAGGTCCGAGATCCTAGCATAGAGGTACCTTTACTTTTGGTGGATCAATTCAAGTCCTTGGGTATTCAGGTTTGAAGGGAGCTGACAAGCTTCATTGACCTTAATCTGCTTCCGGTCCTGTCCCAACTTTGGACCAGGTGTGCCTCATGGGCCTCCCTGCCTCTGAACCTTATGGGCCGCATACATCTTCTGAAGATGCTGTATCTTCCCAAATTTCTATATGTTTTTCGCAAACAGCCCTACCTGGATACCCAACTCATTTTTTGCAGAAGTGGACAGATGTGTGGGCTCCTCCATTTGGGGGGGAGGGACCCCCAGACTAGCTAGATATCCCCTGACACTCCCTGTCCGTTGCAGGGGCCTAGCACTGCCAAATTACCAAACTTACCACTGGGCAGCGGTTCTAGTCACAGTCAGATGGTGGTATATCCTTTCCAAGAGTAATGCAGCTGTATGCCTAGAGGCAGTGATTCTTGGATCACTCCGAGAGCTGGGTAACTTAGTCTATAGGGGACATCGGGCATATGACAATCTTCTGCAACCTACCAAAACAACCCTTAAGGCTTGGGCAGTGGCCAGGCAGGGGCTTGTGGCCAGGCAGGGCCTTTCTGTCCTCTTTGGGGGAACCCCAATCTTCCGCATATTAGGACAGTGCCTGATCCACAGATTTGGGCTAGACATGGTATCAAAATGCTCAGGGACATTATTACAGTGGGTGCCATATTGCCATTTATGACTCTCCAAAATAATTATCATCTACCAGGGTGGATGTACTTCAGGTACCTCCAGCTACGCCATGCTACCCAGGCCCAATTCCCAACACCACCTAGACTGACTATGGACCCCATTGAGGAGTTGTTGGCCCAAGAGCAACTGCAAAAACCCCTATCTGCTTTATACCTAGACCTGTTGAGAATTGATTCCACTAAGGTAGACAGACTCTGGGATCAGAGGAAAACAGACATACCTGACCTAGATAGAGAGGACTTGGATGACTGCATGGCAGATAGTACTGCTTTATTGATATCCTCAAAAGAAGGGTTGAAACAGGTCAAATTCCTACACAGGGTTTATTATACCCCCCAGAAGCTCCACAAGGTATACCCACAATGATTGCAGGATTGTCCCCGGTGCCAGAATAGCGTAGGCACATACTTCCATATGTTTTGGAGCTGCCCCAAAATTGCTAGATACTGGGCTGAGGTAGTGGACTCTGTCAATGGCCGCCTCCAACTGAATCTTCCTGTGTCCCCGGAACTGGCGCTTATGGCTATCCAGGATGAAGATCAGAGGCCCATATACACCAAATTACTACTAACCTACCTCTTCTACTATGCGAAGAGGGAAATTGTATTGCATTGGAATGCCCCCTCTTCCCCCACGGTGGGATCCTGGGAGAAATCAATAAATGCTGTGCTTCCACTATACAAATTAACATACCTTAACAGGAACTTTAAAGAAATGTGATACAATTTGGCAGCCATGGACAGCGTAGGCAGGAGTAACCCCTGACGGGAGAAACCTGATAAATAGGGGTGCAATACCTGCTCTGGCTCTTGAATAAGCGGAAATAGAGGGAATCCCATTGTATAGATGTAAAATGTCACATAGTTGATGTACACATTTTTCCTTGTATGAAAACTCACCTTTACTGTCTCTTTTTGACTTGGTCCATTTTGGACAAATGTTGTATCATGCTTTGACTTTTTGTCTCAATAAAGGAACATTTTGAAGTTAAAAAAAAAGTTTACATATTAAGCTTCACTTATTATGCCACAGCGAGGGGGGATGTACGCACATGTGGGAGGGTAAAAGATTTTTTGCGGGCAATTTATCGGGGAAATAGCTGGTGTTCTGCCGTTGGCACTTCAATCATCACAGCACCATGGTTGGTATGGTGTCAGAATGATTGAAGCGCATTATTTATTATATTACATTTTAATATTAAAATGAAATAGTTCAACTCACCATAATGCAGAATCAGTGGGAGCCCTGAGTGTGTCACTTGCGACGTTGCCTGCCATGTCATCTGCCACCAGATGCAGCTTTTCACTTTCCATGTCGTCTGCCACCAGATGAGAACACTTGTCACGCTGCCTGCCACCAGATGAGGAATGCCACGCTGCCCGCCACCAGATGTGGAATGCCACTTGCCATGCTGCCTGCCACCAGATGAGGAATGCCACGCTGCCCGCCACCAGATGAGGAATGCCACTTGCCACGCTGCCTGCCACCAGATGTGGAATGCCACTTGCCATGCTGCCTGCCACCAGATGAGGAATGCCACTTGCCACATCACCTGCCAGTGCCACCAGATGAGGAATGCCACTTGCCACGTCACCTGCCAGTGCCACCAGATGAGGAATGTCACTTGCCACTCTGCTTGGGAAAATGGGGGAGGGGGTTTAAAGCAAACACTCCAGGGACTTTTAAGGTGCTTAGAAATACTAGACAAAAAGGTAGAAAAGCATGTATGCTATAATTATAAAAAATTTAATTTTATTGAAAGTTAATTCCCTAGAGAATGAGACCCCATCATAAAAAGATAATACATCAATCACAATAATTAAACCCTTCATGGGCACATAGAGACAGAGCCACTTAATTCCGTAACAATCTGCTGCTCGACTTGTTCGCTCTAATATGAGCTTCTGCAGGAGTTTATGGCAAGGATTGTAGTGGGCTCTAGACAATGAATAAAAAAGACATATATGAGACATTAAATTAAATCAATTAACAAAGAGAAAAGCTAGCACCAGTAAGGTTTAGCAACGTGATATATAGGAATAAGTGTACACTTTTAATCATACATGCATAGGGCAATATTAAATATATTTCAAAATATGTATACAAGAGAAATAAGGTATTGATATTCGTAGTCTTACCAAGCTGTCGTTTTCAGGCAATACATTGAGATTTGGATAATATAGCTAGCTGCAGTACTTTAAATATACAGGCTCTCATAATATGGATTTTCTGTCTTGATATGGCCACAGAGGGATATAAAGTTTTGTATATCCTTAAATAATAAAGTTTATCAACAATTAATACAGGAATGGAACAGGGCGCCCCCCTTGGCTTAGGGTTTGAGGAAAAGAGTTTTTAGAATAGAATCAATAATTATTTACTCGAAGTGAAAAACGCCTCCTAGCACACAATGAATGCAGTGGCAATAGTGGATCAACACATTATAGAGGAGCCCTGGTCAGGTGACAGGGATTAAGGAATAGGGCAGGGATGGAATTCCCATGCAGCAGATTCTAAATAAAGACAATGAAAACATAGCACCAGTTAGAAAGGCTTATTAGGTGCAGTTCAAGTCACAGTTTGACATGGCTGCATATGAGACACTTACTTGAGGAGATCAAAAGGCAGGCAGGCAGGCTATGGAGCGATCCACACTCTCCCTGTGGTGTGGTGCCTGAGACAGAAGATATGCGGTGTCTAACTGCCTTTATAAGCCCTCCATCCCGGCGGTGATGTCAGACGTCTGACATCACCGCCGGGATGCGGACGTCAATTGAGAATGCTGCAAAAGGGACTAACATCTCTAAGGCTCCCAATGGAGGAGCGATTGATTATTCACTCGTTGGATTGGGTGCACCGTGTGGACCTGGATAGACAGAAATAACCATAAATGAGGAACCACATTTATAATGAAGTATTATTGAAAAAACTAACTAAATTATTAAGGTAAAGACAGCCTGTAAGGTAATAATATCAACCCAGTAGGGAGTTATTGCATAAGAAGCCATAATGTACATACAAATAAACCTGAAAAATATTTGCCGTAGGTATAAATATTCAGAGGAGGCAAGAAACGTATGCAGAAAAGAGAGGAGAAAAGAAAAATGGTAGCATAAAATTAAAAAGTGAAAAAAAAAAATATATATATATTAGTAAAATAATAATAATATATTTACAAAAAAGGTTTAAAGCTGAATGCGTCACTCATGCCCGGATATTTCAAAGCTGACAATTCATGTATCCAACGAGCCTCCTTTTGAAGGAGTAATTTATCATAGTCTCCTCCCCTGTCACCAGGGGGATGTGTTCAAGGGCAAAGAAATTCAGACAGCTGCTGTTGAAATTATGTTGGCAGCCAACATGGCGGCTGATGGGGGTTTCCATTCTCTTTTTTTGTATCAAGGAAACGTGATCCCTTATCCGGCAAAAGAAAGGTCGCTTAGTCTTGCCAATGTGGAACGTTTGACATTCACATTGCATGATGTATACAATGCCTACTGATTGGCATGTTACTGCAAAGTTAGGTCTAAAGAGATGACCATTCGGAAGCAGTAAGCTTCGTACCCCCAAAATAAATCTACAAAAGTTGCAATGATGACAAGGTCTGCTACCTTTATTGGTCTCACTGGCAATTTTTGTATAACTTTCAAAGTGACTATTAGGGATGAGCTTCAAGTTCGAGTCGAACTCATGTTCGACTCGAACATTGGCTGTTCGCAAGTTCGCCAAATTCGAATGCTGCAGAACACCCTTTAAAAGTCTATGGGAGAAATCAAAAGTGGTAATTTTAAAGGCTTATATGCAAGTTATTGTCATAAAAAGTGTTTGGGGACCTGGGTCCTGCCCCAGGGGACATGGATCAATGCAAAAAAAGTTTTAAAAACGGCCATTTTTTCAGGAGCAGTGATTTTAATAATGCTTAAAGTCAAACAATAAAAGTGTAATATCCCTTTAAATTTCGTACCTGGGGGGTGTCTATAGTATGCCTGTAAAGGGGCGCATGTTTCCCTTGTTTAGAACAGTCTGACAGCAAAATGACATTTCGAAGGAAAAATTCCATTTAAAACTACCCGTGGCTATTGCATTGCCGACAATACACATAGAAGTTCATTGATAAAAACGGCATGGGAATTCAAAACAGGGAAACCCCGAACCAAAATTAAAAAAAAAAAAATGACGTGGGAGTCCCCCTAAATTCCATACCAAGCCCTTCAGGTCTGGTATGGATTTTAAGGGGAACCCCGCACCAAAAAAAAAAAAAAACGGCGTGGGGTCCCCCCAAAAATCCATACCAGACCCTTATCCGAGCACGCAACCTGGCAGGCCGCAGGAAAAGAGGGGGGACAAGAGTGCTGCCCCCCTCCTGAACCGTACAAGGCCACATGCCCTCAACATTGGGGGGGTGCTTTGGGGTAGCCCCCCAAAACACCTTGTCCCCATGTTGATGAGGACAGGGGCCTCATCCCCACGACCCTGGCTGGTGGTTGTGGGGGTCTGCAGTCTGCGGGCGGGGGGGCTTATCGGAATCTGGAAGCCCCCTTTACCAAGGGGACCCCCAGATCCCGGCCCCCCCCTGTGTGAAATGTTAAGGGGGTACTTACCCCTACCATTTCACTAAAAAACTGTCAAAAATGTTAAAAATTACAAGAGACAGTTTTTGACAGTTCCTTTATTTAAATGCTTCTTCTTTCTTCTATCTTCCTTCATCTTTTTCTTCTTCTGGTTCTTCTGGCTCTTCTGGTTCTTCCTCCGGCGTTCTCATCCAGCATCTCCTCCGCGGCATCTTCTATCTTCTTCTCCTCGGGCCGCTCCACACCCATGGCATGGGGGGAGGCTCCCGCTCTTCTCTTCATCTTCTTCTTCATCCTTTTCTCTTCTTCCTTCTTCTCTTCTTCTCTTCTTCATTTTCTTCTCCGGGCCGCTCCGCATCCATGCTGGCATGGAGGGAGGCTCCCGCTGTGTGATGGCGTCTTCTAGTATGACGGTTCTTAAATAATGGGGGGCGGGGCCACCCGGTGACCCCGCCCCCTCTGACGCACGGGACATGACGGGACTTCCCTGTGGCATTCCCCGTGACGTCACAGGGAAGTCCCGTCAAGTCACCATGCGTCAGAGTGGGGCGGGGTCACCGGGTGGCCCCGCCCCCCATTATTTAAGAAACGTCGGACGAGCAGACTCCGTCACACAGCGGGAGCCTCCCTCCATGCCAGCATGGGTGCGGAGCGGCCCGGAGAAGAAAATGAAGAAGAGAAGAAGGAAGAAGAGAAGAGGATGAAGAAGAAGATGAAGAGAAGAGCGGGAGCCTCCCCCCCATGCCATGGGTGCGGAGCGGCCCGAGGAGAAGAAGATAGAATACGCCGTGGAGGAGATGCTGGATGAGAACGCCGGAGGAAGAACCAGAAGAACCAGAAGAAGAAAAAGATGAAGGAAGATAGAAGAAAGAAGAAGTATTTAAATAAAGGAATTGTCAAAAACTGTCTCTTGTCATTTTTAACATTTTTGACAGTTTTTTAGTGAAATGGTAGGGGTAAGTACCCCCTTACCATTTCACACAGGGGGGGGCAGGATCTGGGGGTCCCCTTGTTAAAGGGGGCTACCAGATTCCGATAAGCCCCCCGCCCGCAGACCCCCACAACCACCGGCCAGGGTTGTGGGGATGAGGCCCTTGTCCTCATCAACATGGGGACAAGGTGTTTTGGGGGGCTACCACAAAGCACCCTCCCAATGTTGAGGGCATGTGGCCTGGTACGGTTCAGGAGGGGGGGCGCACTCTCATCCCTCCCTCTTTTCCTGCAGCCTGCCAGGTTGCGTGCTAGGATTAGGGATGAGCTTCGAGTTCGAGTCGAACTCATGTTCGACTCGAACATTGGCTGTTCGCAAGTTCGCCGAACAGCGAACAATTTGGGGTGTTTGCGGCAAATTCGAATGCCGCGGAACACCCTTTAAAAGTCTATGGGAGAAATCAAAAGTGCTAATTTTAAAGGCTAATATGCAAGTTATTGTCATAAAAAGTGTTTGGGGACCTGGGTCCTGCCCCAGGGGACATGGATCAATGCAAAAAAAAGTTTTAAAAACGGCTGTTTTTTCAGGAGCAGTGATTTTAATAATGCTTAAAGTCAATCAATAAAAGTGTAATATCCCTTTAAATTTCGTACCTGGGGGGTGTCTATAGTATGCCTGTAAAGGGGCGCATGTTTCCTGTGTTTAGAACAGTCTGACAGCAAAATGACATTTTGAAGGAAAAAACTCATTTAAAACTACCCGCGGCTATTGCATTGCCGACAATACACTTAGAAGTTCATTGATAAAAACGGCATGGGAATTCCCCAAAGGGGAACCCCGAACCAAAATTAAAAAAAAAAATGACGTGGGAGTCCCCCTAAATTCTATACCAGGCCCTTCAGGTCTGATATGGATATTAAGGGGAACCCCGGCCAAAATTTAAAAAAAAAAAATGACGTGGGGTTCCCCCTAAATTCCATACCAGACCCTTCAGGTCTGGTATGGATATTAAGGGGAACCCCGCGCCAAAAAAAAAAAAAAAAAAAACGGCGTGGGGTCCCCCCAAAAATCCATACCAGACCCTTATCCGAGCACGCAACCTGGCAGGCCGCAGGAAAAGAGGGGGGGACGAGAGTGCGGCCCCCCCTCCCTCCTGAACCGTACCAGGCCACATGCCCTCAACATTGGGAGGGTGCTTTGGGGTAGCCCCCCAAAACACCTTGTCCCCATGTTGATGAGGACAAGGGCCTCATCCCCACAACCCTGGCCGGTGGTTGTGGGGGTCTGCGGGCGGGGGGCTTATCGGAATCTGGAAGCCCCCTTTAACAAGGTGACCCCCAGATCCCGGCCCCCCCCCTGTGTGAAATGGTAAGGGGGTACATAAGTACCCCTACCATTTCACGAAAAAAGTGTCAAAAATGTTAAAAATAACAAGAGACAGTTTTTGACAATTCCTTTATTTAAATGCTTCTTCTTTCTTCTATCTTCCTTCATCTTCTGGTTCTTCTGGTTCTTCTGGTTCTTCCTCCGGCGTTCTCGTCCAGCATCTCCTCCGCGGCGTCTTCTATCTTCTTCTCCTCGGGCCGCTCCGCACCCATGGCATGGGGGGAGGCTCCCGCTCTTCCCTTCTTCTTCATCTTCTTCTCTTCTTCTCTTCTTCATTTTCTTCTCCGGGCCGCTCCGCAATCCATGCTGGCATGGAGGGAGGCTCCCGCTGTGTGACGGCGTCTCCTTGTCTGACAGTTCTTAAATAACGGGGGGCGGGGCCACGCGGTGACCCCGCCCCCCTCTGACGCACGGGACATGACGGGACTTCCCTGTGGCATTCCCCGTGACGTCACAGGGAAGTCCCGTCAAGTCACCGTGCGTCAGAGTGGGGCGGGGTCACCGGGTGGCCCCGCCCCCCCCGTTATTTAAGAACTGTCAGACGAGGAGCGCCGTCACACAGCGGGAGCCTCCCTCCATGGCAGCATGGATTGCGGAGCGGCCCGGAGAAGAAAATGAAGAAGAGAAGAAGAGAAGAAAAGAAGAAGAGAAGAGTGGGAGCCTCCCCCCCATGCCATGGGTGCGGAGTGGCCCGAGGAGAAGAAGATAGAAGATGTCGCGGAGGAGATGCTGGACGAGAACGCCGGAGGAAGAACCAGAAGAACCAGAAGATGAAGGAAGATAGAAGAAAGAAGAAGTATTTAAATAAAGGAATTGTCAAAAACTGTCTCTTGTCATTTTTAACATTTTTGACACTTTTTTCGTGAAATGGTAGGGGTACTTATGTACCCCCTTACCATTTCACACAGGGGGGGGCCGGGATCTGGGGGTCACCTTGTTAAAGGGGCTTCCAGATTCCGATAAGCCCCCTGCCCGCAGACCCCCACAACCACCGGCCAGGGTTGTGGGGATGAGGCCCTTGTCCTCATCAACATGGGGACAAGGTGTTTTGGGGGGCTACCCCAAAGCACCCTCCCAATGTTGAGGGCATGTGGCCTGGTACGGTTTAGGAGGGAGGGGGGGCTGCACTCTCGTCCCCCCCTCTTTTCCTGCGGCCTGCCAGGTTGCGTGCTCGGATAAGGGTCTGGTATGGATTTTTGGGGGGACCCCACGTCGTTTTTTTTTGTTTTTTTTGGCGCGGGGTTCCCCTTAAAATCCATACCAGACCTGAAGGGTCTGGTATGGAATTTAGGGGGAACCCCACGTCATTTTTTTTTTTAAATTTTGGCCGGGGTTCCCCTTAATATCCATACCAGACCTGAAGGGCCTGGTATGGAATTTAGGGGGACTCCCACGTCATTTTTTTTTTAATTTTGGTTCGGGGTTCCCCTTTGGGGAATTCCCATGCCGTTTTTATCAATGAACTTCTAAGTGTATTGTCGGCAATGCAATAGCCGCGGGTAGTTTTAAATGAGTTTTTTCCTTCAAAATGTCATTTTGCTGTCAGACTGTTCTAAACACAGGAAACATGCGCCCCTTTACAGGCATACTATAGACACCCCCCAGGTACGAAATTTAAAGGGATATTACACTTTTATTGTTTGACTTTAAGCATTATTAAAATCACTGCTCCTGAAAAAACGGCCGTTTTTAAAACTTTTTTTTGCATTGATCCATGTCCCCTGGGGCAGGACCCAGGTCCCCAAACACTTTTTATGACAATAACTTGCATATAAGCCTTTAAAATTAGCACTTTTGTTTATTCATGTTCGTGTCCCATAGACTTTAACGGTGTTCGCGTGTTCGAACGAACTTTTTTCCTGTTCGCATGTTCTGGTGCGAACCGAACAGGGGGGTGTTCGGCTCATCCCTAGCTAGGATAAGGGTCTGGTATAGATTTTTGGGGGGACCCCACGCCGTTTTTTTTTTTTTTTGGTGCGGGGTTCCCCTTAAAATCCATAACAGACCTGAAGGGCCTGGTATGGAATTTAGGGGGACTTTCACGTCATTTTTTTTTTAAATTTTGGTTCGGGGTTTCCCCGTGTTGAATTACCATGCCGTTTTTATCAATGAACTTCTATGTGTATTGTCGGCAATGCAATAGCCGCGGGTAGTTTTAAATGGAATTTTTCCTTCGAAATGTCATTTTGCTGTCAGACTGTTCTAAACACGGGAAACATGCGCCCCTTTACAGGCATACTATAGACACCCCCCCAGGTACAAAATTTAAA